>NC_142756.1:13127933-13436991 GCF_054948205.1 Urtica dioica subsp. dioica
CTAAAATCATGTAGAGAGTATTTAGAAAAGTTACATTTTCTCGAAAATAATCAAAATTATTCCAAATCAATTGTTGGATTATGAAAGCCCAGATCTATTTTGTAACCTGCTTGTTAGATGATGTTAAGAACAACAAGACGAACAACAAGGAACATGTAATGAGAGCAAGTAAAGAACATCGAGAAATGGTAACCCAGTTCAGCCTCAAATGCCTACTATGGGGAGATATCAATCCCGGTGAAAAGAACAACTTCACTAGACAATACGCTGAGTACACGTCGGAATACAATGGATGGTCACCTTCCACTATTCCTAACTCCAAACTATTTCTATGGTGTTGTTAACCTAAGCTCCCCATAGGTTTGATCTCCCCTCACTTTTCACTCTTACACTCTCCCAGTGTTTCACTTCATTACAATACCAAATACCACAACAACAACTGTAAAACACAGTAGATAAGACCTCGTCGGACGAGAGTAAAAAACCTAGAAAACCAATAACACACACACTCTTGAAAAGTTGGTTTCGGCGGTAAAGTGTGTTACCCTCTCCTAGGGTATGACATTCTCTTTTATAAGGGACAACAAAAGAGAATGTCATGTGATCATACACAAGGACACATGGCGCACATCTGGACGAGGTCAGCCAAAAAGCTGTCAGGAAGGCCACGTCGAATCCTGGTCGTACAACGACAATAATATTATGTGCGATGCTAGAGACATCATCAAAGACAATAGAGTTGCCTGAACCAAATGGCAAACTCAGTGTAACTACAATCTCCCCCTTTGGCTTTGAGAAGGCAAAAGTCTATCCTGCAACAACTGAGCCCTCAACAAGGTGCTGCAAGATTCAGTCATGTCACAGTGACTGAAAGAGGAAGGCAAAAGCACAGAACACACTAATATATAGCATTGTATCAATTTGAAAGTAGAAAAACATAGTTGCAAATGACTCCCCCTTTCTTCCAATCAAAGACAAGGGAGACTTAGAGTAAGAAAATAAATATTACTGACCAGAGGGTTCGAGAATGAGGATGAGGAAACAGGAAATAAGAACATAACAACCAAATTCTTGAGCAAACAGGGTGATCAGCGAGAAGTTGAGAGAGGGTCTCCAGAGAACATCTTCGTCAAAGCTTCCTCAAGGGTCTTCTTGCGCTCCGAGGACGTGGCAATGAAGGAATCCAAGTTTTGAGTCTCATCCTGAATAGAGAGAGCAATGAGCTTCCTGATGTCCGATAATATGGGTAGCACAACTGGCGCATCAGATGAGAAGAACTTGGCATGAGGAAGACTGGTCTGAGGCGGCTTCTGAATATCAGCTACATGGTGCTTCTGGAACAACTTGTAGCTGAATGTGATTTTGCTCGGATCTGAGCTGCAGGCCTTCAGTTCCTTAGGAGTAAGAATGTCCGGGTGCTGGTGAAGAATGATCCCAGTAATCATAGCCGGATAGGCTATGGGAAGCTTGATGGCGTCGGAGCCTGCATGCTTGATGATTTTGGAGTAAAAGAACTTCCCAAAGTCCAATGTCCTGCCAGTCCCTATGATGTATAAAAATTGAGCAAGGACAAGGGAGACACTTGTGGACTGAGCAGATAGAAGCCAGCTTTTGACTCCGTTCTTGTGCAAGACGGAGTACTTGGAGCTAAGCAGAGAGGCTCGGTATAAGCCAGTCTCAGGCCAACCCTTCTCATATTTTCCACCCTGCAGTTCCTTCACAAGCTCAAACCTGGAGGGTATAGGGTCTTCAGACGCATGAGCAACCGTCCCTAGGAACTCGTGGATCACCTTGGGATAGAACTCAATGCACTTGGTTCTCACACAACCTTCTGGAAGTTTGGGGAGGTCGCGTCTTCGACCTGGTCTGGCAGGTTCACTATGAACTCCCACACCAACTGAGCATGATATGAACCCACTGCAGTAACAGAAGAGAAGAGGCCAACTTCCTTGAGAAGGTGACGATATCAGTATAGTCCAGGGCCTCATCCGACAATGCATGCTCCGGGGCAATGCTGCGGAGGATGACGTACTTCCATCTCCCCGCGTTCTTCAGGGTGTGGAAGGAGAGACCCGTGATGGGAACGTCTGGCACTTCTTGCCGATGGACTTTCTTCTTCTTCTTCTTCTTCTTCTTCACGGGGACCCTCTCTTCTTCAACCTCTTCTTCAAAGGCGTTAGTGACATGGTCTCCCACATCCTCTTCTTGCTCTTCTTCTTCTTGAACTTCTTCAACAGGCTTAACCTCAGGAACCCTTTTTCGCTTCTTCGCCTTGGCCACCTTTTTCACCTTCTTCTTTTTCGGCTTCTCATTCTTCTTCGGGGATGGAGCAGGAACAGACTCTTCGCCACGCTGAGGAAGGATCCTAGTGCCCATGACCTTGTTGAAGTCCTCTCGAGAGATCCAATCCTTCGGGCCCTCCTCAATCTCCTCAGACAGTACCCATTCCCCTTCAGTTCCATGGTCATTACAGCAAGAGTCGGGTTTTTGACCTCTACTTCGGTCTGGGATGGGTTAGGGTTATCAGATGGGGTGTTTCTTGTTGGCTTTGATGCCCACAAGAAGAGTAGTAGTTATTACATATATGCATTTGATGTAAGATAGTCTCACAAAGACTCTTGCTTGTAATTGCTAAATAATTAATAAAGAGTTGAAACTTTCATTCATTATCCCATGTTTGTTTGAAGCTTTATGATAAACCTTAATCTTTAGTCCTTAAACAAACCTAACAACAAATGAAGAGTCAAATATAGATTTACATGAACAAACTCTTCATGGTTTGCTTAAAACAGTATATTCACAATCTAAGGATCAAAGAGCTATTGATCCCAGTATGATTGTTAGGAGAACCTGTGATGTCTGGCTATGAGACATAGAGAGTTGAGACCCTATACTTCCTCCTAGGTATCTTATGAAGATTCTGAATTGATCAGTGCATTTCTAGAGACAGTATAAGACCAAACCATTTAACCTCGTTTGTCTTAAATTCACTATGTATGAATTGCATCATGCTTACCTCAATCCTAAAATGAGACATGTCATTTCATAGCTTACATAATCTCATTTGAGAAGGTCAGATTTCTAGATTCACTATATGATATAGACAAGGCCTATTGATGAAGTACTAAGTTATGAAGATGTCATGAACAACTTTGTGAAGATCTCATAGATATGGAATTCATGTACAAGATTGCTGAAATGCAATGTATATCACCTCATGCTTTGTTCCTTGGAATGTGAATAAATGAACTGGCCAGTGTCCAAATTGAGTCATGACTCTTTTGGGTGAATCAATGTGACTTGTTAGCTCCTCGTCAAAACATTGTTTCTAACTTATTAACAAATGACAAATGTGTTGAGAAAATAACAACTAGAAGGGTCCAATGACAATTTTATAAATCACATCTAGTTGATTATATTCATGAAAGGTAAACATAGATAATATTCAATGGATCCACTCATCACAATTAAGTAGAATTTTGAGTAGAAAATATGTTCATTTGAACCGAGAGATTTTCAGTGTCAACTCTTTAGTTGAGTCAGTTGACATTAAGCTAGAACTTGGAAAAGGTTTGTGAACTTTTGTGTCCAAGTATGCTAGCTCAAGATTGGTTCATTTGGATCAATGAGGTCACTACCACAAGTCATTAGAGTAAGATTTGTTAAACTAGTAGCTAAGTCAAAACAAGTCGAGTGTTGAAATAGACGAATTTTACGAAAATTGTCTAAAGGGTAATTTTGTCCATAAGGACATGAGATGGTATAAATGTAAAAATAAGATTTTGGATATCGTCATATGATGACAATGTGAATTGATCCACGCGGCCAATATAGGATTTGGGCCTTGAGGATTGAATTTCATTTTATGAAATTTTATGTAAAAATTCTACATGAGCTTTTCTTGTATTGTCTTGAACAAATAAAGAAACATCTAGAAGCTTGTTCTAGATGAAAAACTCGTGGACACCATCTAGAGAAAGAGGGAAATTATTTTTTGCATTGATGTATGAAGATACTTGCCAAAAAGGAAAAAGAGGAAACAAATTTATAGCATATAGCTATTGAGTCACATGGCCAACATAGAGAAAAAGGGAAACAAATTTCCAGCCTTGGTATTATTATGATAGGAATGGGAAACAAATATTGTGCTCATGAATATGTGATATTCAACCATAATAGAAAAGAGGAAATTGCCTCTTCAAGACAATCATTTCTCCTATAAATACCACACCACATTCACAATGTTAAAACAAGTTTTTTGTGAGAACTTCTCTCTCTCTCTCTCTCTCTCTCTCTCTCTCTCTCTCTCTCTCTCTCTCTCTCTTCTTCTTGCTCTTTTGTTCTGGCACCTAGGTCCTCATTAGACCTAGCGTTTTGTATTAGCCCTTTGGCTCTAAGACTAGTACTTGAGTCATTGTGTTTAATAGTGCCCACACACTAAATCCCAACCAAACTCAAAGACTCTAGTGGTAGAAACTATTGTGGTTGCTCGTATTCAAGAAGACACGAAGGAGACAAGCTAAGTGGGGAGACGAGCAATTCAACCAATCCAAAATCTTCTCAACACTCAAGCTTCAAGCAAGGTTGGTACCGAGTGAAAACTCGTTATATTTTTATTTTAGATTATATATTCATGCACTTTGTCTAGGTAGTACAATCGTTTTACATGTTTTAAAGAATTTTTTTATATTCCGCCGCTTGCTAGAAGCGATAAATTATTCTTAATCCTAGATCTATTCCAACATTTCTCACACCAACCTTTTCAGGCTTTCCGAGGTGGAGCATGGCATCGGCGGCAGAAAACACATTCTTTCTCTCAGGCAGACTCGACCTAAATGCACCAGCCTGTTGCATGCTACTAGACGACACCCTAGAAGGAGAAATAGGGCGAGAGAGTACAGTTCCCTATACCTAGGGGAATGTGGGAAAATCCTCGCGAAGGTTGGGAGTTTCTGTCTGAGCACAACATCTCCGGACGAAACATCGACCCTGTCCTTCTTAGCCTTAATGATCTTTACCCCATGTCTATTAACCTCAGAGATGATCTTCTTCAAGCCGGAGAACTTCTTGCCACTTCATTTCCCGCTGCTTTTAGCGACAAACCCTTTCCTTTTCTAGTGCGAACCATTTTCACCGACACAATAGCAATTTGGCATTGAGGGAAACGAAGATGAACCAGAGGAAGAGAATTCGAAAAAGAACTGCTGACACAAGTGAGTTCAATGAAAGTAATTATGACAGTTAAGCAAATGTGACCTTTCTCAGGAAATAAACCATCACAATGAGCTTAACACTACCCCGAATGAGCCTTTCAGTGATCAAGACACATGCCCAAACATGCCTCGACCAGCCCATTAATTGCTACAAATCGAGAATGCAAACACCCAATGCAGAGCGCAATTTTTCGAACTTAATAATATCCAGGGGTTTTGTAAATATATCTACCAATTGATTCTCGGTGCTGACGTGTTCCAAGGACAGAATCTTATAATTCACAAGATCTCTGATGTAGTGGTGCCTGATCACAATATGGTTGGTCTTGCTGTGTTGAACTGGATTCTTGGCTATATTGATCGCGCTGGTGTTGTCACAGTACAACGTGACGACATCCTGTGGAACATCGTACTCTTCCAACATAGATTTGAGATAGACCAGTTCAGTACAAGCAGCACCAACAACGATGACTCAGCTTCAGCCGTGGAGAGCGAGACACAATTCTGTTTCTTGCTGAACCAAGAGACCAAGTTGTTCCCAAGAAAGAAGCAACCTCCTGAGATGCTTTTTCTATCACCGGAGTTGCCTCCCCAATCTGCATCGAAATAACCCACAAGACAAGAATTTCTGTCAAAAGAGTAGAGGATACCATAGTCGCTGGTGCCATGAATGTACTTGATAATCCTCTTAGCATAGCTCAGGTGGGTTGTAGTAGGTTGAGCCTGGAACCTTGCACGAACACCTACTGAGTAAGAAATGTCTGGTCGGCTAGCTGTCAAATACAGGTGACTCCCGATCATGCTCCTGTACAATTTGGTATCAACCGGTTCAGCTCCATCTTCTTTAGAGAGCTTGACTGTAGCAAAAGTCGGGGTCCTCTTAGGCTTTCCTGATTCAAGACCAAATTTCTTAACCAAATCCTTGGCATACTTCCCTTGAGACTGGAAGATTCCTTCTTCAAACTGTTTGATCTGAAAACCCAAGAAGTAAAAGAGCTCTCCCACCATACTCATCTCAAACTCAGATTGCATCTGTTCCACAAAGTGGTCCACCATAGTTTGGGACATCCCACCAAACACTATGTCATCCACATAGATCTGAGCGAACATCATCTCCAAGCCAGATCTCTTGATTAAGAGAGTTTGATCCTTCACCCCTCTGATGTATCCCTTCCGAGTGAGATATTCTTCAAGACGCTCGTACCAAGCCCGTGGAGCCTGGTTCAGACCACACAAAGCTTTATAGAGCTTGTAAACATAGTTTGGAAACTTAGGATCCAAAAATCTCTTGGGCTGCTCAACGTACACTTCTCCATTCATAATACCATTCAGAAAAGCACTATTGACATCCATCTGAAACAGCTTGAACCTCTTGAGGCATGAAATACCAAGAAGGAGTTGAATAGCTTCATGTCTAGCCACAAGAGCAAAAGTCTCATCAAAATCCAGGCCCTCAATCTGAGAATAATCCTGAGCGACCAATCTGGCTTTGTTCCTCGTGATATTGCCAAGAGCGTCGGATTTGTTCTTGAAGATCCATTTTGTTCCAATAACATTCACTTCCTCAGGTCTGGGAACAAGCTTCCAGACCTCATTGCTGTAAAACTAAACTAATTCCTCTTGCATGGCTATCATCAAGAACTCATCACTAATAGTCTCAGTGACATTCTTTGGCTCAATTCTAGATGTGAAGCAAACGTTGCCTATCATTTCCCTGTAACTCACAGGTTCCTTTCTCCTGGTGGTGACTCCTTCATTTAGGTTTCCGATAATAGCTTCTGTAGGATGATTCTTCTTGACTCTACTCGAGACTTTCTTCATCGGAGAGTCAGAATCAGTTCTTTCCCGTGGGACAGCGGAAGCTTCATTAGTGTCTGAGACATATTATGTGACACTGGAATGAACATCAGGAGAGATACTAGCTTCATCCTCTTCAGAAACCCTGTCTTCATCATCGACCACCACATTCATTGACTCCATGATACACTGAGTCCTCTTGTCGAAAACCTGAAGGCAGCACCACTGGATGTGTAGCCCAAGAAAATGGCATCATCACTCTTAGTATCCAGCTTCTTCATGGGTTCTCTGTCAGCAAGAACAAAACACATACTGCCAAAGATATGAAAATACTTGACATTGAGCTTCCCCCCTTCCATATTTCATAACTTGTGCAGGACATACCAGGATGTATCCTGATTGTGGATATGACACGTAGTATTTACAGCTTCTGCCCAGAAGCGATACGAAAGGGACTTCGCGTAAAGCATAACCTATGCCGTTTCCTGGATTGTTCTGTTCTTTCGCTCCACAATGCCATTTTGTTGAGGCGTGATAAGGGCAGAGAACTCATGCATGATCCATTGAGAATTGCAGAACTCAAGGAATTTTCCATCCTCAAATTCCTTCCCATGGTCGATGCGAATCTTCATGATCTTGCCTGAAGTGTTCTCCTTCTCATGCTGCAGCCTCAGACTCAGGGTGTGGAATGCATCAAAGGCATCAGAATTTTCTTTGAGAAACTCAACCCAGGTGTACCTTGAGTAGTCATCAACAACTACCAGGATATATCTTATCCCATCCAGACTCTCAACTTGCATGGAACCCATGAGGTCCATGTGGAGAAGTTCCAAAACACGAGAGGTGGTGATGAAGTCTACCTTCTTGTGATACGCACGCACTTGTTTCCCCACTTGACACTGACCACAGATCCTCCCTTCTTTGATCTTCAACTCAGGAAGACCTCTAACAGCTTCTTTGGACACAAGATTGCCCAAACTCCGTAGATTCAAGTGCCCAAGTCTTTTATGCCAAAGATCCATGGCATCATCTTTGTTAACAAGATAGGTGGAAGATGAACTAGAGGGAGCAGACCAAATGTAGCAATTGTCCGGGGACCTTAAACCCTTCATGTACACTGACTTGTCATCACACGTAACTGAATAGTCGTTCTTGGTGAAAGTGACTGTCAAATCTTGATCGCATAACTGACTAATGTTGATCAGGTTTGCTTTGAGCCCATCAACCAGAATGATGTTGTCGAGAACTGGAAGCTCGAAACATTTAACTTTCCCTTCCCAACCACAGTGTCAGTCGATCCCCCTCCAAACGTGAAATGCCCCTTAGACCAACTCTGCACGTTGTTTAGAAAAGACCCTTCTCCAGTCATATGTCGTGAGCATTCACTATCAAAATACCAGTCCTGTCTGGCAGTGACTTTGAGAGAGGTATAAGCGACAAAAGCTCTGTGGTCATGTTTGATTCTCCACACTTGACCAGCAGGGGTACACGAGGTCTGCCTCTCAGAACGTTCTCTAAGATCCACCTTCATCCTGGGGAATCTACTCCGAGCATAAAGAATTGAATAGTGTTCTTCCTCTCTAGAAACTTGCCATAAAGAGAATAGCAGAAAGAGCGGATATGCCCCTATTTTCCACAGGAATGACATCTCCATTCAGGCCTAGGAGCAGACCTTGGATTTGGCAGAACATGACTTGATGACTTCTAAGATGGTGGAGACACCTTGCGCCTATTCTCCACCAGCACTTGAGACGAAGACACAAAGACAGTCTTGCACGAGGTAGAGGCGCCAGAATGATATCCAAGTCATCTGTGACTAGAGGACGGTTGCCCAATCTTCAGGATCTCATTCAGGCTGGAAGTTCCTTAGTTCAACATCTGAACAGACTTGATCATATTCGCTAGATCAGCATTGAGTTTAGCGATTTGTTTCTTCAAACTTCCAATGACCTCAAGATGGTGAGACTTTTCACCAAGCAGCGATTCAATCTTGTTCTTCAGCACGTCAGGAGACTCATTCTTCAGTTTTTCTATCTCCTCGAGTAAGCTAGATTGTTTAGCCTCCAATTCTTCAATCCTGGATTTCTGTTTGAGAAAGGCATTGGACTCGTCGTCCCACTTCACAAACTGAGTCTTGTATGCCTCAAGAAGGACCTCATCACTGAGGTCCTCCTCGGATACCATTTGTTGGAATTGATCTAGGGTTAAGAAAAAGTTTAACACTTCGAGCAAGCGGAAGAATTTAAAAATTTTCTTTTAAACGAGTAAAACGATTTTACTAACCAAGACAAAGTGCAAGTACGTAAAAATAAAAACTATTATGAGCATTAAAAATTTACTAACCTTTTTAGAAGCTTGACCGTTGATGAGCGTTCGGAAGGTTCAAAACGTTCGTCTCCCCTCGCAAAACGTCTCTCTTCTTTCCTCGGCAGCTCGAGCAACCACGAAAGTTTCTATCACTATAATCACTCGAGAGAAAAGGAATTAGTGAGTGGGCACTGTTAAACACGACGACTCGAGAACAAGTATCAAAGTCGAAGAGCTAAAAACGCTAGGTCAAATGAGGACCTAGGTGCCAAAACAAAACGAAAGAAAACAAGAGAGAGAGAGTGAGAGAGAAGAGTTCGGCCAAGTCAAGAGAGAGAAGCTCTCAATCTCTAAAACTTGGGATGAATGACATGTGAAGAATGAGGGCTCTATTTATAGGAGAGGTTTTACCTTCAATAAGGTCGTTTCCTCTTTTATAGAATATCACATATTCATGAGCAAATATTCCCTCTTTCCCTTTCTCATTTGGGCGGCCAAGAGAGCTTCTAGAAGGCTTGGATTTGTTTCATATTTTGCTCCCTTGCCTAGCTTGGCCGATTTTCCTCATTCCTCATAGAGGAAATTTGTTTCCTCTTTTTCTTTTGGCAAGTATCTTTATACATTAATGCACAAAATAATCTCTCTTTCACACTAGGGCTGCAAGAATTTTAGTCTCCCATTCCCTTGGGTTGGACGGCCAAAAGGCTTCTAGAAAGGCTTTCTAGATTTTTCTTTACTTGTTCATGACAACATAAGAAAAGCCCATTAAGAATTTTCAAGTAAAATTCTTTGAAATGAAATTAATCCACAAGGCCCAATGAACACATCATGGCCGAGTGATTTAGGTCATCATATGACCACGTCAAAAAATTTATTGACATTCATTTCATGCTATGTCCAAAAAGACAAAATTACCCTTTTGACAATTTTCGTAAAACTTATCTCGTTCTTGTTTTGACTTAGCTTCTAGTTTAACTATTCCTAGTCGATGTGATTAGTGACAGTGACCTCATGGATCCAAATGAAAAAAGCTTGAGCTAAAAACTTGGACTCAAAAGTTCACAAACCTTTTTCCAATTTTAGCTTAATGTCAACAGACTCCACTAAAGAGTTGACACTGAAAATCTCTCGGTTCAAATGAATTTGTTTTCTACTCAAGAATTCAACCTAATTGTAATGAGTGGATCAATTGAATATTATCTATGTTTACCCTTCATGAATATCATCAGCTAGTCGAGATTTACAAAATTACCATTTTACCATTCTAGTTGTTATTTCCTCAACTCATTTGCCGCTTGTGAATAAGTTAGAAACAATGTATTGACGAGGAGCTAACAAGTCACATTGTTTCATCCAAAAGAGTCAAGACTCAATTTGGACACTGGCCAGATCATTTATTCACATCCAAGGAACAAAACATGAGGTGATATACATTGCATTTCAGCAATCTTGTACATGAATTCCATATCTATGAGAACTTCACAAAGTTACTCATGACATCTTCACAACTTAGTACTTCACCAATAGGTCCTGCTCGGAATCATATAGTGAGTCCGAACTCCGACTTTCTCAAATGAGAATACGTAAGCTGTGAAATGGCATGTCTCATTTCAGGATTAAGGTAAGGATGATGCAATTCATATGTAGTGACTTCGAGACATAAGAGGTTAAATGGTGTGTTCTTATCTTGTCTCTAGAAGTGCACTGGTCAATTCAGTACCTTCGGAAGATACCTAGAAGAACTATAGAGTCTCCAACTCTCAATGCCCCATAACCAGACATCATAGATTCTCCTAACAATCGTACTGAGGTCAATAGTCCTTTGACCTTTAGATTGCGAATATATCGTTTTAAGCAAACTACGAAGAGTTTGTTCATTCAAATCTACATTTGTCTCTTCGTAAGTTGTTAAGTTTGTTTATGGACTAAAGACTAAGGTTTTATCATAAAGCTTCAAACAGACAAGGAAGAATGAATGAACGTTTCAACTTTTTATTAATGAATAAGCAATTACAAGCAAGAGTCTTCGTGAGACTATATTATATCAAATGTACATAAATAGATACTACTACTCTTCTTGTGGGCACCATTGACAACAAACTCCCACTTGACTCAAAGAAGATGTGAGTAGTCCTTCATGCCTAATCCCTCTCGATGTTGGTCGAAGACCTGGTTCGCTAGGGCCTTGGTGAATGGACCTGCCAGGTTGTCCACCGTTGAGATCTTCTTCACTTCCACGTCTCCGCGCTGCACGATCTCTCGAATCAAATGGTATGCCAACTGCGAAATCAGATGTCAGGTCTAATGCAAAGCATAGCATACATGAGACTTCTTACGGCCGAGGCGTAAGGAATTTTTCTCATGTCCTCAATCTCTTGTGCAGTCTTGGGAGACTGGTCCTTAGAGAGTGAGACTCCATGCCTAAAGGGTGTTTGGCCTTTCTTGGAGTCTTGCATCGAGAAGCGATCCATGACCTTATCAATATAAGATGCATGAGAGAGCGACAGGGTCCGGTTATTCTGATCTCGAAAGATTTGGATCCCCAGAATGTACGCGGCTTCTCCTAGATCCTTCATATCGAATAGCTTTGCTAGCCAGACCTTAACCTCAAATAATTTACCCACATCATTACCTATGAGTAATATATCATCAACATATAGTACAAGAAACACAACTTTGCCTTCGTGTGTTAACTTGTAAACACAAGGCTCATCTATTGACTGTTCAAAGCCGAAGCTTTTCACAGTTTCATCGAATCTAATATTCCATGACCTAGATGCTTGCTTTAGTCCATAAATGGACTTAAGTAACTCACAAACCTTGGTCTCTTGACCTTTATCCACGAAACCGTCTGGTTGAGCCATATAAATGCGCTCGACAAGATTTCTATTCAGGAAGGCAGTCTTGACATCCATTTGCCAGATCTCATAGTCGAGAGCTGCAGCTATGGATAGAAGTATGCGGATGGATTTAAGCATCGCGACTGGCGAGAAGGTTTCTTCATAGTCAATCCCTTCTTGTTGGGTATAACCCGTAGCCACATGTCGTGCTTTGAATGTCTCAACGCTCCCATCCGGACCTTTTTTCTTCTTGTATATCAACTTACACCCTACGGGTTTTACCCCTTCAGGAAGGTCTACAAGTTTCCAGACTTCGTTGACATACATCGAGTGCAATTCTTCTTTAATGACGTCAAGGCAAAGGTTTGATTCAGAACAAGCCATTGCTTGGCTATAGGAAACAAGGTCTTCCATGTCACAGACGGCTACGTGAGTGTCTCCATAGGACATGTACCTGTCAGGCTTTTGAGTAGCCCTCCCACTACGTCGAAGTACTACTTGATGAGATTCTGATGAGTTAGGATGTGTTTCAGTTGGGGTAATTTCAGTTCTTACAGATGAGGTAGAAGCTTCCTCACCCAACTTATCTTCAAGCACAATTTTGCTTCTAGGTTTTGCATCCTTCGTAAAGTCCTCCTCAAGGAAACGAGCATTCGTGCTAACGAAAGTCTTATCGTCCTCGGGACTATAGAATGTGAAACCTTTGGTTTCCTTTGGATATCCAACGAACAGACATAATTCTGACCTACTAGCCAACTTGCTAGTCTTTTGCCTCAGCACGTATGCAGAGCAACCCCAAATTTTGATGCGGCCAAGATTTACTTTACGGCCAGACCATCGTTCATAAGGAGTACCAGGAACCGTTTTGGACGGAACATGGTTCAGAATGCAAGCGGCTGTTTCGAGGGCATATCCCCAAAAGGAAAGAGGGAGTGATGAGTAACTCATCATTCATCTAACCATCTCCGTAAGAGTTTGGTTTCTTTTCTCTGACACTCCGTTTTGTTGACGTGTGCTAGGTGCAGTAAGCTGAGAAGCGATACCTTCTTCTTTAAGAAAGTCATCGAACTCTCCAGACATATACTCACCACCTCGATCGGATAGAAGGGTTTTGATCATTTTGCCAGTTTGCTTTTCCACTAAAGCCCTAAAGACCTTAAATACGTTAAAGGTCTCAGATTTGTGTTTGAGAAAATAGACAAAACCGTATCTTGAGTAATCGTTAGTGAATGTAATGAAGTATGCATATCCACCATGTGCCTGTTGACTGAGCGGACCACATACATCAGAATGTACTAGTTCCAGCAGCTTAGTGGCTCTTCGACCCTTATCGGAAAAAGGTCACTTAGTCATTTTTCCTTCTATGCAAGATTCATAAGTAGGCAGTGAACCTATTGCAGAGGCTTGGAGTGGACCGTCCCTCACAAGTCTCTTAATCCTGTCTAGACTGATATGACCAAGTCTTAAGTGCCAGAGGTATGTTGATTTTATTAGATCGGAGGATTCAGATAGTTTGATCCTCTTTGGCTCCCTAACTAGACCATTATCTATTTCAGTGTCTAAAAGAAAAGGTTGAGTGGGATAAATGTAAAAAAGACCATTCTTCATACATGCATAAGTGAAAAAAGAATTATCAGGAAACGAAATACGAATTTCATTCTTAATGAACTTTAAACAATAATCCTTCTCAAGAAGACGAGCAACGAATATTAAGTTCTTCCCAAAAGTAGGAACAAAATAAACATTATTCAAGTTTAAAGTGCGGTCTTCAAAAGACAGCATCACGGATCCTACAGCCTTCACAGACACCAGGCTCCCATCACCCCATTTTAAACAGAAGTCACCTTCCTCTAAGCTTTTGGTTTTTTTGAAACCAGTAAAGGAACAACAAATATGGTTAGTAGCAGCGGAGTCAAGAATCCACGTTGATACATTATCAACTACTAAGTATGCTTCGGTAATTAGTACAATACTATGTTCCTTTACTTTGAGATAGGCAGAACAGTTCTTCTTATCGGCCTTGTGAGGTCTCTTCTTAGTTCCAGAGGCGGAGGCTTTATGCTCAGTAACGTGTGCCTCTCCTTGATTCCTCTTTCTTTTAGTGAGACCTTCAGCAGTGTGAAGCTCCTTCATAAGCTCGGTAACAATGTACTCTAGCTTGTTCATGGAGTAGTTCCACTTGAAGGTATCAAAAGATTCAGGGAGAGTTTCCAAGATCATATCTATTTTGGTCTCCTCGTTAATCTTAGATCCTAGGATTTCCACCTTATTCAGGTAACTAATGATCAGCATCATATGGTCCCTGACAGGAGTCCCAGCCTTCATGCGACAGTTCATAAACTGGCGGACTGCTTGTTACCTTGTTTGACGTCTTTTCCCTCCAAACATCTCAAGGAGATAGTAGAGCATGTCGGCGGCAATCTCGATGTCATGATGTTGTTGTTGCAACACATTGTTCATTGATGCTAAGATATAACACCTCACAATCTCATCGGATCAGAGTCAGGCCGCCAAGGCGTCTTTGTCTTCTCGAGTCGAATCACCATTCGTTTGAAGAAGACACGGGGTGGTGAGTACCCATTTGTGCTTGTTAATGGTAAGGATGATGTCGAGGTTACGTATCCAATTAACTTAGTTTTAGGTTTCGAGTTTGTTTGAGGAAAGGATGATCGAGAGAGGTTTGAGAGACATATTGCCTAATTAAGTTGAAACAAGTTTATGATTAGTCTTTGGTTTAGGATTTATGTTTGTTTAAGACTTGGTAAAATCCAAAGGTGTTATAAACCAAACGATAATTTATGGTCTTTGGTTTCGAGTTTGTTTTTGGAGTTGGTACATCGACTCTTATAAGTTCGGAAATGGATTTCCTAGGTATAGAGCGATAGAGCGGACAACTAGAAAAGAATCCTAGAGGTTCATGTTCAGAGCAGTGTTAGTGCATAAAGGCACAAGGTACATACTTGGATCTTTTCCTATTTTCTATTCGGGAAAGTGCATGAGGGAAGTGTGAACATCAACTCACTCGAACACTTGAAAGTTTGAGATTACACATCTTTATTTTTCGACTTGTCTACATGGAGACCTCCCACTCAAATTTTCAAGAGCATATAGATTTTGAACATATATGATATAGATATAGTTTTGAAAACATTTTGAAAACTTATTTGATTTGGATGACAAAATATTTTCAAGTTTGAAAACGAAAACGGTTTTTCAAAATTCAAACTAGTTTTGTAAAAATTCAACTTCAATTAATTTTTCAAAAATCAAAACATTTTAATCTTCACATTATGTTTATAATCTTATAAAAAACATTTTTTCTCAAGAAAATTTTCTCATTAGAGTTCTATAACTCATGGTAGTGGGGCTGAAAATCCGGATTTCTAAAAAACTGGACTTTCGGAACAGCCGCGCACCTCGGAGTAAAATAGCCATAACTGGCGGCTCCGATGTCATGTTGACCCAAAACCAATTGCATTAGAAAGAGGACAAACAGACCTTTAATTTTATTGAAGAATCATTAAATTTAGTATACTGAGCTGAGAGTTATGCCAATTTTACTACGGGTTTTCTCGAGCTCGAAGAAAACTGGAAATAATTAAAGGTCGGACTTTGAGTGCGAAAAAAGAATCGAGTGTAACGGAACGTTCTTAGGAAGTTGTTAAGGCTTTTATTTGTGTTTTATTAACATGGTAATAATATGGTATAAAAGAAATAACAACAAGCATAAAACGATTCAAGTAAATAAAAGAAACTAGTAAGACAAGAAAACTAGTCACAAAATTTACTCGAAATTTTCTCAAACTTAAAAACACATTTTTAAATATAAAAAATTAAAAAATTTTAGAACTGATTCTAATGTGTTTTACTAACATCTCAAACTTATAGAAAATCAACATGACGACTCGAGAACAAGTATCAAAGTCGAAGAGCTAAAAACGCTAGGTCAAATGAGGACCTAGGTACCAAAACAAAACGAAAGAAAACAAGAGAGAGAGAGAGAGAGAGAGAGAGGAGTTCGGCCAAGTCAAGAGAGAGAAGCTCTCAATCTCTAAAACTTGGTATGAATGAAATGTGAAGAATGAGGGCTCTATTTATAGGAGAGGTTTTACCTTCAATAAGGTAGTTTCCTCTTCTATAGAATATCACATATTCATGAACAAATATTCCATCCTTCCCTTTCTCATTTGGGCGGCCAAGAGAGCTTCTAGAAGGCTTGGATTTGTTTCCTCTTTTGCTCCCTTGCCTTGCTTGGCCGATTTCCCTCCTACATTGATGCACAAAATAATCTCGCTTTCACACTACGGCTGCACGAATTTTAGTCTCCCATTCCCTTGGGTTGGATGGCCAAAAGGCTTCTAGAAAGTCTTTCTAGATTTTTCTTTACCTGTTCATGACAACATAAGAAAAGCCCATTAAGAATTTTCAAGTAAAATTCTTTGAAATGAAATTAATCCACAAGGCCCAATGAACACATCATGTCAGAGTGATTTCATCATATGACCATGTCAAAAAATTTATTGACATTCATTTCATGCTATGTCCAAAAAGACAAAATTACCCTTTTGACAATTTTCGTAAAACTTGTCTCGTTCTTGTTTTGACTTAGCTTCTAGTGTAACTATTCCTACTCGATGTGATTAGTGACAGTGACCTCATGGATCCAAATGAACAAAGCTTGAGCTAAATACTTCGACTCAAAAGTTCACAAACCTTTTTCCAATTTTAGATTAATGTCAAGTGACTCCACTAAAGAGTTGACACTGAAAATCTCTCGGTTCAAATGAATTTATTTTCTATTCAAGATTTCAACCTAATTGTAATGAGTGGATCCATTGAATATTATCTATGTTTACCCTTCATGAATACCATCAGCTAGTCGGGATTTACAAAATTACCATTTTACCCTTCTAGCTGTTATTTCCTCAACTCCTTTGTCGCTTGTGAATAAGTTAGAAACAATGCATTGACGAGGAGCTAACAAGTCACATTGTTTCATCCAAAAGAGTCAAGACTCAATTTGGACACTGGCCAGTTCATTTATTCACATTCCAAGGAACAACGCATGATGTGATATACATTGCATTTCAGCAATCTTGTACATGAATTCCATATCTATGAGAACTTCACAAAGTTACTCATGACATCTTCACAACTTAGTACTTCACCAATAGGTCCTGCTCGGAATCATATAGTGAGTCCGAACTTTGACTTTCTCAAATGAGAATACGTAAGCTGTGAAATGGCATGTCTCATTTCAGGATTAAGGTAATGATGATGCAATTCATATGTAGTGACTTCGAGACATAAGAGGTTAAATGGTGTGTTCTTATCTTGTCTCTAGAAGTGCACTGGTCAATTCAGTACCTTCGGAAGATACCTAGAAGAACTATAGAGTCTCCAACTCTCAATGCCCATAACCAGACATCATAGATTCTCCTAACAATCGTACTGAGGTCAATAGTCCTTTGACCCTTAGATTGCGAATATATCGTTTTAAGCAAACTACGATGAGTTTGTTCATGCAAATCTACATTTGTCTCTTCGTAAGTTGTTAAGTTTGTTTATGGACTAAAGACTAAGGTTTTATCATAAAGCTTCAAACAGACAAGGAAGACTGAATGAACGTTTCAACTTTTTATTAATGAATAAGCAATTACAAGCAAGAGTCTTCGTGAGACTATATTACATCAAATGTACATAAATAGA
The DNA here is from genome assembly GCF_054948205.1 of Urtica dioica subsp. dioica. Lineage (NCBI taxonomy): Eukaryota > Viridiplantae > Streptophyta > Magnoliopsida > Rosales > Urticaceae > Urtica > Urtica dioica. Next base: position 13,145,800 of record NC_142756.1, read on the forward strand.
TACTACTACTCTTCTTGTGGGCACCATTGAAAACAGGTCACCTTAATCTTGAACCTCTCAGGTAGAGATATCCAGATCTTCTTGACCAGCTTGGCATTGGACATTGGTTCTCCAAGAGAGTAAGGCTCATTAGATAGGAAAGGCTGCGAGCTATGAATGTACCTTCTTGTACTCACCACGACATGGCTTGTTGAACTCCCCGGAGGTTTATGACTATATTGAGTGTCTTCAACGGTTCACTACAAGAAATACCACATTTAGCGACGAAACTATTAGCGACGATTAAGTCGTCGCTAATAAATCGTCGCTAATCACCCTTTTAGCGACGATAATATCGTCGCTAATTCTTTGGTGCGAAAAATATTAAAGATTGGCGGCAAAGATAATTAGCGACGAATGTATCGTCGCTAATTCTGTTTTGTCGTCGCTAAGTTCGCGGGAAAATCATTAGCGACAATAAATTCGTCGCTAATGATTTCTGAATTCATTTAATTAAGACGAAAACATTTAGCGACGATTTTATCGTCGCTAAATATTGTTTTTATCGTCGCTATACAATTAGCGACGACAGAATCGTCGCTAAATGTTTTCGAATTTTGACGAATTTTAAAGAGGGAAAAATCCCTCCCATTAAATTAAAACGAAATGATTTAGCAACGATAAAATCGTCGCTAAATATGTGAAATTTACTAATAGCGACGATTAAATCGTCGCTAAATGTCTGGTTAACGTAAGTTCATTTAGCGACGAAATGAAATCATTTAGCGACGATAAAATCGTCGGTAAATGTCTTTAAATACCAAATCGCGACCCAGCTTCCTCATTCGCACAGAAACCCTAAAATTTATTTCTCTCTCTACTTTCTCCCTCCTCCGCCGTGTGCCTCGTCCGCCGTGTGCCGCCGACGCTCGTCCGCCGTGTGCCTCCCCGGTAAGTCTCTCTCTCCTCACTACTTCTCTCTCTCTCCTCACATCTCTCTCCTAAAGTCTCTCTCTCCCATTGCAGCTCCTCCGATCCGCCGCTCTTCCGGCGCTCCGCCGCCGACGCCGACGCAGCTCCACCACCGACGCCGCTCCACCCACCGACGCCGCTCCACCGCTCCACACCGCTCTCCCTCTTATTTACCGATCGGTAAGTTTTTTTTTTAAAAAACTTTATATATATATATATATATATATATATATTAGTTAGTTATAGGATTAATATATATTAGTTATAAATTTATTAGTTATAAATTTATTTATATATTAGTTATATATTAGTTATATATGATTAATATATATAGGATTATAAACTTTAGTTATATATTAGTTATAAATTTATTTTAATTAGTTATATTTACATAATTTATATTTTTCGAATTATATATTTGTTATAAATTTTATAAATTATAAATGAATTAATTAGTTATAAATGAATTATATATTTGTTATAAATTTTATATTTGGTAAAATTATGTAAAAACAATTAGTTAGTTTATGTAAATTAAATGGAATTGTATTTAATTGTTGTTAGAAATGATTAAAAATGTGATGGATTATGAATTTTAATAATCGAACCAATGATGTTGGATTTATTGTTAGTTTTAGGATGTTTCTATGCAGGTTTTAAAGTTAAAGACTTGATGCCGGGTTGTTAGGTTTATAGGGGAGGTTCTGCCGAAATTTCGGTAGGATCGATCGTGAAATTATAAAATAAAATCCGAAAACTACTAAATTTTGAAATGTTCAATCTATAGGTAAAATGAGTTATCCAAATAGGAATTGGATACTCGAGGACCAACGTTTAAGCGTTGAGTTTGCGGCTGGCATGACAAAGTTCATGGCAATGGCCCGACAACACGTAAATGTCGAAGGACGAGTTAAGTGTCCATGCAAGAGGTGTAACAACGTGTTGATGCAAAAAATTCCTGATATAGAGAATCATCTCTTTATCAGAGGATTTAAGAGGAATTACACGAGGTGGAACTTTCACGGGGAGGAAGAAGATGACTTCTCGGAGTACAGAGGAGGAGGGATGTTTGATGCTGTACACGATATCTTAGATCACAACGACGTAGACGGTGACGATGACAGTATTGACCCGAATGCAGAATACCAGAGTGGACAGTTCGATGACCTTTTCAGCGACCTGAACACAGAATTATGGCCGGGTTGTACGAAGTATTCGTCACTCTCATTTGTTGTCACGTTGATGCATTTGAAAGTGATGAACAAGTGGAACGGGAGTTATCGGTGTTTCAGTCATCAAGTTGTCGGCCTTACGGGAAGATGACCACGATACGCTTAGATGAGAATATACGATTGCTCGCTGAGTGGTACATTTTACGAAATTGTCCCGAAATTGACGATTTCATGAGGTAAATGAGTGAAATAAATGAACTTGAATTATATTTATACGAAGTGATGTATTAAATGAACATGAATTTTATTTCAGTGAACACATAGATCTCATGGAATTAGAAGGTCGGCCAGATGTTGAAGAAGCGCATCGACTTGAGTTCCCAAAGTGGTTTTGGGAAAAGGTATTTGACTACTAAACTCAAAGAATATGAGATAACTAATAACCGACTCGTTAATGGTTGTATGTAGGTATTTCGCATGAGCCAAGACGGATTATCCGTTACCTCCGAATTATATGCATTGGCATTGGGACCACATTTCGCACCACAGACGTATCCGTGTTGTGTAGTGAACGGAGTTAAATTTATCTCCCGTCAACATGATAGCAGAAGAACGACTCAGAATAGCGGGGTATGTGTACCAAGTGAAGGAGGTCACGACTTCTACGGTCAAGTAGAAAACGTCATTGTCTTGACGTATCAGAACAATTGTCGCGTCGTCTTATTTCAATGTCGTTGGTTCGGTGACCAAGATCCGAGGAAAAGGACACGCAACGACAATAACTTGACAAGCGTGTATGTGGCAAAAGAATGGTACAAAGACGAGCCATTTATTTTGGCAACTCAAGCGAAACAAGTTTTCTACTTGGAAGATAACTTGAATGGTCCTGATTGGCGAATCGTCGAAGAGTGTAATCATCGAAATGTGTGGGATCTTCCTGATATTGACCTCATTCTTGGTCAATCTTCGTCTTCAGTTTAGTTGTCAGTAGAACCGTTAGATTTAGATTCACTGTCAACGCGTCATCAGTCTGCGATACCAGAGCCCGTGAGCAACGACGCAGTGAACTTGTTGGAAAATATTGAAGAAGAAGAGTTTATCGATGACGAAGAAACTGAGGACGAAGATTTGATGGAAGAAGATGATTTGTCAGACGACGATGATTGATAGTATATAACGTTTTTCATTTACTTACTAAATTAACTGATTTAAATCATTACGAATGTGTAACTAAATAATTTTTTTTTAATTTCAGAAGGCTGCGGCTACAGGAGCTGGAGGCAGCGGAGGCGGGGATGACTTCTTAGCCCGCCTCCCGAATTATTGCCAGTCGGCGCCCGTACGTGATGGAGTCGAAGAAGAAGACGAGGATATCGAACCGGCCGTGCGTGGGCCGACGGTCGGGCTTCGATCTGAGCGTGCACGGCGCCCCGGGGTGAAGGAAGTCGTTATTTATAACGAGGAGTTTCAGTCGTTCTTACAGCCAGAGCGCGAGATGGATCCGGATCTCGCGACGTTCGCGAACACGCTCGGGTTGGTCGTCCGAGACAAGATCTCGCCTACGGTCCCAAGGTGGACGACTACGAACGTGGGGTCGGCGAAGGAGGCCGAGATCCGAGCAGCGATTCGAGACAAGTACGACATTCGAGTCGATGGTGATGCAACCGGGAAGAAGAAGGCGATTGTCGATGCGGCAATCATTCGAGACGCGAAGACTTGTCTTCGCGATTGGAGGCATACATTGCGGTCGTGGTTCGACATCGACTGCAAGAGCAGCGTACAGGTGGCACGGTCGTTGAAACCGAAGACCGTTAAGCTCGACACCGAATGGGAGACGCTGATACAACGATATACGAGCGATGAATTTAAGGTAATATCGAATCATTTACGTTAATCGAATGTTTATTAAACGATTTGTTATTTACGTGTACGTTTACTTATATTACAACAGGCTATACAAGCGAAGAATAAGGCGAATCGCGCGAAAAAGAAGACGAAGACTCGACAGGGGACGATTGGGTTCTCGACCCACCGCATGAAGAACGTAAGTTTTATGTTTATATGATACATCAAATCGTTAAAATTATCTAACAATTGAAGTTTTGTTTACATGCAGAAGAGCGCCGAGACAGGCGCTTTCGAGAGCTTGTTTGCGAACTACAAGCGCCAACATTAGTCCGACAAGTCCGAGTGGCTGACTCCTGAAGCCTCCGCACGTTATGTAAGTTTACATTTATTTTCCTTATTTTTCGATTAATAGATACTAACTAGTTAATTATATCAGGATCGACTGGTCGATAGATTCAACACGTTGCGAGCGGAGGCTGAGCAACAACGAGCGGACGTCGATATTTCCGTCCTAGAGCAGCAGGCGATCCGCGATATTATGGGTTCGCGGTCTGATCACTTGACCGGCGTCGGACGTTTGGTGCCACAGGGAGCACGGATGGCGGCTGAAGTCGCCGAAGTCTACGGTAGTTCGGAGGCTGGGACGTCGCATCCAGGATATATCTCCCAGGAGGTGTTCACGTCGACCATCGCCTCGTTCGCCGAGGCAATACAGAGTCAGGTGCCCGGCCTCAACGTGAGCTCGTTTATGCCTCAATTTCCGCAGAGTTCGCAGCACGCTCCGTCATCCCACAGCCAGCAGACTCCGACGGCCGGCGTCCACACTCCGACGCCCGGTGTCCACACTCCGACGGGCGGCCAGCAGAGGACTCCCGACGCTAGCCAGCAGACGACGCCCGGCGGACCAAGTCAGTCTACTCCGACGCCGCAGCCTGCAGAACTTCAGCGCCAGCAGAAGAGCGTTTCTCGTCGAGGAGGGGAAAAACGAGTGGCGGGACGACAAAGCAAACGTCGCGACTAGTGGTTTATTAGTTGTTTTGTGTATTTATTATTTATATATTTCTCGATAACCGAAAACGTACGTAACCGGATTTTATATAGTTGTTGATTTGGATAATATAATTTAGTTTTTATTTGATTTTTCATTTTAGAATTTCATAACCAAAAAACCGTAAAAAATAAATAATTAACGACGAAAAAAATTATAATAATAATAATTAGCGACGATAAAATCGTCGCTAATTATTATTCCACACAAATTTTTAGCGACGACAAAGTCGTCGCTAATTATCTGTTTCAAAACGAAAAAAACTTCTCGTCACAACATTTAGCGACGACTTTTACGTCGCTAAATGACGCGGGAATTTTTACCGCGCTAATTAGCGACGACAAAGTCGTCGCTAATTATCTGTTTCAAAATGAAAAAAAACTTATCGTCACAACATTTAGGGATGACTTTATCGTCGCTAAATATTTACCGACGAATAAATCGTCGCTAAATATATTTAGGCACGGACAATTAGAGACGATTATTATCGTCGCTAAAATCGTCGCTAAATACATTTAGCGACGATTTCCGCATTATTACCGACGAAAAAAATCGTCGGTAAATGTTGTAAATGTTGTAGTGGTTTAGCATTACTGAGAAGCTCAATACTCTCAACGCAAGTTTGAGAAGAAGCAGACAACTCTCTTTGAAGAGCCAATCTAGTATGAAATACATACTTCCACTTGACTAAACTCTCCTAAGAGTGAAAGAACACACCATCTAAAAGAACATCAGAGATACTCTTTGACAATTTATTTTCTCCAATAACACTTCACAACTTTGGTGTGCTACATAACATGCTCCTCTCATCTTTTTATTTTATTTTATTTTATTTTATATCATTTAGAAATGTTAGTGACATCTTTTCCAACATCTCCACCTTAGGAGCCATAATAGATTTCTTTACAAGCTTAGCCTTTGCAAGATTCTTCTTCTTCTTAAGAAAAACTATTTTTTTTAGAGACAATGGGCACACCGGCATCTCAAATCTTTTTCCTTCCTCATGGAACTTTGTCACTGGAACAAGAGACTCATCATTTATGAGGGTGGTGTTTTGAGAAATCCTAGTGGGGGAGGTATTCAAATTCATATGATTAGAATGAGTTAGTGCTTCCTTATTAGTACGTAGCAGAATCAATACGATTGCTATCCCCGAAATTAGAAAAATCAATGACAAGAGTAAGTTAAGAATGACATTTATGACGTTCTAACTTGTGAGATTATCACACTAATTAAGTAAAGGATTCTAGAAGGGGTACTAGGTTATCACAATCTCGACCCTTCGGCAACAATTTACTTATTTTCATTATTCTTCTATATACCCGGAGACAATATATCACATAAATATTTCAATAATTTGTGTGACAAGATGCCCCGAGAAGTTAGATTAACAAATAACTAACCAATGCGTAAAATAAATTCACAAGGAATTGCTAACCCTATTTGGTACAATGTAATCAACATACTAGAGCGATGTGGGCCAAATAAAGGCGAGCTTGAGTATAATAGTCAATTTGAAACATAAAATTGTCAAAATAGCCAACGTTAGGTTTATTTTGTATAATAGCCAATAAACCACATAAACCCACTTGAATAATTAATAATACCCTTCCTTTAAAATTAAGGGTTACCAAATATAACTAGTTAACAAAAATAAATAAATAAATAATATTACAATAAATAACTCTTTCATTAATAGATTGAAAAATTCTTTAAAGATATTACGAGATCTTCACTGTCGATCTTCACCTCCAATCTTCAATGCCAAGTCAACTTATGCAATTTTCCCCTGATCTTCATCGTCGATCCGTCTCGAACCGCCAATTCTCCGACCGGAAACACAGAGTCTCCAATTATCCTACAAATAAATTGAAATTAATACGAATAAAAAGAATTAATTTCGAATTAACATGAATTAATTCCGAATTAACATGAATTAATTACAAAATAAACATAAATAAATTGAATTAACATGCATTACCATGAATTAACACAAATTAACACTGGTGAGAGCCGAGCCAACTTCGTGAATTCCAGATCGAGATGGAGGTCTGGTCGCATCGTCGTGCAAATCTGGGCCCGACTTCTCCCCTTTTTCAATCATTCATTGAATGATAAATCACTACAAGTAATGGAGATACGCGATTTAAATAATGAAAAATTAAATATTTAAAAATTATATCTAAAATAACAGGAAAAGTAGAAACAACACCAGCTATGATTTGATTATAATGATCAAATCCAAAATCTCTGTAGATAGATCCAATGGGTCACGACACTCGCCTAATGGGATCGCCGGAGCCGATGCCATTCTTCCTCGCGACGTTTCTCCAACGACTCTTCCTTCAGATCCGGTGGCAAACTATCCTCTCTGTGCCCCTTCGTTTCTTGAATCAAAACCATGGGGAGGAGGAGTCTATCATCTTCCCCACGCGAGGATGTCAAGATCCGGCGAGCTTCTTCATATTGTCTGAAAGCTTATGGAAATAATCGAATGAATTTCATTAAGCCATAATAGGCGTATATATAGGATTTACAACCTAACAGAATATACATAAAACCAGCAACTAACTTAATTAGCTAGTTACAAAAGATAAATATAGAATAAAATCCGATCCTACTAACTATACAGAATAATCGGATAATAAATAACAGAATAACACTGATTTCTTCACTCCCCCTCAAGTTGGCAAGTATATATCGTACATGCCTAACTTGGAAACCATCTTCTCGAAAATAGGTCGGAATAGTCCTTTAGTAAGGACATCTGCAGTCTGCTCTGTTGTTCCGACGAAAGGAATGCATATAATTCCAGCTTCCAAATTTTTTTTAATGAAATGTCGATCCACCTCGATGTGTTTTTTCCGGTCATGTTGGACCGGATTGTGTGCGATACTTATCGCAGCTTTACTGTCACAGAATAGCTTCATAGGCAGATTAATCTCCATCTTCAGCTCTCCAAGAACCCTTTTTATCCACAACAGCTCGCATACGCCATTCGCCATTGCCCGATATTCTGATTCTGCACTGCTCCTCGCCACTACACTTTGTTTCTTACTCCTCCATGTCACCAAGTTACCCCAGACATAAGTGCAATACCCGGAAGTAGACCTTCTGTCTACATCAGACCCTGCGTAGTCTGCATCGGTGAACGCCTCTACTCCTCGTTTGTCTCATTTTCTAAACAGGAGTCCTTTTCCGGGGCAGCCTTTTAGGTATCGGAGTATACGATTCGTTGCTTCAAGATGTTCTTCAAATGGGCAGTGCATGAACTGACTCACCATACTCACAGCAAAGGCAGTGTCCGGCCTCGTGTGAGACAAATAAATCAGTCTTCCTACAAGACGTGGATACTGTTGCTTGTTGACTGGGACTCCTTCTTTGATGTTTCCGAGCTTCAAGTTGGGATCTATGGGCGTGTCTGCTGGCTTGCACATACTCATTCCAGTGTCTTGAAGCAAATCAAGGATATAATTTCGCTGAGACACAGAGATTCCCTTCTTTGACCGAGCAATCTCCATTCCCAAAAAATATTTCATCTCCCCCAAGTTCTTCACTTCAAACTCCATAGCCAGTTTTTCGTTCAAGACCTCCATCTCTTTCAGATCGTCTCCTGTGAGGATAATGTCATCTACATAAACAATTAGGATTGACATTTTACCTTCACTTGAGTGTTTGATAAAAAGAGTGTGATCCGACTGAGATTGCTTATAGCCCTGTTTCTTCACAAACTGCGTGAATCTCTCAAACCAAGCTCGTGGAGATTGTTTCAGCCCATACAAAGCCTTCTCTAGCCTGCAAACATTTCCTCCGAACATGTCTTCAAAACCAGGAGGTGGACTCATGTAGACTTTTTCTTCCAACTTACCATTAAGAAATGCATTCTTAACATCAAGTTGTCTAAGTGGCCAGTCCATATTTGCAGCAATTGAGAGTAAGATTCTGACGGTGTTTAGCTTTGTGACCGGGGCAAATGTCTCCATGTAGTCGATGCCATAGGTTTGAGTATACCCTTTTGCAACCAGTCTCGCTTTGTACCTTTCTAAACTCCCATCAGCATTGAACTTAGGTGTAAATACCCATCGGCAGCCAACAACCTGTTTCCCACGAGGCAACTCTTCAAGCCTCCATGTTTGATTCTTCTCAAGTGCATTCATCTCCTCCATAACAGCCACCTTCCATTTGGGTTCAGATAGGGCTTCCTGTATACTTTTAGGAATGACAAGAGAGGACACATTTGTGGTGAAGGTATTGAAGGACATAGATAGACGAGTATTAGAGACATAGGAAGACATAGGATATAGAGGAGTCATAGTACAAGACCTTTTTTCTTTTCTTAGAGCTATAGGAAGATCAATTTCTAGGATTTCTTTACCTTTTTCATTAACCACTTCCGGCTCGGATTCATGATCTACTGTAGGAGCGATGACAGCCTCTATTTCTTGATTCTGGTTCCTCTTCGTATAAAATTTGTCAAAAAGACTTAACATCTTCCTCTTTTTTATTTCACCAGATTCACTTTCTTCATTTATAATGTGAGGTGGTTCACTTTGACTTTCATGATCATTAATTTGATCAGTAAGTTCCATATTATAATTAGGATTAGTTTCACCATCTTCATTATTTTTTTAAAAATCACCCATTTCATCCGTTTTTAGAAAGTCTAACTCTAGACACTTTGTATCTTCATTATGAGTCTCCCCCTGAAGATAACTATAAAAAAAAGCTTCATTTTCAAAAAAAACAACATCCATGGTGATAAACATTTTTTTAGTTGATGGATCAAAACATTTATATCCTTTTTGAGTAGGTGGAACTCCTAGAAAAACACATTTTTTACCTTTTGGATCGAGTTTACTTGCTGTCCGATTAGGATTTTTAATAAAAACAGTGCATCCAAAAATTTTCAATGGCATGGAGTTAATGGTTCGAGAATTAGGAAAATATTTTTGAAAAACATCTATTGGAGTTTTAAAATCCAATATTTTAGAGGGCATGCGGTTAATAAGATATGTAGCATGAAGTAAAGCATCTCCCCAAAGATATTTTGGAATTTTAGTTGAGAACATAAGAGTTCTTGTAACTTCAAGGAGATGTCTATTTTTTCTTTCCGCAATACCATTTTGAGCTGGAGTATCAATACATGAACTTTGATGAATGACACCTTTTTCAGCAAAAAAAATTTGTAAGCTTTTTGAAAAATACTCTCGACCATTATCACTCCTCAACATTTTAATTTGTGCATTGTATTGAGTTTGAACCATGCTGAAAAAACATTTAAAAATGGTTTCAACCTCACTTTTTTCTTTTAGCAAGTAAACCCAACTTATTCTGGTATGGTCATCAATTATAGTCATAAACCACTCTCTTCTCATTTGATGTAGATACTCTAGATGGTCCCCAGATATCACTATGAATTAGTGTAAATGGAGACGTAGGAGTATAGACCCGACTAGGATAATTACTTTTATGATGTTTAGCTAAAGCACAAATTTCACAATGAAAAGAAGAAAGGTCTTTATTTATAAAAAGATTGGGATACAACCTTTTTAAATAAGAAAAACTAGGATGCCCTAGTCTAAAGTGTTGTAAATACACTTCTTTATTATCTGGGAAAGAAAAAATTTGAAGACAAGAGGCCTTTTGACCTATTTTATTCGTGGCTGATCCATCTTCTAAGAAATAGAGTCCATCATGCTCCTCAGCATTGCCAATCGTCCTCCCCGTTGTTAGCTCCTGAAAAACGCAAGAATCAGGTAAGAAGTAGGCACAACAATTAAGCTCTTTGGTAATTTTGCTCACTGAAACAAGATTGCAAGCTAGGTTGGGAACATGAAGGACTTGTGACAAAGAGATGGAATCAGATATTTTTATTTTTCCTGTTCCTGCAATTGGTGAAAGAGAGCCATTTGCAATTTTTACTTTCCTATTTCCCGCACAAGGTTTATATGACAAAAAAATGCTTGAATTTGAGGTCATATGATCTGTGGCACCTGAGTCTATAACCCAAACATTATTTTCTTTAGAGCAAAGATAAGAAGACAGAGGACCTGGGAAGGAACACGAGGGAATATCAGAGTTAGAGGCTTTTTGTGTGGTTTGTAGCATCTTTAGGATCTGATCTATCTGAGCCTTAGTGAATGGTGGCTGCTCGGAGTTGGCTGACTGCTCTTGAGAAGTATCGGCCATATTAGCTTGAAGAGCTCTCTCTCTCTCTTCGTCTTGTATCCCGCTGGCTAGCCATGGATCTTCCAGCAGGTCTCTTTTGTATGCCAAGGCTTCTTGCAGTGTTCACACCACGGTTTCTTCTTCTCCTCATTTCCGTGTGTAAACAAAGCAGATGTCTCCGGGATCTGATCGCCAGTTCTTTCAGTGCCACACATGATCTTTCTTCGATTTTCTTCGATTCGGATTTCAGAGAAGACTTCTCGGATAGAGGGCAGCGGTCTTCTACCAAGAATTCTTCCCTTCACCTCATCAAGATCACGATTCACACCTGCTAAAAAGACATAAACCCGGTCATTTTCCTCACGCTTTTTTTGCCGAGCGCAATCTACTTGACTCTCCCATGTGTCATCATTGTATTGGTCCAGCTCCTGCCACAGCGCCACCATCTCGTTGTAGTAGGTCGTCACATCTCGGTCAGCCTGCCTGGATTGCCACAGCTTTGTCTTTAGCTCGAAGACCTGCGAAGCATTCTCATGATCAGAGTACGTCTCTCTGATTGAGTCCCAGACTTCTTTGGCCGTCTTCAAGAACATGTGTGGCTTGGCAATTGAGGCTTCCATCGAGTTGAGCAGCCATGCCATGACCTGCGAGTTTTCAGACCTCCAGGTGGCGTATCCATCGTCTCCTACCTTCGGTTGCTTGATTTCGCCCGTCAAGAAGCCAAGCTTTCCTCTTCCATCAATCGCAAGCTTCACGGACTGAGCCCATTCTAGGAAATTTTGTCCTGTTAGTCTGTGCCCAGTTATGAACATAGACGAGTGAACTATTGGTGAATTGGATGTTTCCATACTATTGATTTGAGTAATAGAGGAAGAGGTATTTGGTGTTTTAGGGTTTGTCGATTTTTCCATAAGAGTATCGCTCTGATACCATGAAAGCTTATGGAAATAATCAAATGAATTTCATTAAGCCATAATAGGCGTATATATAGGATTTACAACCTAACATAATATACATAAAACCAGCAACTAACTTAATTAGCTAGATACAAAAGATAAATATAGAATATATCCGATCCTAATAACTATACAGAATAATCGGATAATAAATAACAGAATAACACTGATTTCTTCATGTCGGCCCGGCGTCAGACCAGTCGCCTCCTTCGCGCGCGTTGCCCAAATTCGAGCCCAGGCACGTCATCTTCGTGGGTCGGAGCTCGTCCATCGGGATCCATGGCAGCCCGATGACTCTCTGTGGCGGAGAACCAGTTTGGAAATCCTCCGACAGCGGAGATTGGGAGACCTTCGCGGAGGATCACTTGGAGGTCGGGAGGGATGACAAGGATGAGCGACGACGAGAGCATAGAGAGGTAGGGCTTGTCGGAATGGGAGTGAGAGTGACCGCATCAGCTGCATGAGGACCACAGAGAGTGTCGGCTTCGGTGGAACGATGACGCACGGAGGAGGAGATGAGTGGAGGCGGAGAACGGAAAAATCCGACGGGTCCGTCTCCTCCGATGGCGGGGCTTGGAGAGCGATGGTTTCCCGTTCTTGATGGAATATATATATATATATATATATATAGAGAGAGAGAGAGAGAGAGAGAGAGAGAGAGAGCAGTTATTGTAGAGATAAATAAGAAATTCAAAATAGAAGCAAATCAAATTAAATAAATATTAGTTTTGACTCTTTTTTTTGTACATTTCTAAAATAAAATGAAACAGTCTCAAGAGGGTTACTTTTCGACCTTCAAAAACTGGCTGAAACGCCACATCAGCGAATTTGACTATTTCTGAAAACAATTTTAAACGTGGACTAATACGCAATCTCAACGTTTGAGTAGACTAGTCTATGTAATTTTTCCAATTTTTTTTACTAATCAATAGTATAAATATGGTTTTATATGATTGATTAGATTTTTAGAATTCTGTTCTATTACTATCCGAGAATTTCAAGACATGCTTCTCTTGAATATAAGATCCCATCACTTCAACTCAAACACTCACCACATGTTTTTTGCTCTGATCAATTATAAAAGCCATGATGCAATACTCACAAAATATAAACTCAATCTCCATCACTTATAAAAAAGGTGGAAAGATATACGCGCACAACCACAAACTATATTTCGACAAGCGAAACGTATATACTCGAAAAATCAAGAACAATGCTTAAAGAAGAACCACTACGGTTATAGAGACTCTCTTCACTGCCGGCATTGGGCTAAGGCGGGCTAGGCTCAGGCCTAGGGCCCCATATGTGGATGGGCCTCCAAAAATTTATAATTTTTGCCTATTTTTAAGAAAATTTACATTTTTTACCCTAAAAATTTACACTTTTGGTCCATTTTCTAAAAAATTTACATTTTTTACCCTAAAAATTTAAATTTTTATTAGTATTATAGGGCCCCAAAATATTGAATCGCCTAGAGTCCCCGGTGAGTTTGAGTCGGTCCCGACTCTCTTAATAATGGTTGATCGACTAGTTGTATCTGAATGGTTTCCCAAACTAAATCAGGTAGAAGATATTCAGTGCACATCTTGCGTGAGAAATTATATCTTCATTGAAATTGAGATTTTTCAAATGATTGATCAGAAAAAAATTTCACGAAATCTGATCGTTAGTGGCCAAATATCTTAGCAAATTCTGAAAAGAGTCACCTTTTGAGATTTCGTCGATAATAAAATGTCAATTGTGACCTAACAGGAGTCTAAGTCAACAATCAATCACATCCAATATGATGTATCATGTAATAGATACATAAGAGTTGACAATTTTTAGAATAATTTCTACTTAATTATTTATTATTTCACGCGTCCTATTATTCTCTCTAGTCAACAATATACGGGCTTGGAATCAATTACAGTATTGGCTGTAGACGCATTGTGATGCCGCATTTGAAAATGTATACTAACTACAAACTTATTGGATACACACTAAATCTAAATTTCAACTATTTGACTTCGTCTCAAATATATTATAATCTCTTGAAATTTCGATGCATCAACTTATACTATATATATATATATATATATATATATATATATATATATATATATATATATATTAGACTTTATAGGATTTCTCAAACACATGAAAAATAAGTGAGATATATTGCAAGATGATAAGGCTTTTTTTTTTTTTTTTTTTTTTTTTTTTATCTATGTCTACGTTTGGGGTTTAGCTATCACAGTTTTAGTTCATTCCCAAAGTCAATGAGGTAAGTTTCAGAAAACAAATGTAGCAACCAATTTTTTTATTCTTTTGATAATCAAATATCTCTCTCACATTACAGCTCCCATTTGATCATGCAATCCAACATCGCATATATGCATAAACAAATATTAATCCATTTATTCCTTGTAACTTATTGTCATGAGTACGGCAAGGTTATAATATATCTGATCATTAAACTTATTTCAATCTACTAGACTCCGCGTTATTTTCTTGAACGACATATCTTAACAATTAAAAATATCAAAAGCTTTAATCTTTTACAAAGTTATATATTTAACATATCTATTCATCTGGAGTAAATAACCGATATTAATAGGTGTTATTGCGTCATTTTTTGTATGGGAAAAACGACAATCCAAATGCAAAAATGACGCAAAACCGGAGGACCCCTCCGCCAGGACCATCAAAACCAGAGGATTCTTCTCACAAAACCGGAGGACACCCCCGCCAAAATCTCCAAAACCGGAGGATCCCTCCGGTAAAGCCCACAAAACCGGAGGATCCCTCCAGTAAAACTCACAAAACCGGAGGATTCCTCCGGTAGAACCCACAAAACCAAATGACCACTCCGGTAAAATCTCCAAAACCGGAGGATCCCTCCCGTAGAACCCACAAAACCGGAGGATCCCTCCGGTAAAACCCACAAAACCGGAGGATCCCTTCGGTAAAATCCACAAAACCGAAGAATCCCTCCGACCAAGTTTCCATAACTTTGAACACTCAAAATTCTATAAATACCCTCCCCATTTTTTACCAAAGGAGGAAAAGAAAAAACACTCAAAACTCAAAAAAGCTCTCAAAGCACTCAAAAGATCGGAAAAGACCAACAAAAATAAAAGACAAAGATGGAGAGAAGAGAAGAAGGAATCAAGACCAAGATATGAGAACGAAGAGAAGGCAAAGAATCCAACAAGAATACGAAGAGTCCGACGAGAAGACGAAGAACGCGAAGAACAATCGAAGAACACGAAGAATACGAAGAACGTGAAGAACACGAAGGCGACTATTGACGAAGGGACGAGGAGCCGTAAACCACTTTCCGGTGAGGCTAGGACGACGAGAATAGAAAAACTTCACCACACCTAAACAACGTGCGGTCATAGGTTCCGACCCTAGATCGAACCACAGACGGTTCTGAATGCTAATCCAAAAACGCGATTAACATTTTGGCGTTAGAATGAGGGGTACTCGAAAACAACCACGAGTTCTCCACCGGTAAATCCAACTCCCTTTACGGGACCATCACAAGCCTCCCTAGTAGACTTTCTCTTTTAAAAACCAGAACCGGAAGACTAATCCGGAAAAATTCTCAAGACCGGAGGGCCACTACTCCTCTGAAGCATCAAGACCGGAGGACTACTCCGCCGAAGCATCAAAGCCGGAAGACTCCTCCGGAAAAAGTCTTAAAACCGGAAGACTCCTCCACTGAAAGTCTCAAGTCCGGAGGACTACTCTGTCGAATCATCATAACCGGAAGACTACTCCGGCAAAAATCTCCTGCAAGATGTCCAACCGCGCTGCCGCTTCTAGAAGCAACGCCCCTCAACGGGCGGAGAGCGTAGCACTTCCCACACGGTCTCGAACTCAAGCTAGGCACGGCCAAGAAACCTCGCCACCATGCGTCGTCCAGGCAGCAGGCACCACGCCTTTGCCACACCCAAATACCGCCGGCGCTAGAAATCCCGTCCCCGACATTGTCTTCGTCGAACGAGACGGTCGCATGGAGCACCTCAAAAACAGTCTGTTCCTACTGGAGAGCGAGTTCGCAAGAGATCGAGAGGAGATGGTCGTGACACTACATGCCCAAGCAAGAGAATGACGCCCTCAAAACGCCGACTCGGGGGGTCAAAGGCGCGAGCAAGTACAAGTACCCAACAACGAAGTCAGACAAGACGACGCGCTTGGCCAATGTATTAGAGACATCAGCCGCCACCACCAGGCAGAATTGAGAACCGTCCAGGAGCAAGATCAACGCCCGAAGATCGAAGAACCCCAGTGCTCGGGGGCCTATCCGACCGATGGGCAAAGGGACCTACACCCGTAATCCCGCGTGAACCTCCCCCAGGCCGCTCGCTCCACAGCAGGAGCGAGGTCCGAATCACAAAGGTCTGCCTTTGAGTGGCTAGTGCAAGGAGAGGAACTCGCCGACAGTTGAAACGTGAGAAGATTCTCACCGCCCCGACGCACAAGGTCTCTAAGATGCTTGGAGCCACACGTGGAATTGAGACGGTACTTCAACGCTCAGTGAGAGATTCCGAGGCGCCAAGATACCTCGGAGGAGCAAGGACCACAAGAAGTTGCCCCCCCTCCCCCCGACAGTGACAACACCGACGTCTCCCGCTCCGTATGCTCCCCAAGCATCGAACGAAAGAGGGCGCACTACTCGATTTGCTCCTGTCGCCACGCGGGCCGGGAACGAAGAGATGAAAAATGTGGTTAACGAGTTGAGAGAGGAAGTTCGAGAGCTATGCGCGACACAAACTAGAACCCCGCTTGTAAGAAGCATGATCGAAGGCATAGCTTTACTGTTCGTCGCGAACGTGCTCGCCGACGATGCATCAATACCAAACGAATATGAAAATGGCAGGACAATCACCATCAACAATGTGTCACGGATTCTACCTCACGCTCATTGGCACCGCATTTGACCCCTCCGACAGGACCATCAAACCAGAGGATTCCTCCCACAAAACCGGAGGACACCTCCGCCAAAATCTCCAAAACCGGAGGATCCCTTTGATAGAACCCACAAAATTGGAGGCTCCCTCCGGTAAAACTCACAAACCGGAGGATCCCTCCGGTAGAATCCACAAAACCAGAGGACCACTCCGGTAAAATCCCCAAAACCGGAGTATCCCTCTGGTAAAACTCACAAAACCGGAAGATCCCTACGGTAAAATCCACAAAACCGAAGAATCCATCCGACCAAGTTTCCATAACTTTGCAGACTCAAAATTCTATAAATACCCTCCCCATTTTTTACCAAATGAACAAAAGAAAAAGCTCTCAAAACTTAAAAAAAAGCTCTCAAAACTCAAAAAAGCTCTCAAAGCACTCAAAAGATCGGAAAAGACCAAGAAAAATAAAAGACAAAGACTGAGAGAAGAGAAGAAGGAATCAAGACCAAGATAAGAGAACGAAGAGAAGGCAAAGAATCCGACGAGAATACGAAGAATCTGACGAGAAGACGAAGAACGCGAAGAACAAACGAAAAACACGAAGAACGAGAAGAATACAAAGAACGTGAAGAACACGAAGGCAACTATTGACGAAGTGACGAGGAGCCGGAAACCACTTTCCGGTGAGGCAAGGACGACAAGAATAGAATAACTTCACCACACCTAACCTACGTGCAGTCATAGGGTCCGACTCTAGATCGAACCATGGACAGTTCTGAATGCTAATCCAAAGACGTAATTAACATTAGGTATATTAACGTTATATGTATCCATTCTCTCTATCGCGTCAAGGTTCATAAGCATATATTGTGGAAGAGCAGAAAATGCGAGCTACAAAGACAACTCCACTGGCCTGAACTATGTTTCGGACTTGTCCTTCTCTGGCAGGGCCGGAGTAAGCCACACCTTAACGCTCTCAGACGATGTAGACAAACAGTTCAAGAAGCTCGGAAGCGTCCCCGGGGGTGACAGAAACTGCTACACGCTCAGACCTCGGGACGGGAAAGACACCAAGTACTTGATCCGAGCCAATTCCTAACGGTGACTACGACGATACGGACTATGCACCCGCATAAGATCTCTACATCGGAGCCAACAAATGGGGTCCCATGAAATTCGAGGACTCGTCAACCAAGAAGATGATTGAGATTATCCATATTCCAAAATCGGATTTTGTGTTTGTGTGTTCAGCGAATACTAGCCACATAATTTCACGGATTGAGTCTCGAAGTGTTTTAGAGATAGAGAGAGAAAGTGAGCGAAAATGAAAAGAATGAAAATGTTTCACTTAATTCAAACTGAGCAAAGATACCGTTTTTACCAGAAAATTACCGAAATAAAAGGACCATTATTGTGACCACCCGACTTTTCGGATCATCTTACTTATCTTAATTCTTTTACTTAAAAAATGTGGATAATTTTTTTTAACATCATTTCAAATATTTATAAAGACTATAATTTAGAATAAAAACAACTTTGAAAATAACCACAACGTTTAAAGTCTTACAAAATTATTTGATGGAAATAGGAGAAATGCTTAATTCGTAATTCATAACCAAAGCAGATGATCGGATAAAGATACTTAACGGAACTAAAACCATGAAATTCAACTTCAGTTTGGCAAAGCTAATTAAACATAAAAAAATATCATAACCATAAAATCTTAAACCGAGTGTTTAGAAGTTAAGTAATGGAAGTCTTAAAAAAATGAGCCGAAACACAACCCAACCCCTTAGCCATCGAACGCCGCTGATCCACCCTCCTCACTTACTTATTTGTTGTTCATCTACAACACGGATGAATACACATAATATGAGCTAACGCTCAGCGAGAATAAATATGACTTACAAAAAATGAGTAATGCAAATGCATGAATCGATTATTAGTCATTTAGTTCTAACTGTGTCAGGGTCTTTCTTATCATAAATCTTATCATATTTTATTCGGGGTGCCCCTAGAGTAGTCATACCAATTTCAGTGTACACTTTGGAAACGAACTACGGGGCTGCGACCTCCCATAGTTCGCACCATCTAATAAACATATCGCATGAGAAAATTCCCTTTATGAGCCCGTAGGTCGGCTCGAGAGAATTCTCTTAATACCTCTGTAGCTCGAGGTAGTACAACTCTCTTACTTATCTTATCACTTGATTATTTGTGTTGCATACAAAGATGACAGATGACATAAACATAAATAATAACATGACTAAGAATAATAAGATGTTATGCAAAAATTCAACTAAATTCATACATGCACATCATAACGAGACATACCATAATCAACGCAAATCAACAACACATAACCACATATATAACATATTAAACAAACAATTGCATAACCTATTATAATCAAATCAGATCACACACTCATCAAATTTAAACTTTGAACGAATCCGTGTTGTGAGATTATTCTCACCTTATTTCGAGAACGTATGACCTTAGACTTTCAGTCGATTAAAAAATCTATTCGGCTCGGGACCTAGTCGAAGGAATAACAATTAGGTTCTAATAAACACTCGTGGACGTAAAAAGTGTATGGAAAAACTCAGTGACGGGACTCGCAAGTGAAAAGACGAAAATACCATTTGCCCTAGGATTTCGAAAAAAACATTAATTTTAATGAAAAATCAAGAAGCTATGAAAACTTATTTTGAACATTTTCTTCTTCTATGGTCTGACCAAAAACGGATTTCAAAATCATATTTAAAAAGATCACATTTGTCTTAGTCTATTAACGTCTTTAATATTTTTTTTCTTTTTATCAGCCCAATTAAAAGAAGCTTAGGTTTAAAAAAAAAACATATTTAAAGCTCATTAGAATTTTGCACCGTGTTCAATTTTTTCTCTAAACACACCATCAGTCTCTCTCTCTCTCTCTCTCTCCTGCCCCCTGCTTATCTCCCTATCTCTTTCCCTATCTCTCACTGTTGGAATTGATCTAGGGTTAAGAAAAAGTTTGACGCTTCGAGCAAGCGGCAGAATTTAAAAATTTTCTTTAAAAACAAGTAAAACGATTTTACTAACCTAGACAAAGAGCAAGTACATATAAATTAAAATTATAAACGAGCATTATAAGTTTACTAACATTTGGGAAGCTTGAACGTTGAGAAGCCTTTGGATGGTTGAAACGTTCGTCTCCCCTCGCAGCACGTCTCTCTTCTTTCCTCGGGAACTCGAGCAACCACGAAAGTTTCTATCATTAAAATCACTCGAGAAAGAAAGGAATTAGTGTGTGGGCACTTTTAAACACGACGACTCGAGAACAAGTCTCAAAGTCGAAGAGCTAAAAACACTAGGTCAAATGTGGACCTAGGTGCCAAAACAAAAACGAAAGAAAACTTAGAGAGAGAGATAGGGCAGAGGCGGCCACCACAAGGTTTAGAGAGAGAAGCTCTCAATCTCTAACTTATGTGGGATGAATAAAATGAATAGGAATGAGGCCTCTATTTATAGACGATGGATCACCTTCAATTAGGTAGTTTCATCTTCTATTGAATATCACATATTCATGAGCAAAATTAGCTCTTCTCCCTATTAAGTCACACGGCCATACACAATCCAACCAAGTCATTGGATTTGTTTCCTCTTTTATTTTGCTCTCTCCTTGCCTTAGTTGGCCGCCCATAAACCTTCCTTGTATAGGAAATTTGTTTCCTCTTTTTCTTTTGGCAAGTATCTTCGTACATTAATGCACAAAATAAACTCTCTCTTTTTCTCTATGTTGGCCGAAATTAAGGGCTTCTAGATGTTTCTTCATTTGTTCATGACAATTCATGACAACATAAGAAAAACCCATTAAGAATTTTCAAATAAAATTCCATGAAATGAAATTAATCCTCAAGGCCCAATAAACACATAATGGCCGAATGATTTAGGTCATCATATGACAATGTCAAAAACTTTATTGACATTCATTTCGTCCTATGTACAAAAGGACAAAATTACTCTTTAGACAATTTTCGTTGTTGTTTTGACTTAGCTTCTAGTTTAACTACTCCTACCAGATATGATTTGTGGCAGTGACCTCATGGATTCAAATGAACAAAGCTTGAGCTAAAATACTTGGACTCAAAAGTTCACAAAACCTTTTCCTAGTTTAGCTTAATGTCAACTGACTCCACTAAAGAGTTGACACTGAGAATCTCTCGGTTCAAATGAATTTATTTTCTACTCAAGAATTCAACTTAATTGTGATGAGTGGATCCACTGAATATTATCTATGTTTACCCTTCATGAATATCATCAGCTAGTCGAGATTTACAAAATTACCATTTTACCCTTCTAGTTGTTATTTCCTCAACTCTTTTCTCGCTTGTGAATAAGTTAGAAATAATGTATGGACGAGAAGCTAACAAGTCACATTGTTTCATCCAAAAGAGTCAAGACTCATTTATTGACATTCCAAGGAACAAAGCATGAGGTGATATACATTGCATTTCAGCAATCTTGTACATGAATTCCATATCTATGAGAACTTCACAAAGTTACTCCTGACATCTTCATAACTTAGTACTTCACCAATAGGTCCTGTTAAGAATTACATAGTGAATCCGAACTCTGACTTTCTCAAATGATCATACGTAAGCTATGAAATGGCAAGTCTCATTTCAGGATTGAGGTACGCATGATGCAATTCATATGTAGTGACTTCGAGACATAAGAGGTTAAATGTTTTGTTCTTATCTTGTCTCTAGAAGTGTACTGATCAATTCAGTACCTTCGGAAGATACCTAGAAGAACTATAGAGTCTCCAACTCTCAATGTCCCATAACCAGACATCATAGATTCTCCTAACAATCGTACTGAGATCAATAGTCCTTTGATCCTTAGATTGCGAACATATTGTTTTAAGAAAACCATGAAGAATTTATCCATGCAAATCTACAAACCTTGGTCTCTTGACATTCTTTCACGAAACCGTCTAGTTGAGCCATATAAATGCGCTCGTCAAGGTTGCCATTCAGGAAGGCAGTCTTGACATCCATTTGCCAGATCTCATATTCGAGAGCTGCAGCTATGGACAGAAGTATGCGGATGGATTTAAGCATCGCGACTGGCGAGAAGGTTTCGTCATAGTCATTCCCTTCTTGTTGGGTATAACCCTTAGCCATAAGTCGTGCTTTGAACTTCTCGACGTTCCCATCCGGACCCCTTTTCTTCTTGTATATCCACTTACACCCTACGGGTTTAATCCCTTCAGGAAGGTCTACACGTTTCCAGACTTTGTTGACATACATCGAGTGCATTTCAACTTTCATGGCGTCAAGTCAAAGGTTTGACTAGGAACAAGCTATCGCTTGGCTATAGGAAACAGGGTCATCCATGTCAGAGACGGCTACGAGAGTGTCTCCATAAGACATGTACCTATCATGTTTTTTAGTAGCCCTCCCACTATGTCGAAGTACTACTTGACGAGATTCTGATGAGTTAGGTTATGTTTCAGTTGGGGTAAGAACAGTTCTTACAGATGAGGTAGAAGCCTCCACCCCCAAATTTTCTTCAAGCACAATTTTGCTTCTAGGTTTGCATGCTTCATAAAATCCTCATCAAGGAAACGAGCATTCGTGCTAACGAAAGTCTTATCGTCCTCAGGACTATAGAATGTGAAACCTTTGGTTTCCTTTGGATATCCAACGAACAGACGCAATTCTGACCAACTAACCAACTTGTTAGTCTTTCGCCTCAGCACGTGTGCAGGGCAACCCTATATTTTAATGCGGCCAAGATTTACTTTACGGCCAGTCCATCGTTCATAAGGAGTACCAGGAACCATTTTAGACGGAACTTGGTTCAGAATGTAAACGGCTGTTTCGAGGGCGTATCCCCAAAAGGAAAAAGGGAGTGATGAGTAACTCATCATTGATATAACCATCTCCATAAGAGTTCAGTTTCTTCTCTCTGACACTCCGTTTTGTTGAGTTGTGCCAGGTGCGGTAAGCTGAGAAGCGATACCTTCTTCTTTAAAAAAGTCATCGAACTCTCCAAACATATACTCACCTACTCGATCAGATCGAAGGGTTTTGATCACTTTGCCAGTTTGCTCTTCCACTAAAGCCCTAAAGACCTTAAATACGTTAAAGGTCTTAGATTTGTGTTTTAGCAAATAGACAAAACTGTATCTTGAATAATCATTTGTGAAGGTAACGAAGTATTCATATCCTCCACGTGCCTGTTGACTGAGCGGACCACATACATCAGAATGTACTAGTTCCAGCAACTCAATGGCTCTTCGACCCTTGGCTGAGAAAGGTCGCTTAGTCATTTTTCCTTCTATACAAGATTCCGAAGTAGGCAGTGAACCTATTGCAGAGGCTTGGAGTGGACCGTCCCTCACAAGTCTCTTAATCCTGTCTAGACTGATATGACCAAGTCTTAAGTGCCAGAGATATGTTGATTTTATTAGATCGGAGGAGTCAGAAAGTTTTATCCTCTTTGGCTCCCTAACTAGATCGTTATCTATTTCAGTGTCTAAAAGAGAAGGTTGAGTGGGATAGATGTAGAAAAGAGCATTCTTCGTACATGCATTAGTGATAAAAGAATTATCAAGAAACGAAATACGAATTTTATTCTTAATGAACTTTAAATAATAATCTTGCTCGAAAAGCTGAGCAACAGATATTAAGTTCTTTCCAAAGGAAGGAACGAAATAAACATTATTCAAGTTTAAAGTGCGGTCTTCAAAAGACGGTGTCACGGATCCTACAGCCTTCGCAGACACCAGGCTCCCATCACCCCATTTGAAACAGAAGTCGCCTTCCTCCAAGATTTTGGTTTTCTTGAAACCAGTTAAGGAACAACAAATATGGTTAGTAGCAGCGGAGTCAAGAATCCACGTTGATGCATTATCAGCTACTAAGCATGCTTCGGTAATTAGTACAATACTATGTTCCTTTGCTTTGAGATAGGCAGGACAATTCTTCTTAACGGCCTTGTGAGGTCTCTTCTTAGTTCCAGAGGCGGAGGCTTTGTGCTTAGTAGCATGTGCCTCTCCTTGATTCCTCTTTCTCTTAGTGACACCTTCAGCAGTGTGAAGCTCCTTCATAAGCTCGGTAACAATGTACTCTAGCTTGTTCATGGAGTAGTTCCACTTGAAGGTATCAAATGATTCGGGAAAGTTTCCAAGATCATATCTATTTTGGTCTCCTCGTTAATCTTAGATCCTAGGATTTCCATCTTATTCAAGTAACTAATGATCAGCATCATATGGTCCCTTACAGGAGTCCCAGCCTTCATGCGACAGTTCATAAAGTGTCAGACTGCTTGTTGCCTTGTTTGACGCCTTTGCCCTCCAAATGTCTCAATGAGATTGTAGAGCATGTCGGCGGCAGTCTCGATACCACGATGTTGTTTTTGCAACACATTGTTCATTGATGCTAAGATATAGCATCTCGCAATCTAATCGGATCGAAGCCAGGCCGCTAAGGCGTCTTTGTCCTCTTGAGTCGAATCATCATTCGTCAGAGGAGAACACGGGGTGCTGAGTACCCATTTGTGCTTGTTAACGGTAAGAATTATGTCGAGGTTATGTCTCCAATCTACGTAGTTCTCGTTTTCGAGTTTATTCGAGGAAATGGTGGTTGAGAGAAGGTGGAGAGACATATTGCCTAATTAAGTTGAAACAAGTTTATGATTAGACTTTTGGTTTAGGATTTAAGTTTGTTTAACATTTGATAAAATCCTACTCGATATGATTTGTGACAATGACCTCATGGGTCCAAATGAACAAAGCTTGAGCTAAAATACTTGGACTCAAAAGTTCACAAACCTTTTCCAAGTTTAGCTTAATGTCAACTGACTCCACTAAAGAGTTGACACTGAGAATCTCTCGGTTCAAATGAATATCATCAGCTAGTCGGGATTTACAAAATTACCATTTTACCATTCTAGCTCCTCAACTCCTTTGTCGCTTGTGAATAAGTTAGAAACAATGTATTGAAGAGGAGCTAACAAGTCACATTGTTTCATCCAAAAGAGTCAAGACTCATTTATTGACATTCCAATGAATAAAGCATGAGGTGATATACATTGCATTTCAGCAATCTTGTACATGAATTCCATATCTATGAGAACTTCACAAAGTTACTCATGACATCTTCATAACTTAGTACTTCACCAATAGGTCCTGTTAAGAATCACATAGTGAATCCGAACTCTGACTTTCTCAAATGATAATACGTAAGCTATGAAATGGCATGTCTCATTTCAGGATCGAGGTAAGCATGATGCAATTCATACGTAGTGACTTCGAGACATAAGAGGTTAAATGTTTTGTTCTTATCTTGTCTCTAGAAGTGCACTGATCAATTTAGTACCTTCAGAAGATACCTAGAAGAACTATAGAGTCTCCAACTCTCAATGTCCCATAACCAGACATCATAGATTCTCCTAACAATTGTACTGAGATCAATAGTCTTTTGATCCTTAGATTGCGAATATATTGTTTTAAGCAAACCATGAAGAGTTTGTTCATGCAAATCTACATTTGTCTCTTCATGTGTTGTTAGGTTTGTTTATGGACTAAAGACTAAGGTTTTATCATAAAGCTTCAGACAAGGAATAATGAATGAACGTTTCAACTTTTTTTTTTATTAATGAATAAGCAATTACAAGCAAGAATCGTCGTGAGACTTTATTACATCAAATGTACAAAAGTAAAGACTTCAACTCTTCTTGTGGGCACCATTGACAACACTCACTTCATCTCTTCTTAAAAATCATAGCTAGTAAATAAAGAGCGTTGATGATTGATTTTCCATCACCTCTAAGAAACTAGGTATGTAATTCGTGGTAATTCTCAAATTAATTTTTATTTTTGTTTCTGATTTTATTTTAAAAGAGTTTATAGATAAAAAAAAAATTTGTTCGGATTCAATCAAAATCAATTTTAATATGCTTACCGTTGCTTCAAAAATAATTCTTTTTCGTCGATTATGATGAAAAAGTTAGATTTAAAGGTTTTTTGTTTAAATTTTTTATCGGATAATATTTTTATCAAATAAAAATAATTTCCGATTCTTCAAAACCGACTTTGGAACGCGTATTATGGCATCAGTTTGATTCGAAAGTTTTTCCAATGTTTAGTATGTGTTTTCTTTTCAAATATTTAATTTATTTTTGGTTTCAGTTCACAAGTTTTACTCTTCAATTATTTTAGAAATGATGCGCATACCATTTTTGTACAAAATAAAGTCCAATCTTATAACACTTGTTTTATTTTTAATAAATAGTTAAAGAGTGTTTTTTACCGTAGTGCCTTTACAAAAAGTGCTGAAAATTATGTTTTATAGTTACTAAATATTTTATAAAGTTTTTTTGGAGTTTTAGTTTCTTTTTTTTTTCTGGAACCCTAATAGCTAAGGGTATTTTAGTAATTTCACGTTGAATGTCGCTTCTTAAAATTTCCAGAACCTAAAGCATGCCTTGAATCATTTTCTTAGCTGATGCCCAATAATCTTTTATTTTGATTAGGTTTCAAATCAAGTAGTGCTTTCAATCTCGTCTTCGACCAAAGAGCTTTATCCCCGATTTTTCAAGGCGAGCATAATCTCACTACAACACAGATTAGATCAAAATTATATTTGACGAGTATAGTACTTATGACATGATTTATATGTAGCTTTCTATGCTTAAGTACGTGTTTTACTATCTGATGATATGTTTGTTCTTTTGTAGTTTGTGATTTGAGTGAATTATGATTTGCAAGTTATGTGATGATGCTAATTATTAGATTTTTAATTTAAAATAGTGATTTATGTTTGGTAACCAGTTCATGCATTTTATTACTCTTTTTAAAATAATAATAACCGGTTTATGCATTGTATTACTCTTTTTATTTTGTGAGTTTTATATTATTTCTCGCTGAGCGTAAGCTCATTTCTTCGAAAAACTTTATGTTTGCGTTGTTGGTAAACAACATACAAAGAACTGAGCAGGATGGACTAACGACATCGATAGTGAGAGGGTTGCGTTGTGGTTGCCATTCACCAAATAAGTCTTCCCCCACGAGTTGTTCAGAAATAAATTTTAGGGTCCATTAGGAAAATAGCCAATTTAAATGTTTGATATTGCTAAATAGCCAACGTTTTGTAAATCTAATTAGGTAAATAATCATTTCCATGTATTTACATCCGTAAATCTTAGATAAATAACCACCTCCATATATTAGGTCACGTCATTATTTACGGCTATTTATCTAAGATTTACCAAACATTGGCTATTTAGCAATATCAAACGTTTAAGTTAGCTATTTTCCTAATTTTTTTTTGTAAATTTTAAGGTTTTTATTTACATTTATTTCTAATCTACGAATTTCAAAGAGTTTTCTAATTTGGTTGGGATTTATATTATGGATTATGTTTTACTATTTTTACCGCCGTGTTTTGGTTTTAAATTGATACTTCATATTTTCATTTTTGTTGAGTACTTCTCATGAAATGTTTGAAATGCAATCTTCATATTTTTCTTCAATGCTTTTGTTTTTTTTTTTTAATCTTCAAAATTTTGGTTCGCCCTTGTACGATGTGTTTTTTTTTTTAATTCCTCCAATTTTTCTGAAGTGATTTCTAAAGTTTAAAAAATAAGATAAGTAAAACGGTCCGAAAATTCGGGTCGTCACATGAGATACCAAACTATAGTGCAATGGATTTGGAAGCTTATAATCTAAGCAAAAAAAGAAAAAGAAATATATGTTGTATAGCAATCCTTGTCTTTATAAGATAAGCATAGCCAAAAATCAAATAAAAAATGTATACATAGCTCAAATTGTTCATCCGCATATAAATAGAAAAGAAATTATACAATAACAATTTAGATATTCCATTATATTTTATCTCTCGAAGTTTATCTAGGTGAAGGACCAAGAGATACATCAGACTCTACGTTTACAAACGATTGGCTCGAATCTTCGGTCTGCCGACAACCTTGTTTTTTCGAGCTTGTCTCCAACACCAAACTCTCTTTCAATCCTATGATAACTTCGTTTATTGTCAGCCTTTCGCGTGAGCTTGTCACGCAAGCAGTTGCCATTTCCACGGCTTTCCATGCGGAGTTGTCATCGAAATTGCCAAATAGCCTCGGATCGAGGATCTGCTTAATCTCTCCCTTTTTCATCATGGAATCGACCCATCGTGACACGTGGCAGTCATCTTGACCATTGGTTTTCACGATCGCTGGCTTATTTGTGATTATTTGCAGCAGGACCACTCCAAAGCTATACACGTCGCTCTTCTCGTTTAAACAACTTGTTTCGAAGCACCTGGGGGATAACAACACAAAATACAACAAGACTAAGTCGCCAAATTTTACAAGGCTTTATTTTATTATTACACTTACCATGTCCATAATCTAGTTTATTAAGTAGCAAAAAACATTACAGGTTATGGAACATTTGCTTTTTTTTACATCTTAATAAGTCCATGAACTCTATAGAGTTGGTACATGTGACACCTTTTTGTGTAGCTATCGTATTAATATTCCATGAACTCCAAAATCTTCTTTTTCCGAGTAAAATGGTCAATTGGTCAAAATCAATTTTTATAGGTCTCTTAGTTGTAAGGTTTGTTTTCATTTTTCAGGCTGAGATGTTTAATTTAGTATACTGGTTGGATGTTTTTGCTAGTTAGCCGACTCTTCTTTTCACTGTTGTGCGCTTTTCACTGAAAGGCTCCTATGGAACTTCAAGCGCTATATAGGCAAAGAGAAGATGTTCGGTTGTTCGCCAACCTCAGGGTGACGGTTCTTGGTCTCATCTTTGATTTTGTAAGAGTTTTTTTTCTCTAATTGCGGGGTAGGGAGATATTTTGACAAACCCCAAGTAGGTTAAGGTCTGAGCTTAAGTCTCGTCGGTTAAAATATTATTGTGAAATATCTTCTTTATAATTCGCTCGTTAGTAGCTCTTTATTAATCAATGGAATTTCTCTGATGCGAAAAAAAAAACTAGTATATGACAGAAAAACATCAAAAATACCTACTCAGGATCAAGATAGCCAATAGTGCCTGCCAAAGCTGTGGAGACATGACTCCCATTTTCCACTGAAAATTCTCGAGAAAGTCCAAAATCAGCTAGTTTTGCTTGGAAGTTCTCATTCAACAAGATATTTGCAGGCTTCACATCTCTATGTATTATGGGTGGTCTGCAACCATGGTGTAGGTACCCTAAGCCTGAATGTAACCAATCTATTAGTTACAAGTAAATAGGTAGATATGAGCTTATAAATTCTTAGTCCTTTTATATTTGTAATGTGATTTTTTTTTTCTCAATATATAT
Source organism: Urtica dioica subsp. dioica (assembly GCF_054948205.1). Taxonomy (NCBI): domain Eukaryota; kingdom Viridiplantae; phylum Streptophyta; class Magnoliopsida; order Rosales; family Urticaceae; genus Urtica; species Urtica dioica. The sequence continues at coordinate 13,175,170 of NC_142756.1, forward strand.
CCCATTATTTTTATAGGTGCTCTCATAAAGTTTTGGACTTGTGATATTATGTTTGGCATCAGGCGTCTCAAAATTACTTTGACCTAATTTTTTTTTTCTTTCTATTGCTTGACTCTTAGCACATATATACAACAAAGTTTTTGTGTAGCAGAGACAAACCTTGTGCTGCATCGACTGCTATCCTCAATCTCTCTTCCCAGCTCAATGGGTTTTCGTTTTTAACTGAATTTCATAAGTTAATTAGTCACATTATGGTCAATTTTATGGAGTTTTCCTGAAAAGAAACATTATGTGAGGTTAACCTGACAGAAGCGAAGCTAAATTTCCGTTAGCCATGTACTCGTAGATAAGCCCCATATGGCCGTTTTCCTTGCAATATCCAATAAGGCTGGTCAAGTTTCTATGGTGTACTCGCATCAGAAGTTTAACCTGTGAATTCATAACCATCCATATTAGAACAATAAGCATCAGATAACATAAATATATGTTTATTAGACTTTTTTTTAGCAAATTTACATGAATATAACATGTCAAAATGAATCAGCAATAATATTGTAAGAAAATTACTTTTCATTCTTAACATCTCAAAATGAATAAAAAATGTTATACTACAAATTATTGATATATGTTAAAGTATCACGGGATCATCTTTAAACCAATTAAACTATGAATCAACAATAGTATCATAAATGTAAACATGTTACCTCAAATTTTTGGGTCAAACCTAGTTGCTCGTTAAAAATAATTGAGCTTTTATAGCATTTAAATCTCTCCGTCGCTGATGATTGACCAATTGTTTAATATTACAAAAATGTTTTAGGCGATAAAAGTATATCAACATAATTTTATAGATATATAAGATGAAATTACAGCTGGAAATTCCTACATGCATTTACAAAAGGTCTTACGTCAAATATAAAATTACTGAATCACAGATTGATTTACGTTTTATGAAAAATTATATCAAAATTTTGACAGAGTTTCTCAGATTTATTATGGTGTGCATCTAGCATAAAAAACGTTAGGCACGGCTATATATACATTTGCAACTTGCATAAAACTAATCTTCGTACCTAAAGAAACATTTAAAAAGGAAATCAATCATTAATCATTTCCTATGAAATCACAGAAAATGTGGAATGAAATAAATAAAAAAAAAAAAAAATAAAAAAAAAAGGTTTTACAGTTTAACTACAGATGTCCACAGAAAGGAGAATTAATACGAACAAAACTTCACAAAAGTCCGTTGACATTTGAATCATTTGATTAGAACTAATTAATTTTAAAAAATGGATTGTTTTGTATTAAGCTTGTTTTATGTTATTTTTTTTTATGCGAGAAGTATAACACAGTAATATTGTAGCTAAAGTGATCATCATCACAAACTTATTACCTCGGCCTGGAACTCTTTAGGGCCTTGTCTGGACGTAGAACAAAGCATCTTCACGGCCACGTCAGTAGTCTCATTTAATTTTCCATGATAAACGGTTCCGAAGCCTCCTTGACCTATGACTCTCTCGAAGTTGTTGGTCATAGTGATGATTTCTGAGTAATTAAATTCTTTGCTTTTTGGCTGTAGAGCTGATCCCGGATGGATTTCCTTCCTACCTGCTCGTATTATTACAATAATTATCGTCGCAATTTGATCATCGTTTTATTGTTCTTGCCCTCATTATGTAATAGGTACGGAAAAAGGATCGTTCCAATACTATTACCTATTTTTCTCGTTTTCATGACTTTACATACGATGACCAGAGCGATTAAAATCAGTAAAACCGCAGCGATTGATGCTATGACAGCATTAATGTACTGACTCTTCTTCTTCTTGGAATTTTTACTACCATTATTTTTGCAATCCAATGAGCAGAGTTCTTTGTTTCCAGAGACACTGTAGCGGAAATAATACAATTTATTAGAAAATTACTTGGAGTCTCCCTGTAGTCCTTTTGTAAGAGTTTTATCTTTATAGTCATGTTATCAATAATATAATGCTATTCGAGTTGTATTTTTGTCAGGAAAATTAAGGTTTCTATCAAAATTATACTGAAATGATTGGTTTTATACATATTAATAAACTTTTATTCTAATTCTATCACTTAAAAATCTAACACACAAAATAAGTTTTTAATTGTATAGAAGATAAAAAAAAAAAATAACTATATGCAAACCCTAGAAAACACAAGTTATAATTTTAAATTTTGGAGTAAATATTTGTTTATTGATAGATGTTAAAATTGTCATCGAGTTATTTAAAAGGTTTAAAATTATATGTGTCTTAAAACTACTAGTAGAACAACGATTTGGTAATCATGTTCGGTGATAAAACACATACTCATGAGGACTGATTATACGTTTGATTGTGAAAAAAAATCAAATAACCAATCAAATGTATACAATGAATTAGATTTGCAAACTCCATATCAAACAGCTGTTTTCTTTTATTCTCCAACAAATTTCAATCTAAGATCCCCTTAGATAGGAGACACCCTCTCTTTTTGAAGATATCCTCTCCCAAAGATTGATTCAGCGAATCAACGCAAACACACGCACTCACAAACTCTGTTAGATAAAGCACAATAGTAGCAACTAGAATCTTGAACTAGTTGTCGATTTAAATCTCTAGATAGATTAGCTCAAGAATAAAGTAGGCGTGTATTGACCAAAAATAAAAGTCACAAACCTAATTGAAACCCTAAGAGAGTTAAATTAGATTTCAAATTTTCCAGGAATCTGTATAATCAGAATCAAAATATCCGATCATGTCTCTCCAAGTATCTAGAAACTAAAAACATAATATTCTTAGTTCTATTCACGGGGAAGGATATGTGACTTAATAAGAAACTCGAGGATTTGAAATACGTGTCGTAGAAAGTTTAGAACAACTTTACAAATATTTTGCCAAATTTAAAACCATGCGCTAAGATACAATTACTGAGTTCTATAATTAACTCAAAACCAGTTTATAGTATAGTTTGTAATGGTCACACATAAAAATAGTTTGTATCGCATACAAACTGATTAATTTCAGTAACTAGTTTATTTTGCACAAGAAAATGAGTTACCGGTTATTTTGTTTATATTGGTATGGTTTGGTTAACTTGATATCATAGTTTAAACTAGAAATTCTAAAATTAAGGAATATGAAATACTATATATAGTATGACAACGTTTTTTAAGAGCACCGTAATTATTTAGCCGATTTGACATTTGATTTTAAGGAGCTAACAAATATTTATCAAAATTAACATATGAAAATGCTAAGAACAATAGTAGCTAGTTAATGAGGTCACGTCATCAAATATGGTTAGATTTTAAATATGTTTAAAACGTCGTCTGACTTACAAATCCAACGTTTGAAGTGGTCCGTGAGATTTTTTTTTTTAACCTGAAGTAATATCTAATTTGATATAGTAGTAATTTTACAATACCTCAAAAGTGGAGCTCATGGGTTAAGTTTCCACCAATGACAAATTCCCTTAAGAAAAAATTAAACTGAAATGATAAAGTTGGAAGACACGAAAACAAAATAAAGCCAAATATGTTTGGTATGCCTATTTAATTCAAACAAAATGAATATTGACTAATATGCAATTTAATAGTTTGATGAGCTTATTGCATGTGATTCTATTATTTAGATATTTGATGTACAATGTACAAATATGTGTAAATTGGTTTGGGTGTTAAGTTCCAAAAAATAAAAATAAAAATTCAAACCCTATCATATATTAACCTCTAGAGAAGTACATATACCTTAGCTTTAGTGAGCCATCTTTGGATCGTTTTACGAGGTCAGTTGGTACGGAGCCGGTGAGGTTGTTTCCACTCAAATCTCTTGAGAACAAGAATTAGACAAGTGTACTCAGTTTTATTGTGCTATTCCATCCAAAATTATTTTATTTTATACTTACAGAACTTTTAAGGATTGCATTTTAGAGAGGAAATCCGGTACTGATCCCGTCAAGCTGTTTTTCGATAAATTCCTGATATATATGAGGGTGTCATTAGTTTTCAAATTGTTGAACCTCTGTTCAACATTCAGATTTTCATAAACTTACAAGTGCTCAATCATAGTGAGATCAGAGATGTGAGAAGTTATGACCCCAGTCAATCCACTTGAGCCTAAGTTCCTGCAATTAATTATAACACATGCCTAGTTAGTTAATTACAGAAAGATTAAAAAACGATGTGTAGTTAATAATAAGAATCCATTATGTATATAGTTATATTTACACTTCTACACTGTTATATAACAAACATTTCGTAAATTCTAGGTAAATGACCACGTCCATGTATTTACACGCGTAAATTAACATAAATAGTACAATTTTTTATTTCAATGAAAAGTTAAACCAGAAATACTACATCATGTTTGTGGCCATTTACCTAGTATATTTACGAAGAAAAAAAATTGCTATATATAAGAATGTAAAAGTGTAAATATAGCTAGTTACTTATTGTAATAATAATCGTTAAATTGATTGAAATCCCTACAAAGAAATGACTCTTTGTGGATCGAGGCCATTGGAGCTACAATTAAGGCCCTCCCAAATGTATGTTATCGGAGCGCATGGATCCCCTTGCCAGTTCTTCTTCACTCGCCACTCCGCTTTTATTTTCATCATAGTTTCAGCTATAAAATAAATTAAGAAAAAAAACCAGTTAAAAGATGTTTGAAATTTTCGTTTTAAGTGAATGTGATGCTGTGTCAACATTCAACTTATGCGTGAAAACATTTTTTCTATTAATTAGTTACAATGGTAATCCTATAAGAAAATGATAGACAAAAATTCTGATATATATTAGAGGGTTGGTCGCTACATATGAATGAATCATTACATTGAAAACATGGTTGTTAGGTCATTTAAAAATTGTCTTTGGATTTTTTAATGATTTGGAAGTTACTTTTCGATTCTTATAACAGTACTTACCATCCTCTTCATGCGTGTCTATCACGGAAAAATCCTGAACAATGTAAGCCTCGAAAGCGTTGAGGATGGGGGGGTGAGTCGAAGCAGCAGTCTTGTTGATCTTGTAATCAATCCTATCGCCGCCCACCACAGGATTGACGCTGGAGATGCTGGTGGAGAGGAGGTAATCGGGGGAGATGGGTAACCCAGTAGGTCCGTTAAAGGGCTCGCCATTCTCAAAGATCTCAAACAGTCTGGATTCGTTGGCCCCGAGTTTCTCGAGCTCCGCAAAGTACATGTAGACGTAATACAGCGCGTCCGGATCCTCAGGACTCATATGGAACACGAACGTGTCGGTGCTGTCATTCGCCGGTGACATTGCTGTCGACATCACTGCCGGCGATGGCTGGTAAGAATATGTCACGCCGGAATCCACCGTGAGGGACGTGCTTATCAGGTTGTAATCCATGAAGTTGAATGGTTCCCAGATTCGATCATACACGTCATCTTTGTATCTGGTGGACTTGATAAAACATGATTAGTGCTCATTATAATTTAAGATATAATTTTTCATAAACATATAATTCTATTTTTTTTTTCAATTTATACTAGTAATAGATTCAAATATTCCAGAGTTCTTTGACTCGGATCAAGTCCACATGGTGATGGTAAGGTTTAAGCAAGCTTTCAACCTATGTTTGATTTGTTCCCATCTAGTCACTATGTCTCAAACAACATCTCCGTGCCCCCAAAATAACCAAAAACTTTTAATAAGTCTCTAAATTTGCGAAAGACAATTTGAAAATTATAGTGTAGGTAGAAGAGGGAATAAGACTAGAAGAATTTCTTTCACAAACAATTATTTTTGTAATGTATTTCTCAACTCCACACCTTCATTCTCTGATCATACAATCTATATATAGGCCTTGAGAATCAAGCACAAACCATAAAAAAAACGTAGAAGTAATTAACTACAAATAAAAGATCATTCATCACATTACATTTATTCCTTACCATTACTCACTACAACGGTCGTAACTTTTTCCACAGCTATGAAACCAGCATTGAAACGTGGACTTTGAGGGCTTTAAAATTAAAACGGTATATTATATGCTTAATTCCATGACCGTTTGCCCCTTCAAAAGTGCATTTAATGTTGACTTCCCATTACCGTTTTTGAGTTTATTTCAACAAATTCATCCCTTAAACTCAAACTTTTTCCATCATCCATTCCAATCATCCTCTTGAGATTTTCAAATAGCATTGTTGGTAGTGCCTTTGTGAAGATATCCGCCACTTGATCCCGACTCGCAACGTGACTCATTTGCACCTTACTATCTTTTCACATGCTCCCGAATAAAGTGAAAACAAACATCTATGTCCTTGCTCCTCCCATGGTGCACCAGATTCTTTCCCAACTCTATTGCCGATTTATTGTCGACTCATATTTCCGTTGCTTCGTGTTGTTGGAGTTGTAGCTTTTTCAACAAATATCTTAGCCATATCGCATGACATACACACCAAGATGCTGTCACATTCTCCGCCTCATAAGTCGACAATGTCACTATTGGCTGTTTTTCGAGAGCCATGTGAAAGCTGTATCTCCTATATATAATACATATACCAATGTGCTTTTCGGATCATCTACCAACTTGTAATCATTTTTCTTCGAGTAGAGTAGCTCAAGGGCCGTCATTCCTCGAAGATATCAGAGAATTCTCTTAATAGCGCTCAAATGCAAGTCTGGTGGCTCCTCCATAAATCAACTCACAATCTCGACACTATATTCAATGTCTAGTCTTGTGCACATGAGATACCTTAGACTCCCAATGATACTCCGATATTTTCTTGCATCCACACGATCTCCTCCCTCAAATTTAGAGTGTTTTGTACTGAGCTCCATCGGTGTTGTTACTGGGTTGCACTCCTCCATCGTATTCTTCTTTAGGATGTTTTTTTTGCATACGCCTAGAGTGATACAAAAATTCAAGACTTTCCTTGTTTAACCTCAAGACCAAAGAAGTACTTCATTATCCCCAAATCCGTCATTTCAAACTCCCGAGTCATAGCCTCTTTAAAATCTCTTATCAACTCGTCATTGTTCCCCATGAATATAAGATCATCAACATAGAGAGCTAACAACAAGTTACAATTTTCTTTCTTCGAATATAATGCATGGTCGTAGGGACATTGCACAAAACCATTCTTTTTGAAGTGGGCGTCGATTAGGGTGTTCCATGCTCGAGGCACTTGTTTAAGCCCATATAGCGTTTTTTTTTCAACTTTAAAACTTTGCTCTCTTTCCCAACTTTCATCTATGCAATGGTTGCTCCACATATACTTTCTCTTCAAGCACGTCATTTAAAAATGACGGATTTGCATCTATTTGGTAGATCGGCCACTTAACTTATGCCGCTTGGGATACAAGAAGCTGAATTGTCTCCATTCTAGCAACCGGAGCGAAGACTTCATCGTAGTCGTTCCCCGTCTTTTGTCTATTTTCCTTTGCGACTAGGTGTGCCTTGTATCTTTCATTTTTTTCTTTTACACCCATTTTAGGCCAATGGGCCGACATCCTTCCGGCAACTCCGCTAACTCCTAAGTTTCATTTCTTTCAATCGCATATATATTTCTTCATCCATAGCAGCCTTCCATTTTCTAATCTCTCGCGCCTCCTCAAAAATTATATGCTCGGCATCGGCCAAGAGACACACCAAGTGTGCTTCATTCGTCGAATCATAGAGGTCTTGCAAACTCCGTATCTTTGGTTTTCTCGGCTCTTCATTATCACCGGATAGAGGAGTGATTGTCGGAGTTAAGATTGGTTTAGCGGCTGATGGACCTCTTTTTTCTTCATTTTGAGACTCTTCTTTTTGCTCGTTCCAATTCCATGCACTTTCTTCATTTACCCACACATCTCGGCTTACAACCACCTTCTTCATAGATGGGTCGAATAGCTTGAAAGCTTTCGTCTTCTCGTCATACCCAATGAATATGTACTTCTTGCTCTTGTCATCAAGTTTGGTTCTTCTTTGATCTAGTACATGCACGTAGGCCACACTACCAAATACTCTCTAGTGTGATACGGTTAGATTTCGTCTGCTCCAAGCTTCTTGAGGTGTCGGATCCGCCAATTTCGGATGTGGACATTAATTCTGAATATACACATCACATTGCACCACTTATGCCCAAAATTCTGTTGGTATGCCTTTGCTCTTCATCATCGACTGAAACATGTCAAGGATAGTCCGTTTTTTTCCTCTCGGCCACACCATTTAACTGAGGTAAATAAAGAGCAGCTAAGAATCTCTTGATCCCTCGTTCTTCATAATAGCTCATCAATGTTGTTGACATGTACTTTAATCCTCAATCAGACTGCAAGGCCTTGATGAAATGGCCGGTTATCTTCTCTACTAACGCCACGCGTCGAATGACTCCAATTTTTCTTTCAAAAAATAAACCAAGTATTTCTTGAAGTCATCGATGAAAGTGATGAATTACCTCTTCTCTGTAAATGACTTTGGTGTGATTAGGCCACATATGTCGGTGTGTATCAACTCAAGAGGCCTCTTTGCACGTTATTCTGCCTTTTTTAGAAAAGATCTCTGTGCTTGTTTGCCGAGTACGCACCCCACGCAAAATTTCTTGGTGTACTCCATGTCTAGTAGACCGTGTACCATATTCTTATTCGTTAGCTCTTGTAGGCCAACGTAATGCAATTTCCCGAATCGTAAGTACCATAAAGATGATTTTTCCTCCATATCGACTTGCAAACATTGTTCTCGAGCGTTTCTCAAGTTGAGCTTGAACATTCAATTCTTGGTCATCTCCTTTCGTGCGAGTAGCCTCACTTTTTCATTCTTAAAATGCAACATTCGGCCTTTCATGAATACCAAATATCCATTCTCCAATAATTGACTAAGGCTAATCATGTTACTCTTTAAGTCGGGGACATAGTAGACACCCTTGATCGTCCCTTCTTCATCACCATCTTGAGAGAAACATATTTTCTTTGGCCATTCACTCGATCCTTAGATGCGTTTCCAAATGAAACGTGCCCATCATCTATCTCTTGCATGTTCACAAAAAAGTGTTTGCTCTCGGTTATTTGATTGCTAGTGGCGGTGTCGAGATATCACATGGATTCATTGTCGGAACCGGTGTCATTGAACGCCATCATGAAAATGCCGTCATTTTTGTCTTCTCTTCGGAGATTAAATTCACATTTCCTTCCACCTTTTTCTCGAAGTAGCACTCTTTTGCATAATGTCCAACCTTGCCGCAGTTGTAGCACTTGATGCTTGAATGATGTTAGCAGTTGTCTCTACTCGACCACGTCCTATTCCACGCCAATTTCTTTTATTGGGCTAGTTCTTTTCTTCAAAGTAGTATCCATGTCCACAGCCTCCACCATTATCAAAACCACGACATCCATGGCTACGTTCGTTTCTTCGATTTTGTTGAGCGTACATCGCTTTATCTTCCTTAAGGCTTGCCTTGGCTTGAAACGCCTCCTAGAGTTGCTCTTCTTTTTACATTGTTAATGCGCTTCAAGAGAACTAGCGCGCTCATTGACAGTCATCTCCTTGAGATTCTTTGATTCTTCAATAGCGCAAACGACATTTTCAAAATTCTCAGTCAATGACCGTATAATTTTCTCCACGACCCTTGTATATGTTAGGGTCTCTCTAGTGCGTTTAAGATATTTGACCACTATTTGAACACACTTTATGTAGTTAGATACTCCTTCCAACTCCTTCATCTTCATGGCCTCCAACTCGCCTCTAAGAGTTAGAAGCCGCACTTGCTTAACTCGGTCATCGCCTTTGAAGACTTTCTCCAGCTTGTCCCACGTTTCCTTCGAAGTCATAGCACCGATAATTTTTTCAAAGGCTGACTCATCCACCACTTGAAACAAGAGAAAGAAGGCAGTCTTGTCTTTCATGCGCATCTCCTCTAACGCCTTCGTTTGGTTTGCCGTCAAATTTTCCATTGGAGCCGAGTCTAAATGCATCAATCATCTCATACATTACATACTACTCGAAATTTTAGATCTAGAGACCCATTATTTGGAGAAAAAGCCATTAGAGAGCTCTTGGAGTGAAGAAGAAGAAGAAGAAGAAGAAGAAGAAGAAGAAGAAGAAGAAGAAGTGACATCCTTTTCATTATTATCATCAACCTCTGTCCCCTTCCTTTTTTAATTATTGTTATTTTGCTTTGTTTGATTTCTATCATGAGTAGATAGATTTGTAAATGGACACAATGTAGTTGGATAAGTGATGGTGGTTGGTTCATTTGTTTAGGACAGTAGTTGAGTTTCCTGAGGGAAAAGAAAAGGAAATCTATGGGAATGGGTTGTGTATCATATATCTAGTTAGAGTGGCTACCTAGCTAGTGAATATCTATGAATGTTTTGAAACCGAGAGGTAATAAACATGCGAGCTCTACCTCTCCGTCACAAATCCACCCAGCTCTATAGAAAGACTATGGTATAGGTGGTGTCGTTTGAACTCGGGTGTAATGTGGTTATGTGTTTTAATAGGACCCAAGAAGAGAGGTGTAACTTTGTTACCCAACTAGGTCCCTAAAGACTCGAGATAGATTGAGATTGAGTTTCACGTACTTTCCTAATCTCAATGTGAACCTAATAACCGAGCACATCGTCTAAATGTGAACCTACTAACCTACATCATTAAACCAATGAAGTTGAAATTCGAACTCGAAATTCGAATTCAAAATGCTAAGCGCATCATCTAAATGTGAACCTACTAACTAAGTATTGTCCCTTGTTCTTACCATATTTTCTCGAATCATTTAGTTCATTTTCTTGTTTCTATTCACATAACAAAATCCAAAAACCCCCATCTTTTATTGTTTCATTTTTATGAAATTCAAATTAAAAAAGAAGTTGAAAGATTCTAATATCGAGCATCTAGTCTCCGTGGGATCGAACCGTGCTTAGCATGTGTATTATTTGACGATTCGTGCACTTGCAAAAGTGTCGAGAGAAATCTCTAGTATCACACTTCTTCTTCAAATATAATATACCCAGAAAAAAATACACAGCCATATCAAACCTTTAAACTTTCAATGACCAAAAATGCAAGTAACAAACCGCCGCTCTCAGATTTGATTTTGGTGAATCTGGGCTTCTCTTTATTTGATTGTGTTTTTGAGGTGGTAGTTAAATTTCAAAGTACTATAAATATATGTAACATTCTATGTTCTAAAGAAGATGATTTTGGTAAATGAAAAAAAGGAGTTCTCTCAAAAATCTTTGTTCTCGGTATTCTTTGTGAATCAACGAGTTCAAGATGCCCTTAATCTAGTATTCGTAGTTTATAGAATCAACATGTTTTACGAAGAATCGTTGATTGGTATTCGTGCGTGAATCAACGATGGTGGTTGTGTGCTATCCTTTCCACCGCCTCCCGATACATCAATTACGTTAGTTAGAAGCTTGAATATAAGCCATGTTGAGTACTCTTCTCCGAGTAATAGGAATCGTGGATCTATCTCTAATTGAGTAGATCATTTTCTCCCAAACACTCTCAAAGACCGATTGCGGTATGGTATAAGAGCTCTCTTTCCGCTATTGTTTAGCTTAGTGAAGCTTCATTTCACAGTTATCGTCTCTTTGGTTATACTCTGTTTTCTTGCTGCTTACAGAATGGAAGAGTAGAGTAACACCTCGACTGAGAATTCATCATTTGGAGCTTCTCACATATCAGTCATTGATGATCATCTCAGCGCTTATAATCTCCATCACTCAGATAATCCAGGTACGGCGTTCTTATCTCAATTGCTAAATGGAGATAATCACGCATCGTGGAATAGATCTATGGTGATTGTACTATCATTGAAGAACAAGGTAGGTTTTGTTGATGGATTTATCTCAGAACCTAATGGATAAGAAATTTTGTCGAGTCTCTCTTGTTTGGTGAATATGCAGCTCAAATTGGTCCTATGAGAGATTTTACTAATCTAATGGTCCGAGTGTTGGAATAGATCTAGGGTTAAGAAAAGTTTTATCGCTTCTAGCAAGCGGCAGAATAAAAAAAAATTCTTTACAAACTCGTAAAACGTTTTTACAACCTAGACAAAGCGCATGAACATATAATTTTAAATTTTAAAACTACATTTAGTTTTTACTCGGTACCAACCTCAAATGGAGCTTGAACGTTGAGAAGCCTTTGGAAGGTGGAAACATTCATCTTCCCATGCAGCTCGCCTCTCGGACTAGTCTTCTTGAACCTGTGAGCAACCGCGAAAGTTTCTACTACTAGAGTCTTTGAGTGTGGTTATGATTTAGTGTATGGGCACTTTTAAACACGATGACTCAAGAACAAGTCTATGAGCCAAAGAGCTAAAACAAATGCTAGGTCTAATGAGGACCTAGATGCCAAAAAAAAAGAACAACAAGGGTTAGAGAGAGATGGGCGGCCAACAAGTCTAGAGAGAGAAGCTCTCAGTCTCTAAAATTGTGTGTTGTGAATTGTGAATGAGGTGGGGTATTTATAAGAGGAGGATTACCTTCAAAAGGTAGTTTCCTCTTTTCTATAGAATATCACATATTCATGAGCAAATATTTGCTTCCCTTTCTTCCATATGGACGTCCAAGACATTCCATGCAAGTCCTTGGATTTGTTTCCTCATTTGTTCTCTCCCTTGGTTGCCGCCCATGTCCATTGCTTCTAGAAGCAATTTGTTTCCTCTTTTTCTTTTGGAAAGTATCTTCATACATTAATGCACAAAATAAACTCTATTTCCCTCTATGATGGTGCACGAATTCAAGGCTTCTAGAAGGAGCTTCTAGATGTTTCTTTATTTGTTCATGACAACATAAGAAAAGCCCATTAAAAATTTTCAAATAAAATCTCATGAAATGAAATTAATCCTCAAGGCCCAAATACTTTAAGTTGGTCGTGTGGATCAATTTATTGTCATCATATGGCAATGTAAAAAAAAACTTATTTATTGACATTCATACTATCCCATGTCTAAAAGGACAAAATTACCCTTTAGACAATTTCGTAAAACTTGTCTAGTTCTTGTTTTGGCTTAGTTTCTAGTTTAACTAATCCTACTCTAATGACTTGTGGTAGTGACCTCATGGATCCACATGAACAAAGCTTGAACTAGCATACTTGGACTCAAAAGTTCACAAACCTTTTCCATGTTTTAGCTTAATGTCAACTGACTCCACAAAAGAGTTGACACTGAAATCTCTCGGTTCAAATGAATATGTTTTCTACTCAATAATTCTAATTAATTGTAATGAGTGGATCCATTGAATATTATCTATGTTATTTCCTCAACTCCTTTGTCGCTTGTGAATAAGTTAGAAATAATGTATTGACGAAGAGCTAACAAGTCACATTGATTCATCCAAAAGAGTCATGACTCAATTTGGACACTGACCAGTTCATTTATTCACACTCCAAGGAACAAAGCATGAGGTGATAAACATTGTATTTTAGCAATCTTGTACATGAATTCCATATCTATGAGATCTTCACAAATTACTCATTACATCTTTATAACTTAGTACTTCACCAATACGTCTTGTCTATATCACATAGTGAATCTAGAACTTTGACTTTCTCAAATGAGAATACGTAAGCTATGAAATGACATGTCTCATTTCAGGATTGAGGTAAGCGCGATGCAATTCATACGTAGTGATTTCGAGACGTAAGAGGTTAAATGGTTTGTTCTTATCTTGTCTCTAGAAGTGCACTGGTCAATTCAGTACCTTCAAAAGATACCTAGGAAGAACTATAGAGTCTCCAACTCTCAATGTCTCATAACCAGACATCATAGATTCTCTTAACAATCATACTGAGATCAATAGCCCTTTGATCCTTAGATTGTGAATACACTGTTTTAAGCAAACCATGAAGAGTTTGTTCATGCAAATCTATATTTGACTCTTCATTTGTTGTTAGGTTTGTTTAAGGACTAAAGACTATAGTTTATCATAAAGCTTCAAACAGACAATGAAGAATGAATGAACGTTTCAACTTTTATTAATAATTCAGCAGTTACAAGCAAGAGTCTTCGTGAGACTTTATTACATCAAATGTACATAAATAAAGACTACTACTCTTCTTGGCACCATTGACAACACCGAGGATCTATCAGCTGAAACGTGAGGTGACAAATTTTTCTCAAGAACAAAAATAATTTGGAATGTATTTAAAAAGGTTGAAATCGATTTTGGAAGACTTGAACAATCTCCATCAAAATTGCACTTATGGTACGTGCAAATGCGGATGAGTAATTGCACTAATGGCTAGAGCACTTTTAGCAAAATGTGTACTCACAGCCACTTTTCTTATCAACCGCACATCCACCTCAATCTTAGGTAACAAGACACCTTTTTAGTACTTGTTTGACAAACAAGTTGACTACACAACGCTAAGAATTTTTGTTTGTTTTGATTATGCATTAACTCTTAAAGGCCACAATACCAAGTTTGAGCCTAGGGCAAGGAGATGTGTGTTTCTTGGTTACCCTCTGAGGGTCAAAGGTTTTAGATTGATTGATATTGACAAAAGGAAATTTTTTATTTCCAGAGATGTGTTTCATGAACACATTTTTCCCTTTGCCAACATCTGTGATCTAGATGACATCAGTGATCCATTTGGTGATCTTTCTTTGCCTTCAGCACAGACTGTACGTGTTGGGCTCTATGATGACCATGCTCATGTCAATGAGGAGTGTCCTTCGTCATCTCATTTGGCTAGTGATAGTGTAGCTTCTGTATCTGATCACTTTGAGTTTCCTCCAGAAGAAGTTGACCATCCATATGTCGTCACAGATGCCATGCAAGTGCAATCTTAGAGACGGTCGACGCGGAAAACCAACCAATCTATCCGCTTGAAAGACTATCACTTCTATCTAGGTGGTTCTGGCACCCACAGCTGTTCATCCATAAATTCTCCTCATGTTTTAGATCAGTTCTCATCTATAATCGTTTATATCAACATGATATAAAAGCCTTTTCTTTGGTAGTATCGGTCCATTCTCAACCAAAGTTTTATCATCATGCTGCAGGACATGCTCATTGGTGACTAGCAATGAAAAAGAGGTCAAGTTTCAGTGGCAAGCCAATGTGCAAGCTTCACAAGTCCATCTATGGAGTGAAACAAGCGTCCAGGCAATGCAACAATAAGTTCACCACTGCTTTTCAGAAGCTTGGTTTCGTGCAATATCAAGTTGACCACTCCTTGTTCACACGTGCTTATGGTGTTCAGTTCATTGTTGATCTTTTGTATATGGATGATATTATCCTTGGTGGCCTTAATTCAAGTCTTCTTCGCTCGATTAATCTTGAGCTTAGTGCTATGTTCAAGCTCCAAGATCTTGGTGAGTTGAAATATTTTATGGAGTTGGAGGTTGCACGTTCTTCTGATGGTATTGTATTATCTCAGCGCCAATATGCACTGCAACTACTTGAAAATTTTGATTACTTGGCGGCTAAGCCACTACACACTCCTAAGAGTCCTCGTGTAACTTTGCACAGCATAGATAGTCAGTTGCTTAGTGATCCCACTCGTTACAGGAAATTGGTTTCCAAACTCCTGTACTTGACTATCATAAGTGCTGACATCATGTTCAGATAGTCAGTTTATTGCTGCCCCTCATGACATTCATCTGCGTGCAACTCATCACCTTCTTCGATACATCAAGTCTCAACCCGGCTTAGGATAGTTGTATCCAGTTTCTTCCTCTATGCAACTTAAGGCCTTCTTCAATGCTGATTGGTCCACTTTCCAAGACTCACACAAGTCAACCATTGGTTTTTGCGTCTTCTTGTGGGATTCTCTGATTTCTTGGAAAACCAAGAAGCAACCCACCGTGTCCAGGTCCTCCACTGATGATGAGTATCGGGTGATTGCTGCTGCTACGACTGAGGTTCCTTACCTTCACAATTGCTCGCTGACTTACGCATCACGCAATCTTCGAAAGCCGTCTTGTTTTGCGATAATTAGGCCGCCATTGATATTGACTCTAACCAGACGTTTCACGAGCGCACGAAGAACATTGAAATATATTTCCACTTTGTCCGGCATCATTACAACATGGCGCATTGAAGCTTCTTCCGGTTCCGACTCATCAACCACTCGTTGACTTGCTGACCAAGCCTCTTCCTGCACTGTTGCTCCGGTGTTTGACGTCCAAGTTATCCTTATACGATATGCACTGTCCATCTTGAGGGAGCGTATTAGAGTTGAAATGATGTCGACGTAGCTTACTCTATTTCTTTGTTGTCTCATTTACACACAGTGTATACACGTGTTATTCTTTCATTGGGTTAGCTAGTTACGTTAGTTACAAGCTTGTATATAAACCATGCTATATACTCTCCTCCGACTAATGAGAATTGTGGATAATCTCTAACTGAGTATATCATTTTCTCCCAAACACTCTCGAAGATTGATCGTATTAAACCTCACCCGATTGTACTTCATCAAGTGAAAAATTTATTTTGTTACTGTTTATTGGGAAAATATCAAGAGTATCTCTCGTGTTTAATCGAAATACGAGATCTATCCCTTCAATTTCTAGAAATATCAGACATATCCATTCAGTTTAATATAAATGACATATACCTCACTTAAAAAATATTATATTACAAATATCACAATTTTCGTTTATTTTTTACAAAAAATATAATTTGAACTCCCCAAAATACCATTAATAGAATAAATATTTATTTACTATTTTATTAAAAAAAAATCAAAATCTCTCTTTATAAAAAAAATCCTTAACATTTTATAAAGAAATTTTTTAATTTTTTTTTATAGAGAATAGAAAATAAATATTTATTCTATTAAGATTATTTTGGGGAGTTTAAATTATTTTGTTGTAAAAATAAACGAAAATGATGGTATTTGTAATATAATATTTTTTAAGGAGGTATATGTCATTTATATTAAACTGAAGGGATATCTCAATATTTTTAAAAATCGAAGTGATAAATCTCGCATTTCGATTAAACATGAGGGATACTCTTGATATTTTCCATTGTTTATTATGATAACAATATCCTTGTATAAATATGTGCCTTAACACACACCACTTAATGAAGTATCGTTTGACTTTTCTCCAGCCTCATTATCCCCCTACTAAATCTATAACTTTCTAATTGACGATACATCCAAATTTCACTTTACACTTCTGCGCTGATAAAAAAATATTACCAGACGGTGAAAAATAATTTAAAAACAGAGAAATCATTACCTAATTGATTTATTGGTTCGCGAGCCAACATCTATCCGGCGATACAGAACAGAGGCTCTAGTCGGAGCATAGCTGGAATTCTGGAGAGGCCTCAGTTCGAGAGCCGAGACGAACGGCGTTCCATGGCCCGTATTCACAACGCACACGAATAAAAAGTCGGATTTTGGAATGTGAATTATCTCCATCGTCTTCCGAGTGGACGAGTCATCAAGTCTCACGGAACCCCATTTATTGGCTCCAATGTAGAGATCGAACTCTGGTACAGTGTCCGTACCATCATAGTCACCATACATGAACCTTGCACGAATCAGGTACTTGGTGTCTTTCCCGTCCGGGGGCCTGAGGGTGTAGCAGTTTCTGTCTCCATCCGGGAAACTTCTGAGCTTGCCGAACTGTTGGTCCAGATCGCCTGTGGTCGCGTGTTTTAGC
Source organism: Urtica dioica subsp. dioica (assembly GCF_054948205.1). Classification (NCBI taxonomy): domain Eukaryota; kingdom Viridiplantae; phylum Streptophyta; class Magnoliopsida; order Rosales; family Urticaceae; genus Urtica; species Urtica dioica. The sequence continues at coordinate 13,192,755 of NC_142756.1, forward strand.
GATATGGTGTGGCTTAGGCCGGTCCCATCAAAGAAGGAAGACTCTGACACGTAGTTTAGGCCCGTGGTCGTGTCTGTATAGCTCGTGTTTTCTGCTATACCACAGTCTATGCTTATGAACCCTGAGGCAATATACAAAGGATCGAAGAGTCGTTATAATTAATATGGTTTCATTACTTCATGATGATGCTATGGATAATTTAAACCTCTTTATTTTCGTTTAATTACTTGTTGTTTTGTAATTTCATTACCTGATTGGCTTTGGGCATGAACTAAAACTGTGAAAGCAGGAAAACCCCAAAGGCATACATAGATAAAAAGCCCTAACATCCTTATGATCTTGCAATCTGTCTCACATTCTATCCCTGTGCATGAGACACCTTAGATAGTCTCTGTTTCTGTACCTATATCTTTATCCATCGAAATTAATTTCATGAGATTATAATAATTTAGACGATCAAATAGTTGAATTCTTCAAGCTAGAACAAAAATGGTACATTGATTTATGCTTGTCACGTCCAGCTTTAGATAATATATTTAGTATATCTACTTGGTGTTTATTTAAGATACATATTTAAATCCTAAATCACAACTCATCGGCACGCAATACTGTAGTTTATTGTATTTTACTTGATAGAATACTAGTGTTAACTAATTAAAAAAATTAAGTAAACAATACTAAGAATATTGTTCCTCAACGTTTTGGTAGATTATGGTAACTTGATATATAAATTATATCATGTATATTCTAACGAAAATTAAATGTCTTCTGATATGATGAATTTCTTAAATCCTATAGAAGACATCATTCACTTCAGCTGTCATGAAGCTGACTTTGTTTATTTAATACTTACCAGAATCAAGCATATCCAGTTTTTTTTTTTTTTAACAAGCATATCCATTAAACATATTTAGTTTTTAGCTATATATGGCATTCCGTACTACTATAACCCGAATATCCAAGTTGACACTAACTTTGTCCTTGATTCCAAATAAAATGGGTTCTCTAGTTGTAGTCATATAAAAAATTTAAACTTGCACAAAAGACAACGTTTGGTTAATTATAATTAATTAACCACTGATTCTATTAATAATAATTAATTGATAAATTTACCTAAATAAATCCCTTTAATTGACAATTTATGCGGCCCAACCTGGAGACCGGGCCCAATCCATCGAGGAGCAATCACTAACCTTCATGGACCAGTTTGAGAGGATTTCTCGCAACTCGCGCAGGTCCCAACTTTGACGGGCCATAAGTTTGGCCTCAGACGCCAAAACGGATCTTACAGCATATCGAATCGAAGCCCCAGACAAGCTCTACGTTGTAGATAGGCGTTGCCGATCCCAAAACGAATTTCAGGCCCAAAAATACACTGTTTAGGGCACTTCCGGCCCATTTGAAGTTTTATGTCATTTTTTTCCCTTTTTCCTTGTCGTTTTGTTGGTGTTGTCGTTTGGATTTTAGGATTTTCGAGCAGACTATTTAAGACTCTTTTCCTAAGTTGTAAGGGGATTTTTGCGTTCAGAAATCAAACACTTTTACTCTCAAATCGAAATTCACTCTGAATTAGTGTCAGAACTCTATATATGTGGTATTTGTGAGATTGAATCAACAGATTTTAGAAAAATAGGAGTTTACCGCTGCATCACAATTAAAAGAAACGAATTATTTTGGAAAAATTATCACTTCATTGCTGCTAATAAAATCAATGGAAAATTAACTATAATGAATCAAACGTTGACTATTTTACAAACAATAAAATTTGATGTAGCTTAGTTCCTTATAAATTTATTAAAAGAAAATGGCTAAAGAATAAAAGGCATTGTATTATGTTTTTATTAAGAGTTCAAGTGAAATTATTACGATATGCATGTTTGTCATGCAGCCAATAAGAAAAATTACATGAACCACCGCTACAAAACTGTAAATAAACTACATTTTGATTTTGTTAAGAGACTACATTACCTAAAAAAATCTAGAATAGACTACGGTCTTCGAAATTTATATATAATAAAACTACTTTTGGAACGTAAAACGTAGTGAATAATATATTAAAGACTACGCTATTTATAAAGACGTTGTTTAAACTTTTTTTTTTTTACACAAGCTAAAAAATTCCCAAGAAACCAAAACATTTATAAAAACTTTTTATATTGGTTTTTCACGCGTGTATGTGTAAGAAAACCTCAGATCAACTTCCAACGATGTTGACCACTATAAAAGTCAAACGCTTCACCCTTAATAATTTTGACGCATTCATCAAACTTTGAGGATTCTTAGACGTGCACGACTAGCGGACTAAGAAGCTATTTGTTTGATGCATGTGGTGTGATTCTCTAAACACATTCTCAGATATCTGAGTGTTAGAGACTTGTTGGATTTTGTGACTTCGTGATTGAAGGTTTCACGAGCGTGATATCGAAGGTATCCAAACATCGGGAGAGTGTTTGAAGAGTGGAATTGAGAGCGGTCTCAAATTCAAGGAGAACCTGATTTGGAAAAATATGAAAAATATGGCGTTGAGACCGGTGTTGTTCATAAAGTCCATTGTTATATAGTTGACTACATATTGAGATAGTGAATTTAATTTCCACTGGGTTGAGAGCTCACTAGAGTAGCGGACGTTGCACCGAACTGAGTTATCTTTCTGGGTCATTTATATTTGGGTCTTTTAGCTATATAGCCATTTGATTTATAGCATTTTGTATAATAGCCAACATTTTGTAAATTTTTTTATAAATAATCACCTCAACTTGTTTACGGTATTTAAAAAGACAAAAAAAAGCTGTTTTTAGTCATTTTTGTTTTTTTGAATGCCGTAAATAAGTTGAGGTGGCTATTTACAAAAAATTACAAAATGTTGGCTACTTAACAATTCTTAGGCTTTTGGTGGCTTATATGACTAATTTTTTGTTTATTTTCGCATTGTCTTTCATTTATCCATTCTTGCATATCGAAACAGATTGTTGCATACATTCTCTACATTGTGTGTGACATCTTATTTCTAATTAAACAAAATTTCACACTTCTATAAATAATTGCAAATGGTTTTCTATATTATCCCTTTTTTTTGCCCTGATTGTTTTAAGAGAAATTGCCCTATTTGCCACTCTTTTGATAATTTTTTCCCACATTCCACTAAAACCTTAATTTGTCCCAAAATGCCACCAAGACAAGTGTAAAAAGTCAAATTTGCCCTTCACTATCTATTTTCTTTACAAATTGGCATCTATGTTTACTCAGTCATTTTCTCCCGAAATCACTACTACAAATATGGGCATCAGGTGCGACAAAAGTCGCACCTGATGCCCACAGAGTCACACCCGATAGTACTATCGGGTGCGACTTTAGGTGCGACGTATTCACACCTAAAAGTCCGCAGCTATTACTATTGGGTGCGACATGTCGCACCCAATAGTATATACTATTAGGTGCGACACTATTGGGTGCGACTTATCGCACCTGAAGTCGCACCTATTTTTCCGTGGGAAATCAAGAATATGGCGGGTATTTGACTTTTGGGTGCGACATGTCGCACCCAATAGTCTTCCCACCAAAACACCAAACAGTGGTTTAGACGTCGATTTTTAAAAAAGCGACGTCATCTTTTAAAAGAGCAGTTTTTTGGATGTCAGTTTATTTAAAAGTGACTTCATTTCTTATTTCGTTTTTGAAAAAAAAAATCAGCCAAGATATTACATTCTCTTGCAATGAACGTGCATTGGAAATCTTTACACTAAAAAAAAATATTGAGATGGTTGATAACTCAGTGTAGAATTTGATAAAAACAACACAATGCTTTCCCAAGAACATTTCCCAAATAATTTTCAAGACTATTACAACTTAAAAGAAATGCAATTCACAATCGTGGTTCTTAAAGTTGTTACACACAGCAGCCATTTTAGTTCATAAACTTGCCTACCAAATTGAGCTGGATGCTTGGCTCTACATCAACTATATAAACCACATTAAAATCTAATCCTTTTTACCTATCTTCTAACCATGCATGACTAGTAATTCACCACTAAGTTGGATTAAAAACATTAATCATATGATAAGACAGTCATAACTACATACAAGATTTGGAGCATGCCTCTACCGACCCAATACTTCAAACATTCATAAACCATCGATTGATTCTAGCGGCAAATGAAAGTAGACTCATGTAGCTTTCTAACGAGATATTACAAGCATATATACGACAAGAATAGCTATCTCAAAAACAGCCCATAAGTCACTGTTACAATTCTGGAAATCCCGTTTTACTGCTGCGAAACACAAACTTTGGAAATTCATACTTCATTCAATACTCAATGGATTTACATGTTCTTGGTCATTTTAGAAAGCTCATACAGTCTACTATCCATGAAAAATATCCAAAAATAAGAACTCAGATCATATCGGTCTGTCCACGTCGATTTACAGAGGCAGTTCAAACAGTTTTTCTTTTTCAAAAATTCGGCCAAATTCAAACCACAACCAAGAAATCCGAAATCAATCACCAATTTCAAGTCCTCAACATCAATAATTGGGTCCAAAGATCAACTAAGCATACTAAACCATTATTAACCTAAGCATACTAAACCATTTAATTTCAATTACATACAATTACAATTAAGCATACAAACCACTTAAGCATACTAAAGTTTTTTTTTCTTAACCTAAGCATACTAAACCATTAACCTAAGCATACAATTACAATCAAAATCCCCAAATCAAAATTCTCAGCCACACGAGCAACGAGCCCGACCAAATATCTAAACCCAACCCATGAGCGTTCAACAGAGGTGACGAGAAATCATACCTCTTTCGGTTCTCAGCTCGTCTTCGGAGACGGAGCACGGCTCGTTGCAGGTGCCGGGGCTCGGGAATGAGGCTCGGAGGCTCGTCGAGCCACGTAGAGCTCAGGTCGAGGCCTCGCGCAGTGCTCGCGTCTAAATATGGTTATTAATAGAATACCTGGAATTTTAAAACATTTCATAAATATCTCTTTTCTAATGAAATTGTGAACAAGTAATAATAAGTTATATGAAACTAGGAACTAGAAGAAAAAAAAAATTAGGTCAAATAAATTTGCAAGCAACAAGGGAAAACCTATTTAATGACTTACAAAATAAAAGCGAGGTATTGTCATAATAAGAATGTAACGCAAACTACTAAAAAAAGTTTTCAAAAATGAGACGGCTTGAATAATGTCAACTATATCTACATACAGGCTATTTTGAAAACGTTATTGGAGAGTGCCAAGTTGTTCGTTTTCATTCTGAAAGTGCCTCATTTTATTACAAGAATACCCCCAATTTACTGATTTTTCTTTTGTTTTCATATTTTTTTAGCACAAAATGGATCAAAGTTTTATTACCCTCTATGGGGATCGAAAGGCGAGTTGGACTCTACATATGCCTCCCTAGCACAAAATGGATCAAAGTTTTATTACCCTCTATGAAAAGTGCTCGCGCAGTGCTCAGGGCTGAGGTGGCGCGGGGCGGGGAGAACCAGGCGAGAGAGAGAGAAAGGGAGCGGTGGCGGTGGCTGGTCGCGCGAACCAGCGAAGGCGCGCGCACGCGCGGTGTCCAGCGCTCGGCACAGGAGAGAGAGAAGAAGACCGGTCTGAGGATGAGCGGCGCGCGAACTTGGACGTCGGAGAAGGCTCGAAAAACTCGGACGAGCAGTGTGGTGGCTCGAAAGACTCGAGCAGCGTGGTGGCTCGGAGAAGAGAGAGGGAGGGATGGTGGTGGCTTGGAGAAGAGAGAGGGAGTGAGATATTTGGTGGTGGCTCGCAGAGGGAGGGAGAGAGGGAGGGAAAGTCGGAGTTTGAGAGAGAGAAAGAGGCTGGAGAAGTGAAGAAGACGAAGCTGAGTTTATAAACTAACCCTAGTAATCAGGTGCGACATGTCGCACCTGATACTCAAATAGGTGCGACATGTCGCACCTAAAAAAACTATCAGGTGCGACTAGTCGCACCTGATAGTAAAAAAAAAACTTAAAAATTAATTCCACGTCAGACAAATGAAAAAAATGAGGGGGAGAAGTTGAGCGCCGAATTTTTTTGGACTTTCAGGTGCGACTTGTCGCACCTGAAAGTTTTCAAAACTATTGGGTGCGACTAGTCCCACCCAATACCACTTAAAATCAGCGAAATTTTTTTCTTTTCTGGAGCCCTTTGGGTGCTACAAGTCGCACTTGATGCCCAATTAGGTGCGACTTTTAGGTGCGACTTGTCGCACCTAATGCCCCTCCGCACCAGAAAAGCTTATTTGTAGTAGTGAATGAAGACCGATTAGTACTCAGTCAAAACCCATTTCTCCCGTCCATCTCTTCTGTTTGTCTTCCTGATCTTCTCTCTCTCTCCCTCACTCTCCCGCATCTCGTCCAAGCTGAGAAAACTCGTGAACACGGCTCAAAAAATTCGTCGGAGGAGCTCAGGTATTGTCGTAGGAGCATTCCGACCAAAATAAGAGAAGTTGCAATCCACGAAATAAAACCCTAGGTTCGTTTTTTTTTTTTCATTTTTCGGGTATAAAAAAAGCTTTTCATCTTGAAATAATGAAGTTTTTGTTGTTTAAAAGCATGAGTTTGTTATGGGTATGTTATGTGATTTTTGAAAAGAGAAGTTGCAATCCACGAAATAAAACCCTAGGTTCGTTTTTTTTTTTTTTCATTTTTTCGGGTATAAAAAAAGTTTTTCATCTTGAAATAATGAAGTTTTTGTTGTTTAAAAGCATGGGTTTGTTATGGGTATGTTATGTGATTTTTGAAGATGACGTTCATTATTTGTTGACATATATGTCAACAATGTTGACTTTAGATGTCAACAATGTTGACATAAATGCCAACAATGTTGACATAAATGCTAGTAGACAAGTTTGTTAATCTATATGGTTAGCTCTTTTATTTCATTTTCTCTGACAAGTTCACGTCAATTTGAACTGACATGTGACTGTTATGTTAATGCATTGTGATTAATACTTGAATAAGATTTTGTTCATTTGCTTGCATTACATGATGGTGAGTTTTTGTTCTACATTGCATGTTTTTGTGACTGTGAATCAGAGTGTGGGGTTTTGCTTAATGTTGGTGTGAACTTGTGAGATGGAAAGCCTTTGGAAGTCTTGTTGACTTTAGATGTCAACAATGGACGTCAACTGTTGACATCTGATGTCAACAACTAATGAACGTTGTTGACTCTAATATTGCAAAAAATATGCAGAAATGTCAGAAAAACACTCCATTGAATATCCGGTGACAAGCTATGACGACTTCGAGCCCCGAAAGAGAAAATGTTCTAAAAATGAGGTACATTTTGATGCCAAGCAAAGCTGATTTTTGGTTATTATTTTTTATGATTGTAGACATTCATACCTATAATTGTAGACAAGACAATTACTAAAATTGTAGTCAATTGATGTTAATAAGGCAAGCGGATCGGAACTCGGTGATGCACAACTCACGGAGTTTCAAATGAGCCAGGCTGAGTACATATGGTACTTGGATACTTTTTGTAGTGAAACTGAATCGGGTCCAATCATGTGTCTCGAAAGTCTTATGAAAGAAATCATCGGAGACGACTGGGAGACTCAGTTGAAGAAAAAAAGGAGATTTTATGGAAGTCGTGCCCAAGGGGACACGACTGTTTATGCTGAAAACCCAGAGAGAGGAACTTCTCTATTATAGGAGGATGAGGATCAACAAGAAATGACTCTGACGATGAATTCCCCACATCATTGGTCTAAACTTCGTAATATTTATATTTTTGTATGGGTTTTTGTATGACTTGAATGCTTGAAACTGCTTAATATGTCTATTTACACTATGTTTTATGTATGTGTAATGTTGTGAATTGCATGCCTAAGTGAAGAACTAAATTTAAATTCATCCACTAGATGTGAAGTGGTTTTTGCATGTTATCATGGTTATCATGGTTTTTGCATGTTCCATCTCGCTGGTAATTTGAAGACTGCTTTTAAGGGGATTTCGAAGGATGTGAAGTGGAAATTATGGTCAACAATGTTCCCTTCGGGAACAAATCTCGACCAACCCTGAAAATAAAGATTAACAGATAAGGAAATGATATGAGAATCAAGAAAAAAAACAATAAATTGTTGACATCTATGTCAACAATGTAGACATCATATGTCAACATTGTAGACATATGTGTCTACAAAGTAGACATCAGATGTCAACATTGTAGACATATGTGTCTACAATATTGACATCCGATGTCAACATTGTTGACATCTATGTCTACAATGTTGACATCTATGTCTACAATGTTGACATCAGACATAGATGTCAACATTGAAGACATATGTGTCTACAATGTTGACATTAGACATAGATGCCACCATGACAAGTGTAAAAAGTCAAGTTTGCCCTTTTCTCCCGAAATGAAGACAGATTAATAGGTGACTCTCAGTCAATCTCTCTCCTTCGTCCATCTCTTCTCTCTTTCTTGTCCAGAACATCTAGGTCTCAGTCTCTCTCACTCTCCTCATTCGACCATCTCTTCTGTCTCTCTCTTCCAGTCCATCTCTTCTGGCTGTTGTCCAGATCTTCTCTCTCTCTCTCTCTCTCTCTCTCTCTCTCTCTCTCTCTCTCCCCCATCTCGTCCAAGCTCTCTCGTCCAGATCTTCTCTCTCTCTCTACCCTACTCTCCCCCATTTCGTCCAAGCTGAGAAAACTCATAAAAGTGACGAACAACAACGCGGAAGCATTGAATGCATTAAACGTAAAAGTGAGACAGTTTCCAGTTGCAAAGTTGATGGATTGGCTAAGAGAGAGGAGTATGAAATGGTTTTATGAACGTCGAGAAGCTGCGGAAAAAACACAAACGATTCTGACAAAAGAATACCACGCCAGAGCGGACAAGTACATTGGATATGCTGTTCGAATGACTGTAAGTGTTTAATAATCGTTGATATGTGTAATCTCATGTCAACATTGTTGACATCTAGATGTCTACATTGTTGACATAGATGTCAACATTGTAGACATCAGATGTCTACATTGTTGACATCTATGTCAACAATATAGACATCTATGTCTACATTGTAGACATCAGATGTCTACATTGTTGACATATATACGTTGTTGACTTCATTGTTCATAACTATATCTAATCAACTTTTTTTGTATAATAGGTTAGACCATCTTCAGTCAACGAGTTTGAGGTAGTAGACAGAGAGGGGATCGTATTTGCCGTTAATTTAGATGATAGAACTTGTTCCTGTCATCGATGCCAGGCGCATGATTTTATTTGTCCACACGCAATCGCGGCTTGCCGAGTTCGCAACCGTCCAGTTGAGAGCTTTATTTCGAAGGTATATACGACAGAGTATTTGCGGGCAACCTACGCAGCTGTACATCATCCTCATGGCGACATTTCGAGTTGGGATATTCCCCCTGAGGTGGAGAATATCAGCGTTCTTGCGCCTCAGCAGCAGGCACGTGCCGCCGGTAGGCCAAAAAAGCGAAGAATACCCTCTCAAGGAGAGGATGTTATTAGGCGCAAGTGTGCGCGTTGCAGGGAAATTGGTCACAATCCATTCTGAAAAATGTCCGAGTACAAACCAGCGTCGGCAACTTCATTGTACTCGAGAGCTTCAAAGTTGTCGACGACGCGGAGACCAGTGATTTCCGCGAAGTGCTTTATCGTGAAAGCACGTGGTTGTCCGGCAACCTCAATAAATAGTGCATCTTCGCACTCCTCCTCGCCATCATACCTACCAACCCTCATTAGCAAGTGGTTGATAATCTTCGAAGAACGGTTGATTTTTGGTAGTTGCAGAAACTGACCAAAGCAGCAGTTGCTAAACAATTACCTCTCTTCTTTGTTCATATCTGCAGCTTCCTCGAATTTCTCGAGTGATCCAAAGAAACTGAAATTATGGTCAACAATGTTCCCTTCGGGAACAAATCTCGACCAACCCTGAAAATAAAGATTTAACAGATCAGGAAATGATATGAGAATCAAGAAAAAAAAACAATAAATTGTTGACATCTATGTCAACAATGTTGACATCAGATGTCAACATTGAAGACATCTGATGTCAACATTGTAGACATCAGATGTCAACATTGAAGACATCTGATGTCAACATTGTAGACATCTGATGTCAACAATGTAGACATCTGATGTCAACAATGTAGACATCAGATGTCAACATTGTAGACATCTGATGTCAACAATGTAGACATCAGATGTCAACAATGTTGACTTAGATGCCAACATTGTAGACATAGATGTCAACATTTTAGACATCATTGTCCACTGTTGATATAGATTTCAACAATGTTGACATATATGTCTACAATGTTGACATCGATGTCAACATTGTTGATATCTACTCAGAGACAAATACAACAACAATACAAGACAAATATTCCAACAAGTATTCAGAGACAAAATCACCAACAAATATTCAGAGATGAACCGATTCCCATGTTCAGAGACTAATATTCGGAAAAATCAAGAAAATTTCATCAACAACACTAACCTTTGAAGTTCCCATTCTTGTACGGGGTTTTTTGGGAACCAGTTCTTCCTCTTCCGTGTCGGACGAACTCGCCGTGATGTTCTTCCTCTTTGGGGGCTTCGCCGCCGCGATTTTCGTCCGGGGTTTGGGTTTGGGCGAAGTTGTTGTTTTCCGTTTCCGAGCCGGCATTGGACTTGCCGGCTCCTCCGGGACTTTAGTTACGATTCGAGCACTACTACAAAATTGATTTTCTGATGCGCAAGACTATCAAATGCGACTAGTCGCATCTAAATAACTTTCAGGTGCGACTAGTCGCATCTGATAGTCAATCAGAAGCCGAAAAAATTCGCTCAAATTGTCTTTTGATTTTGACAATCCGATGCGACTAGTCGCACCTGAAAATATGTTGAAACTTTCAGGTGCGACTTTGTCGCATCAGATAGTTTTAAATTTTTGAGCGGGCCTCATCTCCCCCTCTTTTATTTCATTAATCTGACGTGGCGAATGAAATTTTTTTTTTATTATTATTATAATCAGGTGCGACTAGTCGCACCTGATAAATCATCAGGTGCGACTAGTCGCACCTGAAGAATAATCAGGTGCGATTCTGTCGCACCTGATTATTAGGGTTTTGTTTAAAAACCCAGGTCGCGATCCTTTCTTCTCCAGCCGCTCAAACTCTGTTAAAAAAAAAACGCTCTCTCTCTCCCTGCGAACTTCTCTTCTTCTCCGGTTGAAAACTCATTAGCCCACATCCATCTCCTCCGTCCCTCTCTTCTCCGACTATTCCTTCGCCTAAGAACACTTCGCCGACCACCACCGGACCACCACACCGAGCTCCACCGAGTCCCAGCCACACCGAGCTCCGCCACCGAGTCTCAAGTTCTGCTGCCTCCGAGTCCCAGCCACACCGAACTCCGCCGCTGTCGCTGCTCCATCTCCTCCGTCCCTCTCTTCTCGGCCTCTTCCTTCGCCGACCACCACGCCACGTACCCGTACCCGGCCACCGGACCTCCGCCTCATCCGGCCACCGGACCTCGCCAGTCACCACTGCCTCTCTCTCTCACTCGGTATTTCTCTCTCTCACTCCCTCTCTGCCTCGCTCTCTCACAGCTCGGTTTAAACTCACAGCCGTACGTCGTCTCGTGCCTCCGGACCTCGCCGTGCGCTCAGCCCCGGCCCCGCTGCCTCCGAGTCACCACCGACTCTCTCTCTCACTCGGTATTTCTCTCTCTCACTCCCTCTCTGCCTCGCTCCCTCTCTGCCTCGCTCTCTCTAACTCGGTTTAAACTCACAGCCGTCGTCTCGTGCCTCCGGACCTCACCGTGCGCTCAGCCCCGGCCCCGCTGCCTCCGAGTCCCAGCCACACCGAGCCTCTGTCCCCGAGTCCCAGCCTCCGAGCCGCTGTCCCCGAGTCCCCGGCCGGCCGTCCTAGGTTAGTGTATATATATATTAGTGTATATATTAGTTAGTTAGGTTAGTGTATATATATAATATGTTAGGTTAGTTAATTAATGTGAAATATGTAAGTTAATAATAATGTGTAACTTAATTAGTATTAATTTGATAATTAATTTAACATGTTTAGTAATTTGATAATTAATTTTGATAATTGATTGTAAATTAGTTAGTATTAATATGATATATGGTTAAAATAAGTTTGATTTTGATAATTAAGTTTAATAATGTGATTAGTTTATATTAGGTTAAAATTAAGTTTTAGTTGTTTTTTGACATGTTTTGATATATCAGATTGACCAGACTATCATTCGTGATGCAAAGCGTATGAGGCGCAACCAAAAGTCTAGATTATCAGGGACTTTCTTAGGAAAATGTTGTGGGCAAATGAATGTCGCCAAGAAAGAAATCCCAAAAGGATATCAAAAAGACGATTGGGAGAAGGTGATAGAGGAGTTCGCAACTGACGATTAGAAGGTAATGTATAATTCAAAAAATTATGTTATCTTCTATGAAATCGAATTATAACGCAATTTAATATGTGCAGAAAAAGTCTACTCGCAACAGAGACAATTCAAAGAACAAGAAAACGAAGTCCACACAAGGGTCGATTTCTTTTTTGGCTCATCGACATTTGAACGTAAGTTTATTCTAATTTTGTAATTTTTTTTTTGCAATAAATACATTACTCATATTTTCATAAGAACTGCAGAGTAGGGAAGATGGGACTTTGGCCTCGGCGTTAAACACGTGGGAGAAAAAACATCAAGATGATCAAGGCAATTGGACGACAGCTTGGGCGCAACAAGCATTTGTAAGTTACTTGTGTTAATTACTTAATAATCAAATTTCGATAATCTTAATAATTTTTTTAACATATGTTTGAAGGCGCGAATTATGACTCAAGTCGAGGATATGCAGCGACAAGCAGCGGAGTCAGGCCAAATGTTTGACATAGACCAGGCGGAGCAGTACGCGATGGATACTGTTCTCGGGCAACGTCGAGATTGGTATGTCGGGATAGGTCCCTCGATCCCGAGATCCTCGTATCTCTTGGCTCAGGCTCAGGACGACAGCTCGTCCTCAGGTTCTTCATCGACGCGCGTTCCAGATCCAGTGATTAGCGAGCTACAAGCAGCGTTGGCCGCACAACAAGCTCAGATGGAGGCGTTTCAGCGACAGTTCTTTGCCTACACACAGCAGCATCCGTCTCCCATGCAGACATCCCCCGCGATGATGCACCCTGGGACGACGCCGCCATCATCTTCAATGCCGAATGTTCAGACGCCGGCATCCGCTTCAATGCCGAATGTTCAGACGCCACCATCCGCTTCAATGCCAAATGCTGATCAGACGCCAGGTTCGGTAGAATTTCAACGACATCGTTCGAGCGGCAGCGCATCAGGCCGCCAAGGCGCACAAGCAAGATCTGGCGGAAGAGGAGGCCGTGCATTCCAGAATTGGCAGACTTCGAATGAAAAAGGGAAACAAAAAGAATAAATTGTAATTTTTTTAATTTATTGAATGTAAATGATCAAATTTTATGAATTTAATATTAGAATTTCTATTAAATTATTTATATAATTATTCTAATTAATATTATTCAAATTATTTATTTAATTTAACAAAAAAATTATTTAATTAATTTTTTAAATTATAATTTTTATATATTTAATAGGCTGATTCTATTAGAATCAGCATTTTAAAAAAAAAATAACTACAGACAATCAGATGCGACTAGTCGCATCTGATACTTTCGCGGGAAGAGTATCAGATGCGACTAGTCGCATCTGATTGTAATAACACCTGCCAAATATTTCGCGGGGAATTACTATCAGATGCGACTAGTCGCATCTGATACTCTTCCCGCGAAAGTATCAGATGCGACTAGTCGCATCTGATTGTATAATTCACGCTTTAATTTCTTATTTTGAGGGATATTTAGGTGCGACGTTTGGTGCGACTTGTCGCACCTAAAATGTCGCACCTGATAGTGATGACTTTCAGGTGCGACAAGTCGCACCTAAAATCATCAGGTGCGCACTTTCAGATGCGACTTTGTCGCATCTAAAGTCGCACCTGATGATACTTTCAGGTGCGACGCTGATGCTTTCAGGTGCGACTTTTGTCGCACCTGATGCTATTAATTGTACTAGTGGAGGACTCCGACGCGGGGGTGTCGGACGCAGGGGTGATGGATTTGAGTCCGCCATTTTTCTTCTCGATGTTAGGGGTTCGGGTAAGAAGTGATGGGTTTGAGTGGGTTCAGAAAAGAGAGTTACTGTAGAGACGAAATGGGTGGGTTTGAGTCGACGGTTTCCCGGAGGTTACATGCAGTTACAGAGAGAGAGAGAGAGAGAGAGAGAGAGAGAGAGAGAGAGAGAGAGAGAGAGAGAGAGAGAGAAGTTCGACGGTTTTGACGTGAGAGAGAGGGAAAATGAGAAAAGTTTGAGTTTGATATGAGAAATAGGAGAACAATTCGGGGTAAATGAGTTTTGACTGAGTATTAAGAGATCTCGAGTATTAATCGGTCTTCATTTCGGGAGAAAATGGCTGAGTAAACATAGACCAATTTGTAAAGAAAATAGATAGTGAAGGGCAAACTTGACTTTTTACACTTGTCTTGGTGCCATTTTGGGACAAATTAAGGTTTTAGTGGAATGTGGGAAAAAGTTATCAAAAGAGTGGCAAATAGAGCAATTTCTCTTGTTTTAATGAAGACATTGACGCTAATACCCTTGAACTGTGATATTGATGTTTATAACAGCACTATATAAATAATTAAGAAAAGTAAAGTCAAATTAATCTCAAAATACGTGACTTAAATAATTGTTCAGGAGCCATTATTATTGATGCAATTTAAGTTGACATATGTCTACGGAACTAAACAAAACACAACTAGATTTTGTTTATTATACAACGGCTATAACATACTAGCAAAATAAACGGCTATTTTACATAAAAAAAAAAATAAAAAAAAATAGAAAGAAACAACACTTCCTTTTTCAGTATACATACAAAATTTAACAATTACTAAAATCGAATTAAATTTAAATCCATTTGTTTTACATCCTCAATTGGACTGTTTCAGATATATATTAATTACAAACATTATTTAAAAAAAAAATAATAAAAATTCCTAACTAGACTTGCTTCAAACCATTTGCTTGCACCAACTGAGATTAATTAAAAATTTAAAATACGAAAATAAAAATCAAGAACAACAAGACATGGATACAACTTACACTACTATCGGTATTATGTACGGATATATATATATATATATATATACATATATATATATATATATATATATATATATATATATATCAACTAAGGATTGACATTTACAAAAGAAGAAAATAAATTAAGTAGAAGAACACAGCTACTCAAAAAAAAAAAAAAAAAAAAGTAGAAGAACACAGAACATATGAATATGGAGATGTTTGAGAAATTTCTCTACGCATTGCTTGGTGCTCTTTCTATCACAACTCTAATTCATGCTCAGAGTCAATCAGGTAGCAGAATCAAATTATTGAAACCCTAAAAAATCACTGTATATATATGTATGACTTTTTGAAACCCCAGCCCTATTAATTGGTTCAGGTCCGAGAAGACATATATATATATATATAGATATATATATATATATATATATATATATATATATATGACTTTTTATTTTATATATCGTGGTAGGTTTCATTAGCATAGATTGTGGCATCCCAGAAAACTCGAGCTACACCGACGAAGCAACGGGCCTTTTCTACGTCCCAGACTCAGGTTTCATCGACAACGACACCGGAAAAACCAGCACTATCTCCGTCAAACACCTCTCGAGCTCCCTCGATCAGCAGCTAAGGACCGTTAGAAGCTTTCCCGATGGAGAGAGAAACTGCTACACCCTGAAGCCCACCGACGGGAAGGGCGCCAAATATCTGATCCGGGCATGGTTCTTGTACGGTGATTACGACGAGCAGAATTCAGTTCCACAGTTTGATATCTTCATCGGTGCCAATAAATGGGGCTCTGTGAAATTGGTGAATATCTCTTCTGTTACGACCATGGAGATCATATATAATCTGGTTTCGGACAGTGTGTTCCTGTGTCTGGTGAACACAGGTCATGGAACGCCTTTTGTTTCAGCTCTGGAGCTCAGACCTCTGAGGAATTCCACTTATATCGATACAGGAGCCGCGGCTCTTTTCCGGCGACTAGACATTGGTTCCCAGAGCAGTAAACCTGTCAGGTAACTTTTATAGATTTTACATAAATAAATAAATAAACAAAAAATTAGAAAAATAGCCAACTTAAACGTTTGATATTGCTAAATAGGCAAGGTTTGGTAAATATTAAGTAAATAGCCATATATGATGACGTGGCTTAATATGGCAGTGGCTATTTACTTGATATTTACGTTTGTAAATATATAAAAATGGCTATTTACCTACTATTTACCAAACCTTGGCTATTTAGCAATTCTCAACGTTTAAATTGGCTATTTTGCTAAATTACCCATAAATAAATACAAAAATTCAAACCCAGCGTAGTTAGATATATAATGAAGTAATAATATAATCTATGTTTTACATAGTTTATATGGCATATGGATATATATATATATATATGTATGTATTAGGCTTATCAACCGGTCAGTACACAATAATGATTAACGGAATAGTATACTGCGCTAAAAAAAATGCAATCCAGATTAGTAGAAAAGTGAATCTAGAAAAAAAAAATCAGAAACGAAACAATTCATTAAAAAACTGCGTACTTGATTTCTGGTTGTATAACAAAGAAGACAGATTTATAATTAATAGGGAAAATGACACGTATATACCATATATTTTACTAAAATATCAAGTTGAACTTTTAGTTTTCACTCGAGTTTATTATCCTCTGTTAACTAAAATGAGCAAATTATACCTTAGAATAGATAATAGTGCCACAAATCTTCTTTTTATTGATTTTTCATTGACGTTGACTTTAATATTTATATGTAAACACCAATTATTTTTATTCATTCGCGTCATATACGTAATTTATTTTAAAACTTTTTGTGATTTTAGTTCAACTGAAGATATGAACTTGACATTTCTAAAAATTAAAGATTAAACTCGACATTTCACTAAAATAAATGATACATACATATATATATATATATATATATATATATATATATATATTCTTTTCCGTTTATAATGATTAATATCTGAATATTACACCTAGATTGATTTATAATTGTTAGAGTATTAGCTAAGTCAGATGTTGCTTAGTCAATAAGCAACAGGCAAACAGAATTTTGTTATGCCTAGTTAGTTAGAAGGCTAAATCGTATAATGTATTTAACTGTATTGTACGTCTGAATCAATCAGAAGAGGTTTTCTCTCTAAAATTCTCAAACACTCTCATCTCCAAATTCTTACTTTGTATCAGAGCTAGCAACAATGGTGTTCGAAGATTCATCTTCTTCGCCATCACGAGTCAACGATTTGTCTCAGAGAACAACTTTCGCTTCTCATTTCACGCCTACTCTGAACACTGCTATCTCCGTCAAGCTTGACAGGGATAACTACTCAATTTGGCTCTCACAAGTTCTTCCTACCATAAATGGCCACAACCTTCAAGGTTTCATCAATAAAACCAAGGTTTGTCTTCCAGAATTCATAAAAGTCTTCAATGAGCAAGGAGTCAAGGAAAAGCCACACAATTCGGAATTTGATCGCTGGAACAGAGAGGATCAATTGCTGCTTAGATGGCTGTTATCTTCTCTCACCATGACGATCCTCCGATCAATCACGAGGAAAAGCACTTCTCAAGCGATCTGGAGTGCTTTGGAGAGTCGCTTCGCTATTCACTCCAACGCACGTGTTATGCCGCTAAAGTTACAACTCCAATCCTTGAAGAAAGGAAATCTCTCTGACTACTTTGCAAAAATGGAAGACATCGCCGATGCTCTTTTCTTGGCAGGTAGTGAGATATCATAAGATGATCTAATAATGGCGATTCTCTTAGGATTACCAGCAAAGTACGATGAATCGTTGCGTTAATCAGCAATCGATTCCGAAGCGGAGAAGACAAAATTGCATAATTCACCATTCAGGAAGTTCTCGCCATGGCTCTCTCGCATGAGACTCGAATTGAGCAACAAACAACGGTTCATGAAATCAAGCTACAAGGTGCAAGGGCCAACTACTCAGAGGCTCGAGGAAGAGGAAGATCAGGAAGAGGAAGGTCTGGAAGAGGACATAGTCAATGTGCTCGAGGAAATGCCAGACCTATATGCCAGATATGTGGGAAGCAATGCCATAAAGCCATGCTTGCTGGCACATAATGGACGAGCCATACCAGATTTCATCATCTTCTCTGTTAACTCAGCAACAAGGTCAAAACAAGAATGCAAATGCCTTCTTCACCAGCTCTGAAACATTCATGGATCCAGCATGGTACATGGACTCAGGAACGACAAACCATGTCACGACAGGCCTTGAAAACCTGGAGATCAACAATTCCTACAAAAGCAAAGAGAAGCTCATGGTAGGAAATGGTAAGTGCTTGCACATAACTCATGTTGGTTCAACTACGTTAAGTAAACTCAAATCCAAATCTATTAGTCTTAGAAATGTTCTTAGAATACCAAATATAAAGAAAAATCTGATCAGTGTGACCAAATTTGCATCTGAAAATGAAGAGTCTATAGAATTCTATCATGACTGTTGTTTGTTGAAGGATCTGAAAACAGGTGCGACACTTCTTCAAGGAACACTTGAAATAAATGGACTCTATGTTCTAACAAGATCTCAGGCTGTTGATTTTGATCAAATCTCGACTCTACAAAGTCCTTACAAAGTCTATGTGTCTGTCGAATTGAGTCCACAAAGTGTCAATTCTTGTTTTTCTACTTCTCAATGTTTTTTGTCTAGGCTTTTTGAATAATTTCAATTGTGGCATAGACGTTTATGTCATGCATCAAATATAGTTGTATCTCATGTTTTGAAAGAAATACAATGTTGAATAAAAGAAGCTCAACATTTATGTGATGGGTGTCAGTTTTGTAAAAGCCATACTTTGCCTTTCAAATTGTCCCAGTCAAAAGCAAACAAACTTAACTTGTTCACACTGATTTGTGGGGACCTTCACCTCAAATGTCAATACACCGATATAAATATTATATTAGTTTCATTAATGGTTTTTCAAGGTTTACATGGATTAATCCATTAACTTTGAAAAGTGAAGCCCTCACTCTTTTCATAAACTTCAAAAAATATGTTGAAAAATCCTTGTCCACATCTATTTGCACTTTACAGAGTGATTGGGCAGGAGAGTACAAGAGTTTTGTTCCCTTTTTACAAGAAAATGGCATTTACTTTCGTCACTCGTGTCCTCATGTTCATGGTCAAAATGGCAGAGTTGAGAGAAAAATAGGCATATTGTTGAGTTTGGTCTCTCAATGCTTGCTCAAGCTCAAATGCCTCTTTCTTTATGGTATGATGCCTTTTATTTAGCTTGTTTTGTGATTAACACATTACTCACATCTATACTCAATAACTCAAGTCCTTTCAAAACTCTTTTTCACAAAACTCCTTACTACAATTTTTTAAAGGTTTTTTTGTTGTTCTGTTTTCCCTCACCTTATGCCTTATAACACCCACAAACTTCAATTCAGGTCTTCAAAATGTTTGTTTCTTGGCTATAGTCCACATCATAAAGTTTATAAATGTCTTCACAGTTCAGGCCGTGTCTATATAACCAGAAATTCTATCTCTAATGAACAACAATTTTCCATACATGTCTATGATTTATGAGTCAAACACAAACAGCTTCAGTGATGATCCAATTGTTTTGCCAACTTTTCAGTTCAGTCCTTTGGTCAATCAGTAGCAATCTGGATCAAATTTGTCTTGTCCATCTACTTGCGTGTCTATTGATGCAGGTGTCTCATCTCCACCAAACTCAGTGTCTCCCACACAAGCACAACCAAATACTAGCTCCCAAGCCCAAGTCCCACTCTCATATCAGTCTCAAAACCATATGACCAGAAATCAACCTCAAAACCGATTGGCCTCAGATCACACACTAGCTGTTTGCCTACACTTTGACACCACAAATCAACCAAACCCACAACCCATACATGTCACTCAAAATATCCAGGGATCAGTCATTGAACCTGTCATAGTGACCACAAACAATCATCACATGCTCACAAGATCCAAGCTAGGGGTACATATACCTAAGATTTTTACAGTCTCTAAACACCTGCTAGACTTAGATCTTGGCCCTGTTGAACCATCATTTGTTGACCACTCTTCTTCATCCAGCTTGGATTGAGGCAATGAACAAAGAGTTGCAAGCTCTCAAAGAAAATGATGCCTAGTGCTTAGTCCATCAGCATGTTGCAGGAAATAAATGGATGTTCAAGCTTAAGTACAACTTCGATG
The DNA here is from genome assembly GCF_054948205.1 of Urtica dioica subsp. dioica. Lineage (NCBI taxonomy): Eukaryota > Viridiplantae > Streptophyta > Magnoliopsida > Rosales > Urticaceae > Urtica > Urtica dioica. Next base: position 13,213,132 of record NC_142756.1, read on the forward strand.
GCTCACTCCAGAGACACAAAGCACGTTTAGTGGCACAAGGTTTCTCAGAAACATCTGGCATGGACTTCTTAGAAATGTTTAGTCCAGTGGTTAAGCTGTGTACAATGTGCATTGTCCTTACTTTAGCTGCTTACATAGGATGAGATGTCAAGCAGTTAGACGTCAACAACGCCTTCTTAAATCGAGTGCTAATTGAAGATATTTATATGAATCAGCCAGTTGGCTTCATTGATCTTCTCCGACCAAGCCATATCTGCAAGCTCAAGAAAGCCTTGTATGGATTCAAGCAAGCTCCCAGAGCATGGTTTGATCGTCTTCGTTTTGCACTTCTCAAGAGGGGTTTCTCAAACTCAAGATCAGACACGTCTCTCTTCATCTACACAACTGATCAGGTCTATCTTCTGCTACTTTTCTACGTTGATGATATCCTATTGACTGGAAGCTGTGAAAAGACCATGGAGACTTTCACTAATGATCTGAACAATGAGTTTGCACTTTGAAGGTTAGGCTCTATTCACTATTTCTTAGGAGTTGAGGTTTATAGAGACTAAACGGGTTTCTATCTATCTCAAGCCAAGTACATAGGTGATATCTTAAAGTGTTTTGAACATGGTTGATACAAAGCCCTGCTATACTCCAGCTGCACCCGTTTCCACTTTGTCAAAGGAATAAGGGGAACCTATGGAAAGTCCTTTTACAGTACGTAACGTTGACTAGGCCTGACATTGCGTACATAGTCAACAAGCTCAGCCAGTTTCTTCAATGCCCTACATAAGTTCATTGGAAAGCTTGTAAGAGAGTTTTGAGCTACCTGAAAGGAACAATCACACATGGCATTATTCTAAGACCAACAAAGCACTTGAGCCTAGTAAGCTTTGGTGATGCTGATTACGGAAGCTGTTCTGACATCAGAATATCTACGATTGCATATTGTGTGTTTCTAGCTGATTCACTAGTTTCGTGGAGCTCAATGAAGCAAGGAGTTGTGGCGCATTCAAGTGCAGAGGCCGAATACAGAGCTCTAGCTCATGTAGCTGTGGAGTTGTTGTGGATAAAATCTCTATTCAGCGAGCTCAAAGTAACTACAGTGCATAGTGCAGTCACCAATAGTCTGGTGTGATAATATTGGAGCAGCTGCAATGGCAGCAAATCCAGTATTCCACGCTAAAACAATGCACGTTGAAATCGATCTTCACTTCATTCGTGATATGGTTATGAGAAACAGTTGGAGATTCGAGATGTCCAAACCTTAGAGCAAACTGTTGATGTACTTACGAAAGGTGTTTATGTCAAGAGATTCCAAATGCTGAAAGACAAGCTTCAACTGCAAGAATCCACGTTTCACTTAAGAGGGGTGTTAGAGTATCATCTGAGTCATCAAGCAGAGTCAGCAGTTGCTTAGTCATTAAGTAACAGGCAAACATAATTCCATTATGCCTAGTCTGTTAGAAGGCTAAACGATATAATGTATGTAACTGTATTGTATGTCTGAATCATTCAATCAATGAGAATCAATCAGAAGAGGTTTTTTCTCTGAAATTCCCAAACAGTCTCATCTCCAAATTCTTACTGTAATGGTATATACAACTTAATATGAATCAGCTAAACATTTTCTCAGTTATGAAATTTCCATGAATTATCTTGCCTTGAAGAGTAGAGAATGTGTAGAGAGAAAAAAAAATAGTAGTTTTGACGTTCGACAAGGGGAAAAATTTAAGGCTTGTAACTATAGTACATGTGATAATGGATGTACTCTATATTGCCTTTTTTAATTCTTCTTCTTCTTTATAATGTTATTTTCAGTATCTAAAAAATGTTAGTTTCTTATGTTCAATGTTTATATGTTCGATTGGTTTTCGTGTTATTTACTGAGATTTTTTATGGTCTAATTCTAATACAGATTAATATACAAATATGATGCAAATTAGAAAGGCTGTTTGGTCGTTGTTGTATATATTTGTAAATCAGATTATTTTATATGTTTAATTTGTATTATATTTGTATATCTATATTTGTAAAATTCTGAAATTCTTATGTTTTCATGGTTGTGTATCTATGTAGTCATGATTGAATATAAATATTAAACGCAATTGTAGTTTTTTAACAGACGTAACAAATTTAATTGCATGTTAAATTACGTGAATTCTGAAAGGCTATATTTTCTATAGCCAAATTTTATGCCACCTAACTATTTTATTTAGGCTTTTTTTAAAAAATATTTTATCTGAATTTTGGCTATTTTGCAATCTTAAAGTTTGATCAGGTTAATTACGTGTGATTTTATATTAAAGCGTCAGTAAAATTAAGGATTATTAAAACAAAATTTTATGAATAATGTGTTTTTTTTTTTTGGTATTTTTGGCCTTTCTAAAATATTCGATGTTTGATATTTCAACAAACAATTTGATATGTGATTGATTTTGCTAAAATATTTATTTATTCGAGAATAGTTAGTGAGTGTTTTAAAAATATGCATAAAAATTTAGCTGGTTCAATATTTTTGTTGAAAATATGAACATTTGTGTTTTGGAGGGTCTAAATATGTGCAAGATCAAAAGTACAGAGGGTTAATGCCAAAAACTGTTTTAGGGGTAAAGTGCAATTACCTGACAACTATTTAATGGATTCGTTCAATATAATAATAAATAAATAAAAACAATTAGTCGTCTATTAGTACTCTAAAGCTTATGCTTGAGATTTGGACAGGTATAAAGAGGACGTTTATGATCGAATATGGCAACCCTTCAACTTCCCCGATCGCCCGGTACTAAAGACGAATCTCACCATCGATGCCCAAACCAGAAACGCGTATCAAATCCCTTCTGTCGTCATGTCCACGGCCATGGCCCCCGAAAATGCCACCGGTCGTTTTTTCACATTTGAAATGACGCCCGAGAGCCCAACCGACGAATACAACGTGTACATGCACTTCGCTGAGGTTGAGATTCTCAAGCCCAATCAGTCCAGAGAATTCTTCATCTTCGAAAACGCAAAGTTCTGGATCCAAGAGCCCATCTCCCTCGATTACTTGTCCACCAAGACTTACACTAGGCCTGAGCCCACAAAACCCGAAGACAATACGATCCGTTTTGACCTTTTACAGAGCACGCGGTCGACTCACCAACCTATCCTCAATGCGCTCGAGGTGTACCTTGTTAAGAACTTTTCAGAGCCACAAACCAATGATCTTGATGGTACGTGTTATATTGTTGTCACCAGAGCTAGCCCAAACTGTTATTGGACCTTAGGCAAGAGTAAAAAAATTAGGTTTTTTGAACATATATTAAAAAAAAAAAAATAAGTATAATATCTTAATTAGGCAAAACTAAATTTGATGCCCTTTTTTTTGGTGTTTTATCCAAAAAAAATTTGGGACCTTAAGCTATTGCTTAAATGGCTTAAGCCTCGGACCGTCCTGGTTATCACCTACTAGGGTTATCTGAATAAATTTACTTGGATTGGCTAGAATACTAAAGAAGCTCCTAGAAATTATTAAAATGTATTGGATATTTAGTGAATCTGCTAGAGATGCGAAGGAACTAGTATGGTCTACATCTTTGTAAGTATAGGATTAAGTCGGAGGGTCTAAGAGTAAAGTTTTTTTTTTTTTTTTTTAATGCAGCTTTGCTGCAGTGGGGATTGAACCCACGACCTCCACACATGAGGTGGTGTGGAATTACCACTAGGCTATCCTAGGTACCACGGGTCTAAGAGTAAAGTTAGACTTCCATAAAAAGTAAAATAAAGGGTGTCTACAAAGTATGAGCGCTTAAAAGATTGAGAGACAAAAAATGTTCTCTCCATGTAGTGTTATAAGTATTTCGCTAGAATTTGTAGCACGACGGGGGCAAATCTGATTAAAAGAAAATCTAAATTCTTTAACGGGCGTGTAAGAAAAAAAAATTCAGTACGGGTAAATATGAAAATATTATATAATTTTGGGTTAAAATATAAAATTTTAGGGTAAAAGTTGTAAATTTATAAGCGGCGTAAGAAAAAAATATATATATAGAAGGGATGAATATAAAAAAATTATATAATTTTAAGCAAAAAATATAAAATATTACAGTAAAAATTTAATTAATTTTAAATTTAAGGGTAAAAAATTAATTTTTAAAAGTTCAAGGGGACATTGATCCACTCTAGGCCTAAGCTACCTCACTCTAGGCCTAAGCTACCTCCGCCCTTGTAATTTTGTGATGGTCTGTCCTTAGTAAAAAAAAATTACTGTGAATGAGAGTTTGGCATAATAGTACCTTTGTATCTGATATAATTATTTTTCATTTAATAGAGTAATTAATTACCCAATTGTTTTGGTTAACAGTTCAATGAATAAATAAATATAAAAACATATTGCTGATCTGTTATATACACATTATAGCTGAGGCTATGATGAAGATCAAGTCAGATTTTGGAGTGAGAAAGAACTGGCAAGGAGATCCGTGTTCTCCGAAAAAGTATACGTGGTATGGTCTAAATTGCAGTTTTAATGGCCAAGATCCAGTTAGGGTTATATCATTGTAAGTTAATTATTAATTGATATTTTACATATAAGTACTTCATCATCAAATTTTTATCAGTTTGATGCGATGACTCAAACTCTTACTGTTTCTTGGCGTAGAAATCTATCGTTGAGTGGGTTAACTGGCGAGATAAATCCTCATATATCAGATCTCACCATGATACAGTCACTGTAAGTTTTAATAAATATCAGTACATATATATAGCTACTGAGTCTGAGTGTACTGGAATTTCATTTTCTAATATAATTTATATTTTTCTAGGGATTTATCGAATAACAGCTTAACTGGATCGCTTCCCGAATTCCTTTCGAAATTGGAATCCCTTAGAGTTCTGTAAGTGCTTCTGTTTTCATCTTTTGCAATAAATCTGGTTCAATACTACTTTTCACCTCTTACAAGTGTTACTGTTTATTTAGCAAATAAATCAAATTATTTTGAAAATTTTCAAATAATAAACCTGTCATGCTCTGCAGAGACTTGAGTGGAAACAAACTCAGCGGTTCAGTTCCTCCGGAACTCGTTGAAAAATCGAACAGTGGCTCACTGTTACTAAGGTTTTTTTTTTTTAAATATTATAATCCATTTTCTTCACTTTTTTCAGCATCATAGCATATTTAACACTGACAATTTAATCTTACTCTTATGCACACTTAATTCTATGTGATCTTCTAGCTTATCTGGAAATCCCGACCTGTGCATGTCGCTTTCATGCCAAAAGACAAAGAAAACCAAGCATAGATACATTGTTCCGGTTATAGCCTCAGTAGCTTCAGTACTTCTTGTCCTAATCGCTATTGCGGTTTGGTTTAAATTTATAAAGACAAGGAAAACAGGTAAGTGTTGAAAATGACCAATATATGTGTATATATTCACTTATTACATATATGACTGACAAAGACAGCAGTGGCAGTTAAAACAGAAGGAAATGCGAAGACAACTCAATCCACGGCAAGAATAGCGTCAGAAATGATTGAACCAAAAAAATATCAATATACTTACTTGGACATTGTGGAAATGACCAACAACTTTGAGAAAGAAATCGGTAAAGGAGGATTTGGGATCGTTTACTACGGCTATGTAAACGAAATTCAAGTGGCTGTGAAGATTCTCTCCGAGTCATCAAAACAGGGCGACAGTGAGTTTCAAGCCGAGGTACTGTTTTTACTTGCAACATTACTAAAATAGCTAATCATATGCAGTTTCACATTTTCTCGAGGTCAAGTTGGAGCGATGTTGAACAAATTAAATCGTAGACTACCGGTTTATAACTTAGATAGATAAATAAACAATAACCAAGTTAATATTTTGCGGACATAAAGGGACGAAAGAATTGGTAGCACGAGGCAGAGAAGTAATTCACTAATTATATAAGACAAATGCACATCCGTCTTATGTGTCCCTCATGCGTAGCAATTTTCCGACTCTACTCTTAGTGAACTTAAAATATAATAAAATCTCCTTACATTTGAGATCCTTAATAAGTCATTTATCTTCATATTATTATATATATATATATATATATATATATATATATATATATATATATATATAAAGTGGAGGAGACTCTCCCTCTCACGAAACAATGTTCAATAAATAGTGTTCCGTGGTTTTTTTTTTAACTTTTTTTTAAGAAAAAAAATAAGAGATTAGACCCTAAACGCAAATAGTGTTCATTCGTAGCGATTTTTTTATTTAGAAAGATAAAAATATTTTCATAAACTTTAAATATTTTTTTTTCAAACCTAAATATATATCTCTATATATTTTAGTCCTCTTTTTGTAGAAACAAAACTATAAATGTGAGTAACTTAAAAAATATATCATTTCACAAAACAACGTTTATGTGAGTAATTTAAAAAGTCTATGATCCTTAAGATTTAAAAGCCCAACTTGACGATTTAAACAGACTTTCTGCGATTTGGAGAAGGCACAAATTTTATGTCAAGATCCCTATATGTAATATTGAAATAACTCTTACACGTCACTGATCTTATTTATCCAAAGTATTAAAATCGATCCATTGATATAATCAATTCTCTCGTCGTATCCTCTATAGAGGACTAAAATCTAGCCATGTGATTAACCGATTTATCCCATGATTGCTTCTTTACATACATACATACCATTCAATCATTTTAAATGCTTAACATTACGAAGGATTACAAGTCCCAAACCAATTATCTATTACAAAAACATTAGTTATTAAGAGAATCATTTATACTTTTTTTATAAAGAAACTGTAGATTCTATAAAGATTATATAGAGATTTAAAACTAACTAAACCACTTCAAGTTTACCAATGTTTTAAGTTCTCAAGTAAATAGTCATTAATTATGCTTATGTGGCATCAGTTTTAGCATCACAAAATTCTCATTCTAACCTTTATACTACTGCACACGGTTTGCAATACACGTACTTTAAAATAAAAATTAAATATTTGTGATTGATTCCTTTACTATTAATTAGTTGATTATTTTCATTTCTTTATGAATCAGTTAGACTCACTATTTATATATGTTGATTTCTAGATTTTTCTTTTGAAATTTCACTGGCGTGGGTTTTCAAGCACATCTTTTCAATTGAAAACAATTCATATTATCAGACGATATGTGGGATAGGAGTAAGATAAAATCTTTGTTTTAAATCAGCACTCAAACGCTGTAACAGTTTAGATTAAACAGTTTAACGAATCGGAATATCAGAGACGAATGCATTTGTAGTTTGTAGGATAGTTGCACTACTGCAAATAAGAAACAACAAAAGTCGCTTTTATTTGATTTTTAAAAGCGAAAGCGAAAAAACTCGCTTGCTAAAGTATGTTGCTTCTAAACTTTAGAACCGACACATTTAGAAGCGATTAGGCGCCTCTGATGTCGCTTCAAAGTCTTCGAAAATGGCGCAGGAAAAGGCTTTCGCGAAATGGCGTAAAAAGTCTAGAAGCGACTATCCGCTTATAAAGTTTTTTTTTATTATTTTAATTTTCATATTATAATTATAATTATGATTTGCAAATTTAATTTAGATAAATTGCCCAATTTGTCACCAATTTTATAACATTTTCTCACTCTCTACCAAAAGACTAATTTTGCCTAAATACCACTATCTATGTCAACAATGTTGACATCTATTTTTGCCATTCACTATTAGATGTCAACATTGTTGACATATCGGTGGCATTTTGGGCCAATTACTCTTTTGGTGGAAAGTGGGAAAATGTTATGAAATTGATGGCAAATGGGACAATTTCTCTTTAATTTAATTTTCAAAAACATAAAAACCAAAAGTTTCATTCATTTACGAAAATCGTAAATTAATAAAAAACGTGATTTTAAAATGAAAAAGTTTCATAAATATATTCGAAAGTACTAAAAACTATAACATAATGAAAATGTCAAACTGAAATACAAAATTTTAAGTGCGATCAAATAACCTCCCACTTTAAATTCAGAGGTTGTCCACTGCATCCTCCACGTCTAGTGTTGGGCGTGTCGTGGCTACGATCGTTATCCCTTTGATGGAGACCGATGATGGAAAAGGATCCTCAGGTCGTGGATGTGCCTCGGGGTTACATTTGGACGTACATGGGGAGCTCGATGAAGGCAACTCTCCGCCATAGAATGTCGCAATCCGGCTCAACCTCGACGCAAGGCCCGGCTCGATCGGTCCAGTATTAGGCCCTGACTGAGATGCGATGAATGCACCAGCTAGACCCTTTACTGCTCTCCGTAGAAAGAACAGTTCTTCTTCCAGGTCCTCTAATTGAGCTGATGATGATCCAGCCTTGATGTTGTGAGCCCGAGCTTCGAGGATCTGTACAAAGGATTGATGGTCTTATCCTTGTATCCCAGTCACGTCCCATGCCAAGAACCTAAGCCATCGCAACCTGCTCCCTGCTCCGTAGCGTAGTTGTCTTGGGGTTCCCCTCGGTCATTAGCTTGCCGTCGTATATCAGCGAGCTGCTCTACGATCCGGGCCTGCGTATAAACGTTAAAAAAATGAATTAATTACATTAATTGTAACACGAATCATTAGTGTAAATAAAACTTACATAGTATTCTCTAGCAACAGACGTAGTCCAACTACCATCAGTTTTTTTATGGAGTTTCTCCCATGCCTCGAGCGCTCCGAGCATCAAACCATTAGCCTAATTGGATTCTCTGCGAGTATATAATGAATAAGTACTTGTTATTAAATAATTTGAATAAGTTATATTTTTTGTCAAAACTTACCTTCATCCATAGCTAGTGAGAAAATGACATCGTCCCTCGCCAACTGACTGTGGTCTTCTTGGCCTGGTAAACTTTGTTCCGAGCGGACACTCTCTGCAAAATATTATTACAAGTTAATTAATGTAAAAAAAATATTTTAATTTTTACCTTGAACTCCTCGGACTCCATCTTATCCAATATGGCCTTCAACTGGTCTTCACTCAACGCATTAAGCTTGTTAGCCTCTACCATATCTCGTTTTCCACTACATGTATTCTTGAATAGTTAGATGTATTTCGCCTTTCTGTCGCTGATGATAGCCTTGTCGATGAGACTGCGAGGGCAATCAGCCTGGACATACTCCCTGGTCTCATTGTGCTTGTACTCAAAATCAAACTCAGTGTGAATAGCGGTCAGAATTGTCGCCTGATGTCGCGGTGTAGCTTTATTTCACGATGGAATATGGGTAAGAGTGTGCATGCGGACTAGGTCCCTCAAACTGTTGCCCAACGTGCCAATGTCGCCCTGCTTTTTAGGCTGATAGAATTGTTGTAGCAGTAGGTCAAAGACAATGACCACCTTAATTCCCGTCATAACATCTCATACTTAATATGGAGATGTCTCCGATTGATTGCTGCCTCTGCATATAACAAAAAATAAATTTTTGAAAAGTAAGTATTAAACTAATTAAAACATTACTCAATCGGCATCATCACATATAAAATCATTCTTGTCTATCCCAATATCATCAACAACTCCATCTACAACAAAATTATCAGCAAGTTCCTCTTCTTCTCCATTGTCTATAAAATCAGTTGGTTCGTCGTCTTCTTCATTATCGTTACTCACAAGATCTGCTTCAGAGTTTTCGTGACGATGATACACAAGATCAAAGTCAATTTGCTATGCTGACAATTGAACTATAGATGAAGATGAGACGTCAATGTCAGGAAGATCCTGTTGGAATTGATCTAGGGTTAAGAAAAGATTTAACGCTTCGAGCAAGCGGCGGAATTTAAAATTTTTATTTAAAACAAATAAAACGATTTTACTAACCTAGAAAAAGAGCAAGTACATATAAATTAAAACTATTAATGAGCATTATATGTTTACCAACTTTTGAGAAGCTTGAACGTTGAGAAGCCTTAGGAAGGTTGAAACGTTCGTCTCCCCTCGCAGCACGTCTCTCTTCTTTCCTCGGGAACTTGAGCAACCACGAAAATTTCTATCACAATAATCACTCGAGAAAGAATGGAATTAGTGTGTGTGTACACTTTTTAAACACGACGACTCAAAAACAAGTCTCAAAGTCGAAGAGCTAAAACACTAGGTCAAATGTTGACCTAGGTGCCAAAACAAAAACGAAAGAAAACTTAGAGAGAGAGAGAGGAGATGGGCAGCCAAGTCTAGAGAGAGAATTTCTCAATCTCTAAACTTTGGAATGAATGAAATGAGAGGAATGATGGCTCTATTTATAGGGGAGAGATTACCTTCAATAAGGTAGTTTCCTCTTTCATAGAATATCACATATTCATGAGCAAAATTTTCTCCCCTTCCTTCCTCATTCACACGGCCAAGAGAGTCCTTCTAGAAGGCTTGGATTTGTTTCCTCTTTTGTTCTCTCCTTGCTTGGCCGAAATCCTCTTTCCTTGTAGAGGAAATTTGTTTCCTCTTTTTCTTTTGGCAAGTATATTCATACATCAATGCACAAAATAATCTCTCTTTTTTCTTTGGCTTGGGCGGCCAAGACATCTAGAATGAGCTTCTAGATGCTTCTTCATTTGTTCATGACAACATAAGAAAAGGCCCATTAAGAATTTTCAAGTAAAATTCTATGAAATGAAATTAATCCACAAGGCCTAATGAACTTGTTATGGCCGACTGATAATATGTCATCATATGACAATGTCAAAAAAATTTATTGACATTCATTCCATCCTATGTCACAAAAGACAAAATTACTCTTTTGACAATTTTCGTAAAACTTGTCTTGTTCTTGTTTTGACTTAGCTTCTAGTTTAACTATTCCTACTCGATATGATTTGTGACAGTGACCTCATCGATCCAAATGAACAAAGCTTGAGCTAAAATACTTGGACTCAAAAGTTCACAAACTTTTTCCAAGTTTAGCTTAATGTCAACTGATTCCACTAAAGAGTTGACACTGAGAATCTCTCGGTTCAAATGAATTTATTTTCTACTCAAGAATTCAACTAAATTGTGATGAGTGGATCCACCGAATATTATCTATGTTTACCCTTCATGAATATCATCAGCTAGTCGGGATTTACAAAATTGTCATTTTACCCTTCTAGTTGTTATTTCCTCAATTCCTTTGTCGCTTGTGAATAAGTTAGAAACAATGTATTGACGAGGAGCTAACAAGTCACATTGTTTCATCCAAAAGAGTCATGACTCAATTTGGATACTGGCCAGTTCATTTATTCACATTCCAATGAATAAAGCATGAGGTGATATACATTGCATTTCAGCAATCTTGTACATGAATTCCATATCTATGAGATCTTCAGAAAGTTACTCATGACATCTTCATAACTTAGTACTTCACCAATAGGTCCTGTTAAGAATCAAATAGTGAATCCGAACTCTGACTTTCTCAAATGAGAATATGTAAGCTATGAAATGACCTGTCTCATTTCAGGAATGAGGTAAGCATGATGCAATTCATACGTAGTGACTTCGAGTCATAAGAGGTTAAATGGTTTGTTCTTATCTTGTCTCTAGAAGTGCACTGGTCAATTCAGTACCTTCGGAAGATACCTAGAAGAACTATAAAGTCTCCAACTCTCAATGTCTCATAACCAGACATCATAGATTCTCCTAACAATCGTACTGAGATCAATAGTCATTTGATCCTTAGATTGCGAATATATTGTTTTAAGCAAACCATGAAGAGTTTGTTCATGCAAATCTACATTTGTCTCTTCATATGTTGTTAGGTTTGTTTATGGACTAAAGACTAAGGTTTTATCATAAAGCTTCAGACAAGGAAGGATGAATGAACATTTCAACTTTTATTAATAAATAAGCAATTACAAGCAAGAGTCTTCGTAAGACTATATTACATCAAGTGTGCATAAATAGAGATTACAACTCTTGTTGTGGGCACCATTGAAAACAGATCCCACACAAATCGATGACTACAATATTTGACGACATTCCATTCCGTTCTCCACATTAACACTTTGCCTTCCACAAACATTATCCGTGCGTACTCGTCTTTGTGCATCATCGTTCTTGTTACCACACTAACGGCATCGAGATACCACGACACGACAATCATGTCGATAATTCAGGACTACGACGTCATCCATCCTTCCGTAGAAAGTGTAGTCATCTACAGGTAGGCACAAGCTGCTGTGAAGAATGAGAGTGGTGGAGGGCTGGCCGGAGAGTGGTGGCGGTGGTGGTGTGAAGAAATTGGAAAAATAAAAAAGAGGAGAGAGAGAGAGAATGAGACTAACCATGGTGGTGGAGAAGGCTCGGTCGGAGCATGGTACGTGGAGGGGCAGCGGAGCTTCCAAGGTCGTGGCGGCTTGAGCTTCCAATTGAAGAGAGATAGATCTATAGTGTGAGAAATAGAAAGAAAATAAGTGAGAACAAGATAGAGAGAGAGAGAGAGAGAGAGAGAGAGAGAGAGAGGAGGTGGAGGTTGGACTTGGGTCACCCGATGCGGAGCAGAATCAGAAAGAGAGAAAGAGCTTTAAGATTTTTTTGAAAAAACCGAATGCCTAGGTGAAATATGAAAAATTGAGCGGAAAAAACAAACTGAGCGGAAAAAACAAACTTCTCAATATTTCACGAAACTTGGAAGCGATTAATCGCTTCTAAAATGTGAAAAAGTTTAGAGGCGGCGAATGTCGCTTCTAAAACTAAAATTTTGTTTTTTTAGACATAAATGTTAATTTTTCGTTGACTAGTAAAAGTGATATTTGTCGTAGTGTTGCTTTGAACAATATTTATGATGGACAATCAATGCCTAATTTTGAAAAACAAACTAAGCATGCCACAAAGATCCAACATCATAATCCATGTTTGGTATAGTCTAATGACTTATGAGATACACTTTTTCAGATCAAACTTCTTATGAGAGTTCACCACAAAAACTTGACCAGCCTTATCGGGTATTGCAAGGAAGATAACTTTTCGGGCCTAATCTACGAGTACATGTCCAATGGAAACTTAGACCGACATATTTCGGGTTTGTTTCTTTGGCTATACCCCAAAAAAAATTCGATGTCTTTACAATATTTGCTTTGGTGCCAAAGCAGAATTTATGTGCAGATGACTAATTTGATATTCTTGGTGTTATATTGTAGCTAAAAGTGCAAATACCTTAAGTTGGGATGAAAGAATGCGAATCGCAGTGGAATCAGCACAAGGTAATCGGCTACGTTCTATTTTTTGGAACTCAATTATTCATGTTTATGTTTTTTTGTCACATAATTTATTTGTTAGGAACTATTTGGACTTGATAATATATTTTCAATTTATATTTTTAATATCTCGACAAAATTTCATTTATTTTTTGGTCCAGAAATTCTAATTGTTATAGCAGAATGGTGCCTGAAAGATTTATGTTGTTGCATTTTATTAAGCGATTCATAAATCTACAAATTGATGAACACATAAGATAGAGAGAGAGAGAGAGAGAGAGAGCTGCTGATATTTTGGTCCAGAAATCCTAATTGTTATAGCAGAATAGCGCTTGAAGATTTATGCTGCTGCATTTTATTAAGCGATTACAAATTGATGAAATTCCACACATAAGAGAGAGAGAGAGAGCTGCTGTTATTGTCTATATATCATTGTATAATGTTTTCTTTTTCTTTTCCTTTTTTATGTTTTTGTCAGTTTTATAGTAGAATATGTTCTAATGAAACTTATATAGTCATGTAAATTAATGAAAATATTCAGGATTAGAGTACTTGCATCATGGTTGCAAGCCGCCGATAATCCACAGGGACATCAAGCCTGAGAATATATTACTAAACCGAAACTTCCAAGCCAAAATAGCTGATTTTGGACTCTCTAGAGACTTTCCGGCTGATGGTGGCACTCAAACGACCACAAATATTGCCGGTACCCGTGGCTATCTCGACCCAGAGTAAGTACACATTAGTAAGAAGGAAAAATGGTATGAAGTAGCCAATTCAAACTATGACTTTTGCAAAATAGCCATAGTTTCATTAGGTATAGCAAAATAGCCGATTGAGAGTACTATGACTTTAATCCTGCCTCGATTAATTTTAATTCAGCCTTCACAAAGCTTACATTCTGTCTTTATAGTTCGTTGGGATTAAATTTAATCCAACCTAGATTAATCTTACTTGAGCTAGTTTGCTTATAGTTGGCAAAGTATGACTATTTTGCAAAAGTTTAAGTTCTATTGGGCTTATATAGCCGTTGGACCCTAGTATGAACTAAATTTAAACAAAATTAGCTAGCACATATTTTAATACCGGCTCAACAAGTTTTGAACGTAAATAAAATTTGTTTAAGGACCTTGTGAATAAATGACTTATATATTAATTTATGGGATTTTTTTTTTCTGATCTATTCTTGAAACAGTTGTTTTTCTGTGACATTTTGAGTTTGAATTGGACCATAAATAGAAAATATTATGTATTAAACATTTTGATTTATCTGACTTTTGTAATTAAAAAAATTCTATATAGAGACATCACTGTTTATGGTCCTATATAGAGAAAGTGTTAGACTTTTCTAGATGTTACTATAAGATTAATTGTGTATTTAAATGATGAAACGTACTCTTCGTGAAAATAATATTTTTCAATAACCATATTGTCATTATAATGCAGGTATCTTGAAACTAACCGGTTGAACGAGAAGAGTGATGTTTATAGCTTCGGAGTCGTTTTGCTGCAAATGATCACGGGCCGTAAAGCGCATGTTAAGATCAGCGAAGACGAGAGCTTGCACATTCACAAATGGGTCGCGCGTGGTGTTGAGAACGGAGAAGTAGGAGATATTGTCGATCCGAGGCTAAGAGGAGGATTCCGAGACGGCTCTGCTTGGAAAGCTGTGGAGATAGCAATGGCTTGTGTGCGTCCTCGCTCTATTAATAGGCCGGCGATGAACCAAGTGGTGATTGATTTAAACGAGTGTTTGGCCATAGAGTCGGGTTCCAAAAAGTGTGACGATAGTCAGGGCAGCCAAAGCTTGGATTTCAATCTGGATAGTGAGATCAATCGTACATTATGATAGATGGTTTGGTATCTGGATTGCACTGATGCATGTAAGTTGTGATAAAAAAAAATTGTGATATCCAATGTTTGAAATTCCCATAGATTCCGTTGGACATCTCTCCCACGGAAACCGGCCACATTACGAAAGAAAATTTTCTCTCTTACAAAATTTCCGTCACCAGTTTGGTATTTCATGTTTGGTTTTCGTTGGTAAATGATTTCTAATTTGGACAACTTTGAATTGTGGTTTGAAATTTTTATGTATTGAGCTTCTTTCTATGCTAGCTTAGATCGTACATTGTATATTGCAATTGCTATCAAGAATATGATGTTGCATTTTGTGTTATATAGCGTGTCCAATTTTTCGAAAATAATTCGAGAAATCTACGGAGCTGTCTAAAGATAAGAATAGTCTATGAATTGTAGAGAAAATTCTAGAAAATAATTTTTATAGCCATTATGTCGTGATATAGTTGTCTTCCCTTCCAAGTCCCTAAACTCACAGAGAGCCACTACGACAATTTGAATGTAAGAAAGGTGGATCTCCTTGGAGAGATCGACGTGTGTGAGATAGTCAAGAATGACAAAGCCAATTCGGAGAACGAAAGTAGTCTATCTCAAACTCAAAAGGATTATTTGAGAGACTCAAAAAAAGAAACAAGAAGGTTCTCTGTCCAATCTACAAAGATTTGATGAAGACAAATTTGAGAAGGTTTTTGGAGTAAAATCTGTCAAAGAAGCTTGGGAATATCTCAGTATCTCTTACAAGGGAGCAAATTAAGCCAAGAATACATCTTCAAACTTTAAGAGGAGAGTTTGAAACCTTGCGTATGAGATAAGATGAATGTGTCTTCGACTAATTCTCGAGAGTTTTGATCGTTTACTAATAACCTCAGATAAAACGGATCCAAAATCAGATGATGGTAGAATCTTGCATGGAGACGGTTCTTAGATTAGCGGATCTTAGGTTTAATCACATTGCACCATCGTCGAAGAGACGACAGATTTGGAAGCCATGACGATGGAGAGATACATCTTGGGTCGCTCCAATCTTACAAAAAAAAAAAGGCATTATGGAGCAAGCACTCAAGACGCCTAGTCAATTCAACTAAAGAATATCAAAGTTAAAGCCAACAAAGACGAGGCGGCGGCCAGGAATGAGGAAAATGTCATGGATATGGATACAATTGAGGCTGGATGTCCAATGACCAGAACAACAAAAACAATCCAAGACGTGAAACATCATCAAGAGATCGTGGATACGAGCTTCATAACCTAGGTACGATATATCATAGATCAAATGTTACAACTATGAGAATGGTTTGGGCATTATGTTTCCGAATGAACAACTTCACGCAACAATAGATTTGACGAGAATGCCGGCTATGTCCAATAAAGAACTTAAGAAGACGAGACGTTGTTTCTAGTTCATAAATAAAAGGGACGGAGATACTCCAACAATGGTGCAAGAAATCATATGTGATGTTGATGAAGCATGTTCATGGAGCTTGATGAATTTATAAAGGGGAATGTAGTTTCCGGGGATGAATAAAAGCTGGAGGAGAAAGGTAAATGATATTTTCTTATTTGATTGAAGAATGGAGAGCATAAATTCTTTTCATTTTTATGTGCCGAACATGATGATCGCAACATCTGAAGCCTAGAACAAATCGCGGAGAAAAGATTATAATATTTTATTGAAAGAGAACAACCTATTTATAAGAGCACAATCATTGCTAAGGTGCTTATGTTAAGAAATAGAATATTTGTACTCAACATTTAAAACGATGCCGTACAATGTCTCGATATCTGCTAGAAAGAGCAGTCTTGGATTTGGCATATTCGATTTTAGGCATCTCAATTTTAGAATATTAGACTTGCTATTCTAAGAAGGAAATGGTTAGAGTCTTGCCTTACATTAAGCATCCTATTAAAGTCTGTGATTGAAGTCTACTCGGAAAGCAATTCAAAATGAGTTTTCCAAAGGTGTCACGCTCAAGAGTTTTGAAATCGTTGGAACTCAAACAAACAAAGGGGTGCAATCCATTTGTTGACGGTCGTTCTTGAAAAATCATAAACAATAAATTCAGTGCGATTCGCATCGAATTCTGAGTCCTGAGGTTCAACGGGCCGGACCACTAAAAAGCCCATCAAAGCCCAATTGAGTCAACTCTCACTCAAAACGGGCCCAAAAAACCAAGCTCGAGCCCATCAGGACATGCGCGCACAGCGCAAAGAGGCACTTGGCGAGCCGCGCCATCCCTCTAGCGTGCCATGCCCATGCACTGGGGACCACCCCTCGCGTGCTCCTCCAAAATCAAACCGCGCGCCGTGCTCATCATCTGGCGCGGCGTGCCAGTGCGTTGATGCGCACGCGCACGACCTTGTGCGCCCGCACTTGCCGAATCACTCCATGCGCTCCATGCCAAATTAACGACCAAGAGGCTCTCTTCAGCCTCCCAAGCACTATAAATACTCTTCCTCAATGAGGGCAGGTACATACACAATTCTCTCTCGAGATTACTCGATTCTAGAGTTTTGAAACACTGCCGAGGACCCTCGCACTCCGTTTTCTCTGTCGAGCATAGAATCTTCCTAAATATTCACTAACAAATATCGGCCCCCCACCTAACATAGCAATCATCCTAATCTTGAGCGTCGAAACGCGCGCCAGAGGCAATGCCTCTGCACCCCTCTAAGCTTGATTTCTCTTCTTCTTATTCTCAGATATCCGCAACGAGCGAAGAACGCCCTCAACCTAGAGGAGTGACAAATCGTGACTTTCAAGTTTCTCCAAGCTGGCTTGGGTGCGGCCACTTGGTCCGGCCTTAGGTCGAACCGCCTGAAGCATTAAATTTGTACATCAACATTTTTCAGTGAAACGGCACACAGAAAACCAGGTCCATTTTTCTAGTTCTTATTCGCAGAGATTTGAGTCGAAACAATCTCACCGGCTCCGTTCCGATCGGCCTCGTTGAAAAATCCAAAAATGGAACACTAAGGCTGACGTATATGTACTTCTCTAGAGCCTAATATGTGACAATGATTCTTTTACATTACAACCAATATATTGTATTATTTCTGTTAGGCAAAGTATCTTGAAATCAAGATCTTTGCTTTTCGGATTGTGAAGATTACAGTACTAATAATGTGTTACAGTATCTAGGGTTATAAGTTTGAAAAATGGGTTAATGGTAGCATAAATACTTAATGTATGAACAAAACCATACTTATGTATTTATTTTTTTTTTTCGATGGCAATAATATTGAACGTTACGTTTCTGTGTTTCCGTCACTACCTCCACCATTAACTTGCAACGGATGTCCATGTGGCATCATCATATTTAATTTGCATATTTTATTACGAGTCCTCCGTCGACCACCTAGACTTTCCACCCCCATTTTCTACTCAAACACCGAGTGGTAGTAGACCTCGTCCGGGGTGTTCTGGTCCAGCGACCAGACGAGCTCCTTCGGGCCCACCGGACTCCCTCGAACTTGGCCTTGCTGGCGTAGATGGTCTTCGTCGAGTTCCTCACGGTGCCGTTCCCTCCGATGGGATTGGAGGTCACGTAGAGTGCCACGTCGTGCTCGGCCTGGATCGAGAATTTCACCGGCATGCCTTACTACACTCACATCACCGAAGCCTCCTTCTTGTTGATGTAGAGGACCCTCGTGGGGCTCAGCGAGTTTGGGTACCTCGATGCCGGGCCCGCGGTGACCACCAGAGCTGAGTTGGCATCCGCCGTGATTACGTTTTGGTCTTCCTCTCTATCTTCGGCCTCGAGCGAGCCCGAGTAGTCGTTTACGCCCGCCGAGAGGATCAGGCTCAGATGCCCGAACGAAGCCCCATGTGGACCGTCGTGGTTCTTAGAGAGATAGTACGACTAGAGAGTATCTGACGGTCGTATCTTTTCGATTGCCCGGATCATGATCATGTTAATGTTCGGGTCCACGGCGAGATCGTACTTCTCGTCGGGTGATTTTAGCGGCCTCTGGTACCGGATGAACAAAACCCCGTCTCTTTTATGGACGTACATCATCTTCGTTTCGTTTAATCCCTTGTAAATTGTGTCCGGACAAACTCTGGTGGCCAAGCTATCCTTGTCGACGGAGCAGTCAATGAATTATGTACGAAGAAGTCGTCGACAAACGGTTCTCTTTCCTCCGTGAAGCCCAATAACTTATATACATTTTACTGTTTTTTTAATGCAAAATATGCACTAAATATGAAGATGCCACGTGGACATCCGTTCAGTATTTATGTTGTAAAAAAAGGATTAGGTACATAAGTATGGTTTTGTTCAAACATTAAGTATTTATGCCACTACTAACCCTTGAAAAATAAAGGGTTTTTTTATTATGGAATTAGGGTTTTATATTATGCTATTAGGTTTTCAAAATATACATTTTAATTATTCCAAATTTAAGTTAATTAATTAGGTTTTATTTGTGTATTTAGGTTTATGGTTTTGGGCCCAGCCCATTAGATTGTAAACCTAGGTCCATTTAAGATACCATAAGTTAATGAGAAAATCAGTCTCCAACTAAATAACTTAATCTCGCTCAAGAACGAGAAGAGGTTATGTTTCGGTGGAGCTGTGCATTCTTCATTCTTCTTATTACTGAAAATCTAATCCTCAATTGCTCCCGTACGAGATCTAAATCCCAGACCGTATCAATTTGGTATCAAAGTCACTCATCATAGGGGCTATCTCGAAGAAATTGCAGGCAAGGTTGTAAGCGTTTATGGAGATGGCAACAACATTATCGAAGCAACGGCAGGATCTGATCATCGTTCTTCAAGAGAAGCTAGCTACCGTAGAAGCACACATGGAAGCGTTTTCGATTGGACCAAACAATAACCCGACCATCAAGGAGGCGGCGCAGCAAAGGGGCGGCGGTGAAAAAAGTGTTGCTGAAAATTTATGATCTTGATCTGAAAGCTGGGGGCGAAGGACAAAAACACCAAAACACGGATGAACACGTCTTCGGTGGCGCATGTGGTTGGTCGGGCGTGATAGGGAACGACAAACTATCGGGACCAGCGGCTGCAAATGGTGTTGCAATAGGCAAAGGATTAGGGTTTCACTCCTCACACAAACCCCAAATCCAAAACACGGGGATTAGGGGTCAAGGGAAGGACTGTCGGCCTGGCGAGATTACAGAATAAGGTCGAGGGAAAGTGAGAGCAATAGGACGGTGCACAAGTGGTTCTGCAATCTTCGACGAATGATCAACCAACGTTTGAGTTGGGATCCTGGCACAATAGAATAAGTGTCCAAAAGCTACTTGTCAAGGAGGCGTTCTGAAGTTGAGCTTGAGTACAAGCTCAAAGAAGAGGAGATGAGTAATGATACGTATCTAGTATCTAAGGTTATTGATTAAGGAAATTAGGATTTATAATTACGAAATTAGAGTTTTTAAATCTTGTCTTTTCATTATTTTTTAATATAAATAATTAATTATGATTTTATTTATGTAACTAGGTTTTTGGTTTTTGGCCCGGCCCATTAAGTTGTACACCTAAGTCTATTTAAGAGACCCTAAGTTAATGAAAAGTGCAGCCAATAATCAATCACCAAAAGTTTAGTCTCTCTTAGGAGGGGAGTCTAAGATCGGTGAAATATTGGGAGCTCTGCTGGCTACAATCTCGGCAAACCTAAAACCCTAGTCTCTGAGTTTGGGGTAATAAGCGGCAGCATCGGACAATTGAATAGTGCTGGTCCACAATTGAAAGGGGTTGTCGAGGGAGAACGACTGAAGAATGTAAGCGTATGTTCCGATGGCGGGGGTCCAAGCTCTCTTGGATCTTGGGAGCTTGAGCTAGTGAGAAGAGAAGGCATAAGGGCTACAACGAGCAACAACATGATTTGTCTAGCCAAGGTGTGGGGAAAGAGCAACATCGGACGCGTCGAGGCGCAGGGGTGGTCGGGCTATCTTGGTAGCGTAGAAGGGGAGAGGCGGCCCATGGACTGTGACGACCCGACTTTTCGGACCGTCTTACTTATCTACTTTTTAAGCTTTTAGAAAATTTGAGAAATTTTTTTTAAACATAACTTAAAATATAAAGTTTGAAAACTCCTGATTTAAAAATAAATTTTCATTTAAAAACTTGATGAATGAAAACAACAACAAAAAAAAAAAAAAATCAAAGTTACATAATCAAAATATAAAACAAAAAATACCATTGTAAATAAATACCCTAAATAAAGTCGTAACCTTTAACAGAAATGAAAAACATAACTTAAACCATGAAAAATAAAACCTTGGGTTTGGATTATTGATAAACTGAAAGCAAAGCGGAAGTCTTTATATTTTCGAAAGCGGCAACCATAACCCAACCCTCTCGCCATCGTCTCCGCTGATCTACCATCATCACTTGCTCATAGGTTGTTTACCTACAACACGGACGGATATACATAGGTGAGCTAACGCTCAGCGAGAACAACTATACTCACAAAACAAGAGCAATAAATATGCATAATCAGTTATTAGTATTTCACTTGCTAAATGGTGACACATGATATCAAATAGTAAAGTCTGACATATTTTAATTCGGGCTCCCCTAGAGAAGTCGTACCAATTTCAGTGTACATTTTGGTAACGAACTATAGGGCTGCAACCTCCCATAGAACGTCCCATCTATCTGATAAACTTGTGAGGAAATTCTCTAGGTGAGCCCTTGATTCGGCTCGAGAAGATCCTCTAGTTACCTCCTTGGATCGAGGCGGTACGACCCTCTTATTTACTTGCTAATCTTATTACTTGATTACGTCAAATGCAAGAATAACATAAATTATGGACATACTTGATAACATGCTTAGAATACAAACATATTGTAGATAACATGCCTAATTGAATCATAACACATCATAAACACATGAATCATAACATATCATCAAATCACACATAACAAAACAATCAACATATAAAGACACATAACACAACTAAAACTGATCGCATAGTCACTAATTTTTATTTTCGAACAAATCCGTGTTGTAGTGATATTATTCGCACCTGGATAACGGAAGTTACGATCGTAGACCGTCGAAGGAATTGGACGCTCTAAAAGGCTTGGAACCTAAACGGGATAAAAGACTACCTGGATCATCTGAGAAAAGGATTCAAGACATACTTTTGGTTCTGGAAAATTTCAGAAACGACTTTCAAAGTGATATTACCAAAATACCCTTTGGCTATTAGGGTTTCGGTGAAAAACTAAAACTCTGAGAAAACTTCTGTAACAAATTCCAGTACGTATAAACCATAATTTTGATCACTTTTTGTAAAGGCACCACGGCCAAAATCATTTTTTTTAACTATTTATTGAAAATAAAAGAAGTGCTAAAATCTAACTTTAAAATTTTTGCCAAAAACTGTATGCGCACCGTTTTTAAAATAATCAAAAAATATTCTGTATTTCATAAAAATATTTTTCAATAAAATATTTAGATAGAAGACATTTAAACCTAACTTTTCCAAAAAGAATCTACGCATAACCATAATTTTTGAATCCACAGTAAACGTTTAAATTCTAAAAATCGGAAATAGGTCAGATCAGCAAATCAGGTTCGTCCACTGATTTGAAAATAATCAGAAAATGTTTTGTATTAAATGAAAATATTTTCCGATTTCGTATTTAGATAGAAGACATGTAAAACTAGTTTTTCCAAAAAGAATCGATTAAAAAAAACGATTTTGAAACCACGGTAAGCGTTTTAAGAAACGATTTTCAAAAGACAAAACCCTAGAAATCAAAAAAGAACAACCTATAGAGAATACCTTGATGATTGATGATAGAAACTCGATTTCTAAGAGCTTTAGAGTCTGAAAGATGATAGATATTTTTTTTTTGGGAAGAAAAGGATAGAGAAGAATAGGGAGAGAAATCTGAGAAGGAGAATAACGTGAAAAGAAAAAGAGAACAAAAAAATGAGATATAGTGTATTTTTTAGGCTTTGGAAAAAGCCCGAGCAAATTTTTGTCTTCTATTACACGTGAAGAAATTCAAATTAACGCTCATATAACAGTTTCTACGGAACTAACTCCTTAAACTAATTAAAAATACATATATGATATATATATATATATATATATATATACATATATATATATATTATCTAACTTCCACGTTAAGAAAAGTAAGAAAAAGTAACAACATAATAATATAAAATATAACTTAAAGTATCTAACTTTTATTAATACATCAAACTTCTAAACATTTTATATAAGAATATATATACATATCTAATATATACATTAATAGTAACGAATATATTTATATACATATATACACTTGTATATGTATTTCATAAATATTAAAACTTCAAATACCAAGATAAAAATTAATAATAAAAATGTTTGATTGCCACTCCATTAAAAGATTAAAGTCACTTAACTACAAAAATTCTAACTTTTCTCGTTAGGTTAGATTTCGGGATTTCACAATCTCCCCTATTTATTAAAATTTTCGGCCCGAAAATTAGAAAAGTCGAGAAGAACATAAGAATTCTTACTTGGACATGCTAAAATTCTCTGAAAAGATCGGGATATCGTGTTTTCATATCCTCTTCCCGTTCCCAAGTAGCTTCTTCTATCTTGTGATTCCGCCATAGCACTTTTACCAATGGAATCATCTTGTTCCTCAAAACTTTTTCTTCGCGATCGAGAATCTGGACAGGTTTCTCTTCATACGTCAAGTCTTCATGAACTTCGATGGGCTCGTGGATTAAGTCATGCGTTGGGTCGGGTAGGTACTTTTTGAGCATCGAGACATGAAACACATTGTGCACCGATGCTAACTCGGGATTGAGGGCTAGACGGTAGGCTACCTTTCCGATTCTTTCTATGATTTTGAAAGGACCAATGTATATCGGGCTCAATTTTCCCTTCTTGCCGAACCTCATCACACCCTTGAGATCTCTTATCGGCGTAGCTTTTCTGTCGACTTTGGGCAGTTCCCATCACGAATTTTCTTGATAGCCTCTGTTGTGTCTCGGATAAAATCTGTTTTCTCGAGATTATTTTCTCCAGCTTCAAACCAGTGAATTGGAGATCGACACTTTCTCCCATAGAGAGCTTCATACGGTGCAACGCCGATTGAGGCTTGGTAGTTGTTGTATGAGAATTCAATAAGTGGCAGCCTCTTACTCCAACTCCCACCAAAATCCATGACACATGCCCTTAGCATATCCTCTAGGGTCTGAATCGTCCTCTCGGATTGAACATCCGTTTGGGGGTGAAAAGTGGTGCTAAAATTTAGTTGCGATCCCAGCGACTTTTGCACACACCTCCAGAAGTTAGAAGTGAAACGACCGTCACGATCTGAGATGATGGACAGAGGAACGCCATGCAGTATTACCACGTTATTAATGTATAGTTTAGCTAACTTCTCCACGGAGTACGTGACTTTCATCGGGATGAACCTAGCAGACTTGGTCAAACGGTCCACCACTACCCAGATAGCATCATAATCCTCAACCGTCTTAGGTAACCCAACTACGAAATCGATTGTGATTTGTTCCCATTTCCATTCAGGAACTTCGATTGGCTGTAATTCTCCACCTGGTTGTTGATGTTCAGCTTTTACTTTCTGGCAAGTAAGACATTTACTAACAAACCTTGCAACGTCGTTCTTCATTCCGTTCCAGCAGAAGTATTCTCGGAGGCGTTGATACATCTTCGTGGAACCTGGGTGGACTGAATACGGTGTCTCATGTGCTTCAGTAAGAATTTGCTTTCGTAACTCATCTTTGTTGGGTACACAAATCCTTCCATCGAAGAAGAGCACATCATTCTCCGAAATGGAAATGTTGACTCTTGGCTTTCCAACGCATCATCTTTCAATTTTGAAATCTCCGAATCACGCTGTTGCGCTTCTTTGATCCTCTCAACAAGATTCGACTGGAAGGTCATATTGGCTAATCCTCGAGTGATAATTTCTGTTGGAATTGATCTAGGGTTTAAGAAAAAGTTTAACGCTTCGTTAAGCGGCGGAATTTTAACATGTAAATAAAAAATATTATGAGCATAGAAGTTTACTAACTTTTCTTGAAGTTTGAACTTTGAGAATGCTCGTCTCCCTCGCAGCACGTCTCTCTTTCTTTCCTCGGCACCTCGAGCAACCACGAAAGTTTCTATCACTAAATCACTCGAAATAAAAGGAATTAGTGAGTGGGAACTTTTAAACACTACGACTTAAGAACGAGTCTTGAAGTCGCAGAGCTAAACTCTAGGTCAAATGAGGACCTAGGTGCCAAAACAATAAAACGAAATTGACTAGAGAGAGAGAGGAGAGGGGCGGCCACAAGTTCTAGAGAGAGAGGCTCTCAATCTCTAACTTATGTCGAATGAATAGAATGAGAGGAATGAGGGTCCTATTTATAGGAGATGGATTACCTTCAATAAGGTAGTTTCCTCTTCTATAGAATATCACATATTCATGAGGAAAAAAAACTAGTTTCCTCTTTACCCATGTTAGACGCCCAACTCATGCCATTAAAGCTTGGATTTGTTTCCTCATTTGTTTCCCTCTAGCCTTGGCCGAATTTCCCTTGTCATGCATGGGAAATATGTTTCCTCTTTTTCTTTTGGCAAGTATCTTGATACATTTATGCACAAAATATTCTCTCTTTCTCTAGGGTATGTTGGGCGCCTATAGCCTTCTAGAAAGGGCTTCTAGAAGCTTTTCCATTTGTTCATGACAACATGAAAAAGGCCCATTAAGAATTTTCAATAAAATTCTTATGAAATGAAATTAATCCACAAGGCCCAATGATCAAGTCATGGCCGAGTATTACTACGTCATCAAATGACCTTGTCAAAAAATTTATTGACATTCATTTCATGCTATGTCTCAAAAGACAAAAATACCCTTTTGACAATTTTCGTTTTTGTTTTGACTTAGCTTCCAGTTTAACTATTCCTAATCGATGCGATTCGTGACAGTGACCTCATGGATCCAAATGAACAAAGCTTGAGCTAAAATACTTGGACTCAAAAGTTCACAAACCTTTTCCAAGTTTAGCTTAATGTCAACTGACTCCACTAAAGAGTTGACACTGAAAATCTCTCGGTTCAAATGAATTTATTTTCTACTCAAGAATTCAACGTAATTGTAATGAGTGGATCCACAGAATATTATCAGTGTTTACCCTTCATGAATATCATCAGCTAGTCGGGATTTACAAAATTACCATTTTACCCTTCTAGCTGTTATTTCCTCAACTCCTTTGTCGCTTGTGAATAAGTTAGAAACAATGTATTGACGAGGAGCTAACAAGTCACATTGTTTCATCCAAAAGAGTCAGGACTCAATTTGGACACTGGCCAGTTCATTTATTCACACTCCAAGGAACAAAGCATGAGGTGATATACATTGCATTTCAGCAATCTTGTACATGAATTCCATATCTATGAGAACTTCACAAAGTTACTCATGACATTCTCACAACTTAGTACTTCACAAATAGGCCTTGTTCGGAATCACATACTGAGTCCGAACTCTGACTTTCTCAAATGAGAATACTAAGGTGTGAAATGACATGTCTCATTTCAGGATTAAGGTAAGCACGATGCAATTCATACGTAGTGACTTCGAGACATAAGAGGTCAAATGGTTTGTTCTTATCTTGTCTCTAGAAGTGCACTGGTCAATTCAGTACCTTCGGAAGATACCTAGAAGAACTATAGAGTCTCCAACTCTTAAGGCGTCATAACCAGACATCATAGATTCTTCTAACAATCATACTGGGGTCAATAGTCCTTTGACCCTTAGATTGCGAATATATCGTTTTAAGCAAACTACGAAGAGTTTGTTCATGCAAATCTACATTTGTCTGTTCGTAAGTTGTTTAGTTTGTTTATGGACTAAAAGACTAAGGTTTTATCATAAAGCTTCAGACAATGAAGATTGAATGAACGTTTCAACTTTTATTAATAAATAAGCAGTTACAAGCAAGAGTCTTCGTAAGACTATATGACATCAAATGTACATAAATACACACTACAACTCTTCTTGTGGGCACCATTGACAACAAACTCCCACTTGACTCAAAGAAGATGTGTGTAGTCGTTCATGCCTAATCCCTCTCGATGTTGGTCGAAGACCTTGTTCGCTAGGGCCTTAGTGAATGGATCTGCCAGAGATCTACTTCACCTCTACATCTCCGCGCTGCGCGATCTCTCGAATCAAATGGTATTTCCTCTCAATATGCTTAGAGCGCTTATGGCTTTGAGGTTCCTTTGAGTTAGCGACAGCCCCACTATTATCACAATAAAGGGTCATGGGCTCGTCGACGTTTGGAACAACTTCCAAATACTTAAGGAATTTTCTAAGCCATACAGCCTCTTTGGATGCTTCTCAAGCAGCCACATATTCTGCTTTCATTGTGGAGTCAGCAATGCAAGATTGCTTAATACTTCTCCACACAACAGCTCCACCATTAAGGATGAACACAGATCCCGAAGTGGATTTCCTGGAATCCTTATCCGCTTGAAAATCGGAGTCGGTACCTGAGTATGTAAGCATCAAGTTCCTAGTTCTTCGAAGATACTTATGAACATGCTTAACAACAATCCAATGCTCGGGTCCAGGGTTGGATTGGAAACGGCTAACTACGCGAACGGCGAAACAGACGTCAGGTCTAGTGCAAAGCATAGCATACATGAGGCTTCCTACGGCAGAGGCGTAAGGAATTTTCCTCATGTCTTCAATCTCTTGTGCAGTCTTGGGAGACTGGTCCTTAGAGAGTGAGACTCCATGCCTAAAGGGTGTTTGGCCCTTCTTGGTGTCTTGCATTGAGAAGCGATCCATCACCTTATCAATATAAGATGCTTGAGAGAGCGAATTGCTTTGCCAACCAGACCTTAACCTCGGATAACTTACTCACGTCATTACCAATGAGTAGTATATCATCAACATACAGTACCAGAAACACAACTTTGCCTTCGTGTATTAACTTATAAACACAAGGCTCATCTATTGACTGTTCAAAGCCGAAGCTTTTCACAGTTTCATCGAATCTAATATTCCATGACCTAGATGCTTGTTTGACTCCATAAATGGACTTAAGTAACTCACAAACCTTGGTCTCTTGACCTTCTTCCACGAAACCGTCTGGTTGAGCCATGTAAATGCGCTCGTCAAGATTGTCATTCAGGAAGGCTGTCTTGACATCCATTTGCCAGATCTCATAGTCGAGAGCTGCAGCTATGGATATGAGTATGCGGATGGATTTAAGCATCGCGACTGGCGAGAAGGTTTCTTCAAATTCAATCCCTTCTTGTTGGGTATAACCCTTCGCCACAAGTCGTGCTTTGAACGTCTCGACGTTCCCATCAGGACCCATTTTCTTCTTGTATATCCACTTACACCCTACGGGTTTAATCCCTTCAGGAAGGTCTACAAGTTTCCAGACTTTGTTGACATACATCGAGTGCATCTCAACTTTCATGGCGTCAAGCCAAAGGTTTGATTCAGAACAAGCCATCGCTTGGCTATAGGAAACAGGATCATCCATGTTAGAGACGGCTACGAGAGAGTCTCCATAAGACATGTACCTGTCAGGCTTTTGAGTAGCCCTCCCACTACGTCGAAGTACTACTTGACGAGATTCTGATGAGTTAGGTTATGTTTCAGTTGGGGTAAGAACAGTTCTTACAGATGAGGTAGAAGCTTCCTCACCCAACTTTTCTTCAAGCATAATTTTGCTTCTAGGTTTTTCATTCTTCATAAAGTCCTCCTCGAGGAAACGAGCATTCGTGCTAACGAAAGTCTTATCGTCCTCGGGACTATAGAAGATGAAACCCTTGGTTTCCTTTGGATATCCCACAAACAAACACAATTCTGACCTACTAGCCAACTTGCTAGTCTTTTGCCTTAGCACGTGTGCAGGGCAACCCCAAATTCGGATGTGGCCCAGATTTACTTTACGGCCAGTCCATCGTTCATAAGGAGTACCAGGAACCGTTTTGGACGGAACTTGGTTCAGAATATAAGCGGCTGTTTCGAGGGCATATCCCCAAAAGGAAAGAGGGAGTGATGAGTAACTCATCATTGATCTAACCATCTCCATAAGAGTTCGGTTTCTTCTCTCTGACACTCCGTTTTGTTGAGGTGTGCCAGGTGCGGTAAGCTGAGAAGCGATACCTTCTTCTTTAAGAAAGTCATCGAACTCTCCAGACATATACTCACCACCTCGATCAGATCGAAGGGTTTTGATCACTTTGCCCGTTTGCTTTTCCACTAAAGCCCTAAAGACCTTAAATACGTTAAAGGTCTCGGATTTGTGTTTGAGCAAATAGACAAAACCATATCGCGCGTAATCATCGGTGAAGGTAACAAAGTATTCGTATCCTCCACGTGCCTGTTGGCTGAGCGGACCACATACATCAGAATGTACTAGTTCCAACAACTCAGTGGCTCTTCGACCCTTATCGGAGAAAGGTCGCTTAGTCATTTTTCCTTCTATGCAGGATTCACAAGTAGGTAGTGAACCTATTGCAGAGGCTTGGAGTGGACCATCCCTCACAAGTCTCTTAATCCTATCTAGACTGATATGACCAAGTCTTAAGTGCCATAGGTATGTTGATTTTGTTAGTTCAGAGGATTCAGAAAGTTTGATCCTCTTTGGCTCCCTAATTAGATCATTATCTATTTCGGTGTCTAAAAGTGAAGGTTGAGTGGGATAGATGTAGAAAAGAGCATTCTTCATACATGCATTAGTGACAAAAGAATTATCAGGAAACGAGATACAAATTCCATTCTTAATGAACTTTAAACAATAATCTTGCTCAAGAAGACGAGCAACGGATATTAAGTTCTTCCCAAAGGTAGGAACAAAATAAACATTATTCAAGTTTAAAGTGCGGTCTTCAAAAGACAGCGTCACAGATCCCACAGCCTTTGCAGACACCAGGCTCCCATCACCCCATTTGAAACAGAACCCGCCTTCCTCTAAGCTTTTGGTTTTCTTGAAACCATTCAAGGAACAACAAATATGGTTAGTAGCAGCGGAGTCAAGAATCCACGTTGATACATTATCAGCTACTAAGCATGCTTCGGTAACTAGTACAATACTATGTTCCTTTGCTTTGAGATAGGCATGACAGTTCTTTTTATCGGCCTTGTGAGGTCTCTTCTTAGTTCCAGAGGCGGAGGCTTTTTGCTCAGTAGCATGTGCCTCTCCTTGATTCCTCTTTCTCTTAGTGAGACCTACAGCAGTGTGAAGTTCCTTCATAAGCTTGGTAACAGTGTACTCTAGCTTGTTTACGGAGTAGTTCATCTTGGAGGTATCAAGAGATGCAGGGAGAGTTTCTAAGATCATATCTATGACACTCTTCCCATCAATCTCAGATCCTAGGATTTCCATTTTATTCAGAAAACTAATGATCAGTATCATAAAGTCTCCAATAGGAGTCCTAGCCTTCATATGACAGTTCATAAACTGTCTGACTGCTTGTTGCCTTGCCTGACGCCTTTGCCCTCCAAACATCTCAAGGATATTGTTGAGCATGTCAGCGGCAGTCTCGATGTCACGATGTCGTTTGTTGCAACACATTGTTCATTGATGCTAAGATATAGCACCTCACAATCTCATCGGAGCAGAGCCAGGCCGCCAAGGCGTCTTTGTCCTCTTGAGTTGAATCATGATTCGTCAGAGGAGGACACGGGGTGGTGAGTACCCATTTGTGCTTGTTAAAGGTAGGTGTTATGTCGAGGTTATGTTTCCAATTAACGTAGTTTTTGGTTTCGTGTTTATTCAAGGAAAGGATGATTGAGAGATGTTTGAGAGACATGTTGCTTAAATAAGTTGAAACAAGTTTATGATTAGTCTTTAGTTTAGGATTTAAGTTTGTTTAAGACTTTGATAAAATCCAAAGGTGTTATAAACCAAATGATAATTTACTCCCTCAAGAGAAGGCCGCAAAAAATCTCCATTTATAAGTAAATGACACATCATTAATGCTTAGCCAAGATGTCAATACACCAATTTTGACTAGCCACCTTTTAACATGGTTTGATCACTCACATCCTTTCGCAGAGCCTCAAGGAAGGATTACTAGGGATTGAGCCTAAGTGTGCAACCAACCACTTAGTCCAACAGGTCAACTTTGAAAAACAATCCCCCAAGGGGAGGCCTTGTCATCATCTTCTCACTCTTGGACGTAGCTCATTGAGCAATGATCGAAGCAAAAACGCCTTGGAGTACTCCCATTTAAGAGAGGGTCGCAAGAGCGGCTCTTAGTCCCACGTTAATTGCTTCTTTCATTAGTATTGGGGATCGTGGGTTACAAACAACAAATATAACCCTCCCACTTAGTTTTTGGAGTTGGTTCATCGACTCTTATAAGTTTGGAAACAGATTTCCTAGTTAGAGAGCGACAGAGCGGACAACTAGAAGAGAATCCTAGATCTTCATGTTCAAAGCAGTGTTAGTGCATAAAGGCACAAGGGACATACTCGGATATTTTCCTACTTTCTATTTCGAGAAAGTGCATGAGGGAAGTGTGAACTTCAACTCACTCGAACACTTGAAAGTTTGAGATTACACATCTTTTTATTTTTCGGCTTTGTCTACAAGGAGACCTCCCACTCAAATTTTCAAGAGCATATAGATTTTCAACATATGTGATATAGATATAGTTTTGAAAACATTTTGAAAACTTATTTGATTTGGATGACAAAATATCTTCAAGTTTGAAAACGAAAACGGTTTTTCAAAATTCAAACTAGTTTTGTAAAAATTCAATTTCAATTAAACTTTCAAAAATCAAAACATTTTAATCTTACACATCATGTTTATAATCTTATAAAAACATTTTTTCTCAAGAAATTTTTTCTCATTAGAGTTCTATAACTCATGGTAGTGGGCCTGAAAATCCGGAATTCTAAAAAACTGGACTTTCGGAACAGCCGCGCACCTCGGAGTAAAATCGCCATAACTGGTGGCTCCGATGTCATTTTGACCTGAAACCGGTGGAATTGGACAGAGGACAGACAGAGCTTTAATTTGATTCAAGAATCATTAAATTTCGATTTCTGAGCAGAGAGTTATGCCACTTTTACTGCGGGTTTTACTCCAGCTCGAAGAAAAAGAAATAATTAAAGCTTGGTCCTTTTAGGTGCGAAAAAGAATCGAGTGTAACGGAATGTTTTAGGATGTTGTTAAGGCTTTTATTTGTGTTTTATTAGCAAGGTAATAACGTGGTATAAAAGAAATAACAACATGCATAAAACGATTCAAGTAAATTAAAGAAACTAGTAAGACAAGAAAACTAGTCACAAAATTTACTCGAAATTTTCTCAAACTTTTAAAACACGTTTTTCAATAAAAAAAATTAAAAACTTTTAGAACTGATTGTAATGTGTTTTAATAACATCCCAAAATCATAGAAAAATAACATGATTTTTAATTTAAAGGCAAGAGCAATAAATAAAAAAAAAAAAAAAAAAAAAACTAAGATAACAATTCTAACTTGTCACAAAATTAGTAAACTTTCGAAAACGATTTTCAAGCTCATATTTTTAAATACATGTACATGCATATCTTTGACCATAGCTTTTATACCATTTGTTGGAATTGATCTAGGGTTTAAGAAAAAGTTTAACGCTTCGTTAAGCGGCGGAATTTTAAAAATTTTCTTTTTCAAGTAAAACGGTTTTTACTAACCTAGACAAAGAGCAAGAACATGTAAATAAAAACTATTATGAGCATAGAAGTTTACTAACCTTTCTTGAAGCTTGAACTTTGAGAAGCTTTTGGAAAGTTGCAATGCTCGTCTCCCTCGCAGCACGTCTCTCTTTCTTTTCTCGGCACCTCGAGCAACCACGAAAGTTTCTATCACTAAATCACTCGAAATAAAAGGAATTAGTGAGTGGGCACTTTTAAACACTACGACTTAAGAACGAGTCTTGAAGTCGCAGAGCTAAACTCTAGATCAAATGAGGATCTAGGTGCCAAAACAATAAAACGAAATTGACTAGAGAGAGAGAGGAGAGGGGCGGCCACAAGTTCTAGAGAGAGAGGCTCTCAATCTCTAACTTATGTGGAATGAATAGAATGAGAGGAATGAGGGTCCTATTTATAGGAGATGGGTTACCTTCAATAAGGTAGTTTCCTCTTCTATAGAATATCACATATTCATGAGCAAAAAAAACTAGTTTCCTCTTTACCCATGTTAGACGCCCAACTCATGTCATTAAAGGCTAGGATTTGTTTCCTCATTCGTTTCCTCTAGCCTTGGCCGAATTTCCCTTGTCATGCATGGGAAATTTGTTTCCTCTTTTTCTTTTGGCAAGTATCTTGATACATTTATGCACAAAATATTCTCTCTTTCTCTTGGGTATGTTGGGCGCCTATAGCCTTCTAGAAAGGGCTTCTAGAAGCTTTTCCATTTGTTCATGCAACATGAAAAAGGCCCATTAAGAATTTTCAATAAAATTCTTATGAAATGAAATTAATCCACAAGGCCCAATGATCACGTCATGGCCAAGTATTACTAAGTCATCAAATGACCTTGTCAAAAAATTTATTGACATTCATTTCATGCTATGTCTCAAAAGACAAAAATACCCTTTTGACAATTTTCGTTTTTGTTTTGACTTAGCTTCCAATTTAACTATTCCTAATCGATGCGATTCGTGACAGTGACCTCATGGATCCAAATGAACAAAGCTTGAGCTAAAATACTTGGACTCAAAAGTTCACAAACCTTTTCCAAGTTTAGCTTAATGTCAACTGACTCCACTAAAGAGTTGACACTGAAAATCTCTCGGTTCAAATGAATTTATTTTCTACTCAAGAATTCAACCTAATTGTAATGAGTGGATCCACAAAATATTATCAGTGTTTACCCTTCATGAATATCATCAGCTAGTCGGGATTTACAAAATTACCATTTTACCCTTCTAGCTGTTATTTCCTCAACTGCTTTGTCGTTGTGAATAAGTTAGAAACAATGTATTGACGAAGAGCTAACAAGTCACATTGTTTCATCCAAAAGAGTCAGGACTCAATTTGGACACTGGCCAGTTCATTTATTCACACTCCAAGGAATAAAGCATGATGTGATATACATTGCATTTCAGCAATCTTGTACATGAATTCCATATCTATGAGAACTTCACAAAGTTACTCATGACATTCTCACAACTTAGTACTTCACCAATAGGCCTTGTTCGGAATCACATACTGAGTCCGAACTCTGACTTTCTCAAATGAGAATACTAAGGTGTGAAATGACATGTCTCATTTCAGGATTAAGGTAAGCACGATGCAATTCATACGTAGTGACTTCGAGACACAAGAGGTTAAATGGTTTGTTCTTATCTTGTCTCTAGAAGTGCACTGGTCAATTCAGTACCTTCGGAAGATACCTAGAAGAACTATAGAGTCTCCAACTCTCAATGCCTCATAACCAGACATCATAGATTCTTCTAACAATCATACTGGGGTCAATAGTCCTTTGACCCTTAGATTTCGAATATATCGTTTTAAGCAAACTACGAAGAGTTTGTTCATGCAAATCTACATTTGTCTCTTCGTAAGTTGTTTAGTTTGTTTATGGACTAAAAGACTAAGGTTTTATCATAAAGCTTCAGACAAGGAAGATTGAATGAACGTTTCAACTTTTTTTAATAAATAAGCAGTTACAAGCAAGAGTCTTCGTAAGACTATATGACATCAAATGTACATAAATACACACTACAACTCTTCTTGTGGGCACCATTGACAACAATTTCAACTCCCAAATTGTTGATTTCATCAGTGAGTTGAGGAGATAATGCTCGCATCTTCGATAGCCTAGCCTCATCATTTCTACTTAAGGCATCTGCTACCACGTTTGCCTTTCCGGAATGGTAATGGATACCGCAGTCATAGTCCTTAACCAGTTCAATCCATCTTCGTTTCCTCATATTTTACTCATTCTGAGTGAAGATGTATTTCAGGCTTTTGTGATCATTGAAAATTTCGCACCTAACTCCGTACAAGTAGTGGCGCCAAATCTTTAGAGCAAAAACTGCAACAGCTAGCTCTAAATCATGAGTAGGGTAATTCCTCTCGTGATTCTTAAGTTGACGAGACGCGTATGCCACTACTCTGCCATCTTGCATTAACACAGCACCCAAACCCATCTTCGAAGCATCGCTGTAGATGGACAGAGGCTCTCCACTTTCGGGAACTATTAGGATTGGCGCGGTGGTGAGTCTTCTCTCTAACTCACGAAAACTCTCTTCACATTTCTCGGTCCACTCATACTTTTTATCTTTCTTTGTGAGGGCGGTGAGTGGAGCGGCTAATGTAGAAAACCCTTCAACAAATCTTCTATAGTAGCCTACTAAACCGAGAAAACTCCTTATTTTCGTCATGCTTCGAGGGGGTTTCCAATCATTCACAGATTCTATCTTGGAAGGATCAACGGAGATCCCATCTTTGGAAACCACATGACCAAGAAAATGCACCTTATCTAGCCAAAATTCACACTTCGAGAACTTGGCATATAGCTGATGTTGTCTCAACCTCTGTAGTGCAACTCGCAGGTGCTCTTCGTGATCTTCGGCACTCTTAGAGTAAATCAAAATGTCATCAATGAAGACTATTACAAATTTATCCAAGACGTCGCTAAAGATCCTATTCATCATATCCATGAATGTTGCTGGGGCATTAGTGAGTCCAAAAGGCATGACCGTGAACTCGTAATGACCGTAGCGGGTGCGAAAAGCCGTCTTTGGAATGTCGTCCTCCTTGACTCATGATTGATGATACCCAGATCGCAAGTCTATCTTTGAAAATACTTTTGCTCCTTTGAGTTGGTCAAACAAGTCATCAATCCTAGGAAGCGGATACTTGTTCTTGACGGTGACCTTGTTAAGCTCTCTGTAGTCGATGCACATGCCAAAGGTTCCATCCTTCTTCTTCATGAACAAAACTGGTGCTCCCCATGGTGAATGACTTGGCCGAATGAATCCATTATCCAGTAAGTCTTGAAGTTGTGATTGCAACTCCTTGAGTTCAACTGGCGCCATTCGATAGGGTGACTTAGAGATCGGTCCCGTACCAGGTAGTAATTCAATCCCAAAAGAAATCTAACGCTCTGAAGCTAGGACTGGTAAATCTTCGGGGAAAACATCAACAAAATCTCTCACCACTGGTACGTCGTTTGGAGTTCCTTTTATTTCCTTAGTCTTGTCCACAACTGATGCGAGAAATCCATAACAACCTCTATTTAGCAATTTCCTAGCTTGCAGGGCAGACACCATCATCTTTGGCTTCTTGAGCGGTCTTCCAATAAAAGTGAACCCTCTTCCCAAAGTCGGTTTGAAGGTCACTCTTTTTCGGCGACAATCGATCATTGCATTATCCTTATCCAAGAAGTCCATACCCAAGATGGCATCAAAGTCTTTCATTTCTAAGACAATGAAATCGATCCTTAACTCATGACCACCAATTATTAGCGGTACCCTTTTTAAACAGTACTCTGATAATAGCACATCACCAGACGGTAATGCCGTCATGAAAACCTTCCTAGTTTTCACTACACTATCGCCTAATTTTCTAGCGAGTTCCAATGAAATAAAGCAATGCGTAGCACCAGAGTCAAATAAAACTAGAGCATCAAAGTGAGCTATAGGAAGCTGACCTGCTACAGTATTCGAAGAGCTGGCTAGAGCATCGACGTTGGTGTAGGCGTAATGCGACATTGGGGCGGCTGTGGCGTCTAATTTGTGGGTGGTGCCTCAAGTCGACCCTGGAAAATTTGTGGCTCTTCAATGGCAACTTGCATGGAGTTGAGTCATCCATTCTGACTGTGTTGCTGATAATGTGCATTGGGAGCGAAATTCGGTTTCGGACAGTCTTTAATATAGTGACCAGGCTGACCACACTTGAAGCAGGTCATGTTTCCCCTCCGGCACTCTCCAGGATGCCTCTTTCCACAAGTGTTGCATATAGGAAATGTCGCTTCCTCTGTCTTGACCATGGTGTTGGAGTTACCACCATTTCCAGGATGGCTTCTCTTCTTTCCATTCTCATTCCATTGGGGTCGTGCCTTGGAGCCTTGACTATTGTAATTAGGCTGGGGATTTCTTTATTGGTTTAGTTTTCTGTTGTCAGGTCCTCGGTTCTGGCCTTTCTCCTCTTTTCGAGCCTTGTAAAATTGGGCTCGTTCCTCCTTTACTTGGATCAAGTGATACTCGGCTCGCATGGCACGTTCGAGGCAGTCTGCGACTGTGGTAGGTGGCTGACTTCCGCTATCAATGGCTAAGACTAATTCCGATCGGAACATTCCCATCATCCATCTAACTCTTTCTGTCTCTGTCGGAACCAAATGATGGCACAGTCTAGCCAATTGGTTGAACTTACTGACCGCCTCAGTCAATGTCATCGTGCCTTGTTTCAGCTCTGTAAACTCCTTCAGCATTCATTGCCCTCATGTTGAAGTACTTCTTGGTGAATTCTTCCACTAGTACAAAAAATAGCATTGGGTGCGACATTTTTCGCAC
This sequence comes from Urtica dioica subsp. dioica, assembly GCF_054948205.1. NCBI lineage: Eukaryota > Viridiplantae > Streptophyta > Magnoliopsida > Rosales > Urticaceae > Urtica > Urtica dioica. The sequence goes on from NC_142756.1 coordinate 13,250,600, forward strand.
CTAAAAGTCAAAAGTCGCACCCAATGATACCTTTCGGTGCGACTTTGGGTGCGACTTTTCCACACCCCAAAGTCCGCACCTAAAGGTTGTAGGTGCGAAAAGTCGCACCCGATGATCATGACTTTTAGGTGCGGTTTTTCGCACCCAAAGTCGCACCCATAAGTCAGAAAAGTTATGCGAAAAGTCCGCGGGAACGCCATGCGACTTGTCGCACCCAAAGGCCTACCCGCCAAACCTTTGGGTGCGACTAGTCGCACCCACTGGCCTACCCGCCAAACTTTTGGGTGCGACTTGTTGCACCCAATGGCCTTCCCGCCAAACTATTGGGTGCGACAAGTCGCACTCAATAGCCTTCCCGCCATAATTTGGCGGGGAATGTTGACCTTTGGGTGCGACTATTCGCACCCAAAGGTCTACCCGCTTCATTTTCGGGTGCGGATAGTCGCACCCGATAGTATTTTTTTATTTTTATTTTTGGTTTATTATGCTTATAAATTCTATGATTGTAATCAAATAATATGTACTAAATAGTTTATTAATTAGAAAATTCATTAATTAATATTCATAATAATAATAAAAATAAACCATTTGTTCTTTGATTACAATAATAATTATAATGTACGACAAATAATTAAAAAAAATGTTCATTCTTTTCCCTTTCCCTTTCCTCGGTTTATAAACCACTCCTTGAATGTTTTACTCCCTCTTCCGCCAAATCTTCCTCCGGAACTGCTGCTACCTCCTCGTGCACTGCCACTCGTACGCTCTCGCTGGAACTCTGCTGAAGCGGGCGGCGTCGTCCGAGCCTCTGCCATTGAAACTGATGGCGGCGTTGTTTGATGCATAGGGTGCATCTGAGGCGACGGGTGCATTTGAGGCGACGGTGTCGTCTGAGGCATCCGTGGCAACATGCCGGGCGACATCTGAGGCATCTGTGGCATCGTGTCGGGCGACATCTGAGGCAAGGGCGAAAACTGATGCGTGAACATGAATAGTTGTCGCTGCATCTCCTCCATCTGCTGTTACGAGGCTCGCCTCATCTCGTCCATAGCGACTTGTTGTGCCGCCGACTGAGCCTGGAGCTCGCTAACCACTGGATCTGGAACGCGCCGCGACGAGCCTGAGCCTGACGACGAGCTTTCGTCCTGAGCCTGAGCAATAGCCCAAGATGATCTCGGGACCGCTAGACCTATTCCAACGTACCAATCTTGACGGTTCCCGAGAATTTCTAGCAACGCGTGCTCCTCTGCGTCGTCCTGGTTAAATACTACGCCTTGCTCTTCTGCTTGTCGCCGAAGATCCGCCAGTAGAGTAACTATCCGCGCCTTTACACATAAAAAAAATTATCAAAAATTATTTATTATGTAAGTAACATAATCGTAATTATCACATATGACTTACATGTGCTCGTCTCGCCCAATCTGTCGTCCATTCACCTTTTCTATTATGGTGCTTTTGCTCCCACGTGTCTAACGCGGAGCCCAAAGTCTCGTCATCCTTACTCTGCAATTGTTATGAAAATATAAGTATTGAATTTATTTCAAATTAAGTAATTCAAAATTAGAATAACTTACGTTCAAATGTCGATGAGCCAAGAAAGAAAGAGATCCTTGAGTCGACCTCGTCTTCTTCTTCTTCGAATTCTCCTTGTTGCGATTAGACTTTTTCTACAAATAATTAATTTGTCATTATTCAATCTGATAAAGATATTGTGATTTATTACAATCATACATTACGTACCTTCCAATCGTCAGTTGCGAACTCGTCTACCACCGCCTCCCAATCCTCTTTCTTATATACCGGTGGTGTTTCCGCCTTAGCGTTTTCTTTGCTCCCGCAAAACTCCAACCTGAACTTCTCTGATAGCTTGAACTTCTGGTTGCGTCGCCTGATCTTGGCATTTCCGAATGATAGCCTGATCAATCGTATTCTGAAAGCAATCCGCAGGCTGATCATCGCCGGTGTCAGGATCCGTGTACACAAATCTGAACTCGGAATGAAGTGCGCTCCCGCAAAACTCCAACCTGAACTTCTCTGATAGCTTGAACTTCTGGTTGCGTCGCCTGATCTTGGCATTTCCGAATGATAGCCTGATCAATCGTATTCTGAAAGCAATCCGCAGGCTGATCATCGCCGGTGTCAGGATCCGTGTACACAAATCTGAACTCGGAATGAAGTGCGCTCAAAATAGCAGCCAACGTTTGGGGCGTCACTTCACTCCAATCACGAGTCGTAGGCGGGATATGTGCTTTCACCAAAGCACCGAGGCGGTTGTTAAATAGTCCAACCTTTTTATTTTCTTTCCTTATCTCTTGATAGAAGGTTTGGTTTATTGGGTCCCACTTGACCACCTTCGCACCAGGTACACCATGTGTTGCTCGCGCCGACGTCGAGCCGGTTGTTGGTCCCCTTGATTTCTTAGGACCTTGGGAATCAGGTTCCTGTGGCGGACCTTGAGAACCCGGTCTCTGTGACGAAACTCCACCAGAACTTGAAGCGGTCGACATCCTATAAAATGAAAACAACATTTGTAAATTGACATCGTATAAAATAAAACAACATTTGTGAACAACATACATCACAAAACAAAAGGGAACAACATCATACAAAAACGTGGGTGACACCACGAATTTTTTTATTAAAAAACCTCACATATGGCGGAGGAAAACCATGGTTACATATATAGATAGTACTCATTCATCGTCATCACTGCCTATATCAACATCAACATCAACATTAACATCAACATCAACATCAACATCTTCTCCCTAAAAAACGATGCATTCCTCATGATCATCATCGTCTTCCTCACCATCCCCAACGATATTTACTAGCTCAGCATCTTCGATTTCGTGTCGATGATTCAGACGATCGATGTTTGACAATTCTATTGTCAACGGAATCGAGGCTGAGGTGGTGGGGTAAAAGCACTCGTTTCTCCAGTAGTCTTATCGTTGTGCACTAGTCGCCGAGAATCGTGCTTGTCACCGTACCATATACATTTGAATAATACAACACGACAGTCGTACCTATAATTCAGCACCATGACGTCTTCCATCCGACCGTAGTAAGTGAAATCATCCACAGGCACACATACACCGCTATTTTGAGTGACTCGTTGATTATCGCGACGATGAGTAATGAACTTCACGCCGTTAACAAAGCAGCATGGATATTGATAAGCGACTTGAAGGGAACCGATAGAAAGCGAGTAGATCTCGTCAAACACGTCAGAGCCACTAGCTTTCATTTCAAAAATCTGGTTATTACGAAACAAAGCCTTGGTTAGCACTTGCGTGTTTATAAAAAAAAACTACAATATTGTGTTATTACCTTGTTCGCAAACCAATCTTTGAATCCCTTTTTATGCTCCGCTTCAATATCGCGAACTCCAGATTCGTTCAGAAATCCAAATGCTCGTTGTTGTTTAAAACATTGCTTAAACAAAATACAACAATGAAATAACTTAGAGAAGCAAGTGGATCGATTACTTACACCAAATACGGATCCACTTCAGGACAGTTGGTATATATGTACCACTCCGCTTTTTCTCTTTGCTCATCGTCTAATACTATCGCGTTCATCATCCCATAAGGCACACACATCTCGGATCGAAAAACGGAGAGCTCTCGCACTTGAACTTCATCAACTACTTTCTTATCTTCAAGATACCTTGCAATGAACGTTAGAGCTTCTTCTACAACATAATTTTCTGCAATAGAGCCTTCTGGTCTAGCTCTATTTTTGACAAAATGTTTTAACGTCCCAAGGTATCTCTCAAAAGGGTACATCCACCGCATATGCACCGGGCCGCCGTGCAACGCTTCCTCTGGTAGATGCATCGCCACGTGAACCATGATCGTGAAAAAAGCAGGTGGAAATATCATCTCAAGCTTACATAAGATCTCGACGATAGACTCTTGCGCTCTTTCAAGATCTTCGGCTCTTAATGTTCTCGAACTTATCAACTTGAAAAAGTTGCAAAGCTCAGTGATCGTATCATGTATTGGCTGTGGCACAAAAGGGCGAATACCAACAGCCAACAATCTTTGCAAGATCACGTGGCAATCATGCGACTTCAAACCTGTGAGCTTCCCATCAGTTGTCACATTTTTTTTTAAATTCCCAGCGAGACCATCGGGAAATTTGGCAGATTTTAAGAACTCTGAAATCGCTGTCTCTGCTCAAGGGTCAAAACGTACGACGCTCGCGGTTTGTAATACCCACCCCCATTTGGTTCCAAGTGCAAAGCGGTCTTGTTGCCCATCCATCAAATCAAGCCTCGCCTTCTCGGTGTCATAGTTCTTTTTTTCCAAGCTGAGCATCGTCCCGAGAAGATTCTCGCACACGTTCTTCTCTACGTGCATCACGTCCATGTTGTGTTTCAACTGCGACTCAGACCAGTACGGCAACTCGTAAAAGATGCTTTTCTTGGTCCAATTCAATTCGCACTCAGCTCGCTTTCATTTTTTGCCTACAAAGGCAGCGTGTTTGCCAGTAGTCGTGCAAGAAACACCAGCCAACTGAGCGAGTATGTCTTGCGAAGTCAACTTCTCGGGTTTATTTCGTTTCTCGTGCTTATCTATGTAGTGATCGTTGCTTTTCCTCAATCGGTGACGCCTTTTCAAGAATCGACGATGGTCGTAGTAGACGATCCTGTTTCTGACTTTTAGGGACGGCGTGTCAAAGTTGCACGTAGGGCAAGCGAGATACCCCTGGCCGCTCCATCCCGATAAATACCATCTAGCCGAAAAATCGTTTATCGTCCAAAGTAACGCGGCACGCAATCGAAACACTTCATCTTTGGCTCCATCACGAACGCGGACTCCATTCTCCCACAGTTCTTTCAGCTCTTCAACAACAGGCTACAAGAAAACGTCCATATCTTTTCCTGGTGAATGAGGCCCCGGGATCAGAAGCGTGAGCATCAGGTACTCTTTCTTCATGCACAACCAAGGCGGCAGGTTGTACGCCGTAAGTACTATAGGCCACATGCTGTACGATAGGTTGATATCCCCAAACGGGTTGAATCCATCCGCAGCTAGCCCAAGCCGCACGTTCCGAGGCTCTGCAGCAAAGCCTGGGTATCTCTCGTCCAAATTCTTCCGCGCTGTACCATCCGCAGGATGTCGTAGAACGCCAGCTTCCCTGACGCGATCTCTTTCGTGCCACTGCATCTGAAGCGTCGTGTGTCAAGATGCGTACAGTCGCTTCAATCGATCTTTCAAGGGAAAATATCGCAATATCTTTTGCGGTATCTTCTTACCAGTTGACTTCCATCTACTCTGGTTACATATCGGGCACACGTCGACGTTCGCGAGATGTTTTCGGAATAGGATACAGTCATTAGTGCACGCGTCGATCATCTCGTATCCCATGCAGAAACGCTTCAGCTTTGCTTTTGCCTCGTAGTGCTTCTCTGGTATTCGATTACCGACTGGATGAGACTTCCTCAAGAGCTGCAGCAGTTCTGTGAACGACTTGTTCGTCCAATGGTTCGTGACTTTAAGGTGCATCAACTGAACCAAGAATGATAAAGACGAAAACTCCTTGCATCCAGGGTACAATTCCGCTTCCAACTCGAGTCCTCAACTTGCTCCTCCGCACGCACCTCGCTCGGAGCCGGCTCGGTAACACCGTCGAAATCCTCGTGATCTCTTATATCCTCCACAGCAGCATGTATTCCTCCTACTCCTCTCTGGGCTGTTTCTCTGATGGGGACTTCATCAAGATGACAGACGGAACGCACGACCTCGCCATGATGATACCATTCTGTGTAGCTCGGGGTAAACCCTTTGTTTAGCAGATGATACCTTACAACTCTAATGTCGTTCCATCTCATGTTGTTGCAAGACTTGCATGGACATCGATATTCGCCATTATCGTTCGGAAATCTTCTTGCAGCTCGGAAAAATTCATTAACTCCGATTTTATACTGCAAGGACAACCGATTGTTCTCGGTGATCCAATCTCTACTTGGATTGGACATTGATTACGCTAAACGAAAGAGAAAATTAACAATTATTAAGAGTTGTTGCTAAGGGACGAAAACGACTGAAATCGATTACTTATGTTGGCGCTGATGCCCAATAGTGCGGCTTAAGAGTTATTGCTAAGGGACGAAGAACTATAAAGGTGAAATTATGAATTTTATGTTATTTGAAGTGGAATTGAAAAAATTAGGGTTTTGAGAATACTTGGTTGGAAACTCTACCGAAATTTCGGCAGAATTTCCCCTATAATTCTAACAAACCAAAAATCTGCAAACTCATTTAAAAAGCATATACAAATCATCCAAAACTATCTTCATAATCAACTAAACCCTAAATCGAACCTCCGTGGCTCGATTACAACAAAAATTCAATAATATCAACTCATTTATCAAAAATATGTAAACTAAAACTAAATTATAGAATAACTCAACTAAATTCAATTTCATGATTAACAATTGAACAAATAACTTAAATTATATTATATTAACTTAAAAATTACTAACTAAATTAATTTCAACTACATAAAACATTTTACCAATTTTACCAATTACATGATTAACAATTTTCATAATTATATCAAATTAATTTCAATTACATTAACAATTTTACATATTTTACTAATTATATCAAATTACTTTCAATTACATAATTAACAATTTTTATAATTATATCAAATTAATTTCGATTACATAATTAACAATTTTATCAATTTTACTTATTATATCATATTTATCAATTTTAATAATTATATCATATTTAAGATTTACAATTATCAAACTAACTACATTATTAATACACATATACATATAAAACTAAACTATTTAATTACCTAACTAATTAACTACTAGACTAATTATACTAATTATAATTAATCTAAAGTAATTAAAAACACATAATTAAAAGGGCTGCAAGAGGCTAACCTGTAGGCGGGGCTTGAGCACGGCGAGGCTGCGAGAGGCAGGAGGGCACGGCGGCGCTGCGACAGAGCCCGAGAGTTCCACGAGAGTTCGTGGGCGTCGCTGCCTGGGTTTAGCCAAACCAACTGAAACAGAAAAAAAACACAAACACACACACAGAGTTTCGAAATCAACCAGACTAACAAACTATACAATGAGACTATTGATTATTGATGGATACCAACAGAAAAAGGAAAAAAAAACACACACACACAGTTTTGAAATTCCCGAGCCCTAGCCGAACCCGAAGCCGAACCCGAACCCGAAGAGGCTGATGGCGGAGATGAAGAGCCGACTTCGTTGAACCGGTCCCGAGCGCGGGGCTGAGAGACGAAGCTGAGCCGGTACCGAGCGCGGGGCTGAGAGCCGACTTGGCTCGGACAGGTTGTTGCAGGCCGTTCGCCGCGGGAGCAGAGGCCCGGAGGGAGGTTGCCGGCGAAGGGTGGTACCTGCAAAGAGGAAGAAAAAAAAAGAAGTGTCGGTGGCGGTGGCCGGAAATTAAAGAGGAAGAAAGAAAAGAGAGGCTCGGTAGTAGTGGTACTCGTCGGTGGTGGTCGGAGAGAGACGGTGGACTGGTGGTGGTGGTAGGAGAGAACTCGGAGAGAGAGGGTCGGAATGTGAGAGAGAGAGAGAGAGGCTCGGTTAAATGAATGAAAATAGCAGAGAAAATTTGTTTTATATATTGACCTAGAATTTGGGTGCGACTTTGTCGCACCCAATGACCTTTATGGGTGCGACAATGTCGCACCCAATGACCTGTGACAGTACTTTTGGGTGCGACAATGTCGCACCCAATTACCTGTGTCATACTTTTGGGTGCGACAACGTTGCACCCACTGATATTTGTAAAAAGAGGGGGAAAATTTGGCCGCGGAAAAATTTAAGACATTTGGGTGCGACTAAGTCGCACCTAATTGTTAGGATGAAGTATTGGGTGCGACTTAGTCGCACCCAAAAGTTTTGACGGACTTTTGTGTGCGACTTGTCGCACCCAACTTTAAAAAAAATCGCGAAAATTTTCCAGTGCTTGTTTGACTGTTGGGTCCGACTTTTCGCACCCGAAAGTCTTTTGGGTGCGACTTTTAGGTGCGAAAAGTCGCACCTAAAAGTCTTCCGCACCGGAAAACTATGTTTGTAGTAGTGTTCCAGAAAGTCTTCCCAAGTCATAGCTCCTACGTCTCTCCTCGTTGCCACTGTTTCCCACCAATAGCGTGCGTCTTTCTTCAAGACAAAGGATGCACATACGACCTTCTCCTCCTCAGTTATGTCCATGAAATTGAAGATTGTTTTTATCTCCGACATCCATTCATCAGCCACTAAAGGGTCGGTCGATCCTTCAAATTCGGGGGCTCTCATCCTTCTGAACCTCTCGAATAGATCAGCAGCAACATTGGCTTGTCCCATTAGGGGTACCACCTGAGGGTCTGCTTGTAGTGCCGCATGCATTGGCACTTGAGCTGGCGGTGGTTGCTGGTTCCTCAACTCGCGTATCTCGGCGTCTTGAGCTTCGATACGATGCATCAATGTGTTAACAAAAGCCGCCAGATCGGGGTGGGGAACTGGCTGAGAAACAGCATAAGTTATGGACATACTTGATAACATGCTTAGAATAAGAACATATTGTAGATAACATGCCTAATTGAATCATAACACATCATAAACACATGAATCATAACATATCATCAAATCACACATATCAAAACAATCAACATATAAAGTCACATAACACAACTAAAACATATCGCATAGTCACTAATTTTTATTTTCGAACAAATCCGTGTTATAGTAAGATTATTCTCACCTGGATAACGGAAGTTACGATCATAGACCGTCGAAGGAATTGGACGCTCTAAAAGGCTTGGAACCTAAACGGGATAAAAAGACTACCTGGATCATCTGAGAAAAGGATTCAAGACATACTTTTGGTTCTGGAAAATTTCAGAAACGACTTTCAAAGTGAAATTACCAAAATACCCTTGGCTGTTAGGGTTTCGGTGAAAAACTAAAACTCTGAGAAAACTTCTATTAAAAATTCAAGTAAGTATAAAACATAATTTTGATCACTTTTGGTAAAGGCACCACGGCCATAATCATTTTTTAACTATTTATTAAAAATAAAAGAAGTGCTAAAATCTAACTTTAAAATTTTTGCCAAAATCTGTATGCGCACCGTTTTTAAAATAATCAGAAAATATTTTGTATTTCATAAAAATATTTTTCAATAAAATATTTAGATAGAAGACATTTAAACCTAACTTTTCCAAAAAGAATCTACGCAAAACCATAATTTTTGAATCCACAGTAAACGTTTAAAGTCTGAAAATCGGAAATAGGTCAGATCAGCAAATCAGGTCTGCGCACTGATTTGAAAATAATCAGAAAATGTTCTGTATTAAATGAAAATATTTTCCGATTTCGTATTTAGATAGAAGACATGTAAAACTAGTTTTTCCAAAAAGAATCGATTAAAAAAAACGATTTTTGAAACCACGGTAAGCGTTTTAAGAAACGATTTTCAAAAGACAAAACCCTAGAAATCAAAAAAGAACAACCTATAGAGAATACCTTGATGATTGAAGAGAGAAACTCGATTTCTAAGAGCTTTAGAGTCTGAAAGATGATAGATATTTTTTTTTGGGAAGAAAAGGATAGAGAAGAATAGGTAGAGAAATCTGAGAAGGAGAATAACGTGAAAAGAAAAAGAGAACAAAAAAAATGAGATATAGTGTATTTGTTAGGCTTTGGAAAAAGCTCTAGCAAATTTTTGTCTTCTATTACACGTGAAGAAATTCAAATTCATGCTCATATAACAGTATCTACGGAACTAACTCCTTAAACTAATTAAAAATACATATATTATATATATATATATATATTATATATATATATATATATTATCTAACTTTCACGTTAAGAAAAGTAAGAAAAAGTAACAACATAATAATATAAAATATAACTTAAGTATCTAACTTTTATTATTACGTCAGACCTCTAAACATTTTGTATAAGAATATATATACATATCTAATATATACATTAATAGTAACGAATATACTTGTATACATATGTACACCTGTATATGTATTTCATAAATATTAAAACTTCAAATACCAAGATAAAAATTAATAATAAAAATATTTGATTGCCACTCCATTAAAAGATTAAAGTCACTCGACTACAAAAATTATAACTTTTCTCGTTAGGTTAGATTTCGGGATTTCACATGGACAGCAGGATCAGAATGCGGAATGGGGCTGTGAACGGGGGAGGCGTGAATCTGATCTCGGAAGGTCAAATTTGGCCTTCAAGAGAATGCCCTTCCTGGTCTAGACCTCACGGTGAAGGCGATTATGGCAGAGCAAGTTATGGCGGAGGTAACTATGGCGGATAGGGCAGAAACGTGAATTATGGTGTAGGGTATGGCCGCAGGGCGTGGAACGACAACTGCAGAGGGCGTAGCTGGCTCAGTAAAGGTGTTTGGTCTATCACCTACAAAAGTTACAATTCGAGCTACTCTAACAAGGGACGGCCAAAATAAAATTGTGATAGAAGCGTCAACAACCGTTCTGCTTCGGATTTCTAAGTTTGAGCTTGAGGACAAGATCAAAGAAGAGAAGGAAAGCAATGTTACATGCTTAGTATCTAGGATTATTAGTTTGAGAAATTAGGGGTTTTTTTATTATGGAATCAGGGTTTTACATTATGCTATTAGGCTTTAAATTATGCACTTTAATTATTCCGAATTTAAGTTAGTTAATTAGGGTTTAGTTATGTATCTAGGTTTATGGTTTTGGGCCCAGCCCATTAGATTGTAAACTTAGGTCTATTTAAGAGACCTAAGTTAATGAGAAAATCAGTCTCCAACAAAATAACTTAATCTCTCTCAAGAACGATAAGAGGTTAGGTTTCGGTGGAGCTTTGAGTCCTTCATTCTTCTTATTACCAAAAATATAATCCTCAATTGCTCCTGTACGAGATCTAAATCCCAGACCCGTATCATATTATTAGTAGTGCTAAGAAAAAGAAGAATTCGTACGTTATTCCAATTATAGCATCGTTTGCTGTGGTTTTAGTAATTTTAATTGCTCTCATCCTATGGAAAGTGATGAAAAGGTGACAAACTGGTAATATTATTAGAACCTCTTTATTTTTAAATGCGGGCTAGCTAGGACTAGGGATGTGCACGATCCTGTCCGGTCAAAAAATCAAACCGAATCAGACTAAACGGTTTAAAAAAAATAGGACCGGACCAAATTGGTTAAAACGGTCCGATTCGATTTAAACTGTTTTAGACCATTTGGAATGTTTTAGACCGCACCGTTTTGGACCGTTAAACTGGACTATTATAGTTTGAGCTTCTTTTTTGTATTTTTCTAAAATAGTAACCGTCCGATCCACTTTTGGACCATTTTAGACCGGACCATTTTAGACATATTTTTTATTTTTTTTAAATATATATATCGGTCCGGTCTAGACCGCGGTTTAAAAATATTATACATACCGGACCGTTTAAAAGTACAAATCGGACCGGTGAAATTTATACCATTAAAAATCGAACCGTTTCACCGGTTTTCCTGCACTGCCGTAGCTAGGACAATAATCTGATTGAATTGTGATAATACAACAAAAAATAATGATAATAACATGATCGCAACAACGAAGGAAATTCATCCGAGCTCATCTCCGCAGCCAAAAAGCAATGTAAAAATGTCATATTTTACTCCACAAAACTTTTTAAGATATTAAACATACTATATAAATAGTAATAAGATGCATGTACTATTTCTAAAAATCATAAAAATAATTGTGGATCTCGCTCGGCGGCACATCCTCGCTCCTCTGCAGCGGTTGGTAAAGTTATTGCTCCGCGCATAGGAACCTTCAAACTCCTCATAACCATCATTTCCCATCTCTAGTGGGGAGAACCGACTTGGCGCTCGAAGCTCCTCGACAAATCTGATGGCGCCTTCTTCATTGGGTTCGAATTCTCCGACCCCAAGCAGCGTGCTCGACTCCTTGAAAAAGGCCCGTGGTGCTTCACCGGCGGTGTCCTCCTCCTCGAGCCTTGGCCCGACTCGGAGCATTGGGAAGATTGTGCTTTCACCTCTGTCAACCTCTGAACCCGCATCTATGGTGTTCCACTCCTAGCCCGAACCGAGAAAAACATCACCAGATTAGCCTGCTCCGGAGGTGACATTTCAGAGCTGAAATGGGACAATTCTTTATGTTCTATCCTCAAGGATTTCATCAGGTTCAGAATGAAACACAATCTATCTAAATCTATCTACCCAGGTCGCTTTATCCCGATAGCAAGAAAGGATTTTTGGATTTCTTTCAAATATGAAAAATTACCTTTTCTTTGCTATAGATGTGGTATTATCGGCCATGACCTTGCTTCCTGCTCAACCCCGGCAATCACTGTCCCCGACTCGTCCGAAATTCCACGCCATGTTCTCGGACCCTGGCTTCGATCAGAAACGGCGCATATCTCCTGCTTTGGTGAATTGGAAGCTGTGTCAACCCTCACGCCGGAACCCCCAAACCGCCGCGAACCGTCTTCTTCGCCGATAGCACCTCCACAGAACCACTCGCGGGAAGATTATTCGCCGAAATCCTTGCCGAAAGTTTCTCCGAGTCTTCAGCCATAACCCCTGGAAATCGCTCGCCTTCTTCCTTGGATTCGTTAGCCCCGCAATCCCTGGCCCTTCTTCAATGCGTTGACGGAAGCGTTCCTTCCCCTGAACATCGCGTGGTAACTAATTCAGGAAACCCTTCTGACCCTGGACCTGGGAAGCCCACAAAGCTGCTGGAAAACTTTAGGGGATCTGGGCCTCTTAGGCTTGCAAATACACCCTCAGCTGATCAGATAGCCCAAGGGAAAAAAATCTTTATTCCTGATATGGCCCATACCCGTCCAAAGTCTGTTTTTGGCCCAGTTCCTCTGCTAGTCGACTCGTCTACTAAGAAACGTAGGTTGTTATCGGGGGAAGCTACGATCTGCACCCAACTCGGGCAAGTCAAGACTTCTCGTTCTCAGCGAAAATACAAAAATGTAAAAGGAAAACGTGAAGAACTTAAGGATGCTAAGGACCTCATTGAAGTCATGGTTTTCGAATCATCGGGCTTAAACATCCCAAAAAATAATGGTTCTTCTGTGAATCAGCCAACAAGCTAGTTCTCCTTTTTTCGGAGGGCGAGGGAGGAATCCCGTCAGATGTATCTCGACATCTTTGTTACTGTTTGTCTCTTAGGAGTTTTAGTTTTCCTTTCTGATAACTTCGTGCTCTTTTTCTAAACAGTTTCAACTATCTGTAGGAGTTTATCTCCGCTCGAAATTCTGTATTCGATCTGTCTTTATCAAAATCATCAATAATACAGTTTTCGTTTTAAAAAAAAAGTTAAATGCCATCCAATAATATTAGTAATTGAAGAGATTAATTGGGATAACTTAAATCATATAAATTTAATAATAATAGGAACCTTTGGGTAATGACCCGCCTTGACTAATACCGGTCTTGTAGCCTTTGAATGAGCTTTCTCCGAGTGAGAAAATCAAAATTTGCCATATCGTGGTGTGATTGTTAGAAATTAATTGAGTCAGTATAAAATGGGAAGAAAAGTCAGTTCTTTAATTGCAACTGCAGATCAAACTTTGGCGGATGACTGATCGGTTTGTAAAGATCAACACAAATTTTTGTTTCTTCTAAGATTCTGACTTTCCAAATTGTTACGTGGTTAATAAACTAAACGTATTAAGATCATGTACAAGCCACTAAATTCCACTTTGGTAGAGCCACTAAATTCCACTTTGGTAGAACAAAGAAAAACTCCCATTTTCGTTAACAGCATACTAGTAAACATTTTATTTTTGCTTATTTTTAGTTTAAACTATATATATAATGAAAAATTATTAGAAAAAAATACAAAATATACATAAATTCTATCATCTTAATAGTTGAGATAATTAATATAAATTTTACTATTCTAAAACGCTCTTTTGAAACAAATTTTAAAATAAAAAATATTTTAACGCATGCAAAATAATAATATTAATCGAAATACATTTTAATTTTCCAGCTAAAATTACTATCACATTTTAAAAATAAAAAACTGACAAATTATTATATATACAAAAAGATAAAAAATAAAAATAAAATAAAAATAAAAAATTGTTGGAACTATCCAATTCTATAGCCTTTTTTAAGATTTTAAACAAAATTTCATTTTATTAAAAAAAAAATAGATCATCAGGCCGAAATAAATTGAATTAAATAATTTAATTTACTTCGGCTTTTCCAAAATAAATTGAATTAACTGTTTTAGTTAATTTAATTTACTTCGGTCTAGTGAAATATTATCTTAATAAATAAAATTTTGGTTATTTTTAAAAAGAAGATGAACTATTAAGCTACTGACTAATTGTCCATTAAAAGATAAAATAAACTATATAAAATTTCCATGAACTCACGTGCTATTCACAACATACCTTCGAAATTTTAATTTGTGTCAAAACGCTTACCTCGAATTCTATGTTCATAACAAATTCACTTCTTCGGTTAAAATTTTATCACCTCGGTTTTGCTCGAATATAATGGAACGTTTTTTTTTGCTGAGAGTAAAAGAAGTGTTTATATTCCAAATGAGTTGAGTGAGGAAAACACTATTAATCTCTGAACCCATCACTGAAACGATACATAATGCACAAACGACATGAGTGATACGTGAATTCAGCAGTGAAACGACATATAATAAATAGTATATACACTGCCTTTCTTCTTCTTCTTCTTTATTTTTTTATAAATGGTGACAAAAATACTCAATGTTTAAACAAAACACTACTTATATACTCATTCTTCTTCTTCTTTATTTTTTATAAATGGTGGCAAAAAAGAATAACTACTCTTCTTTATACACTTTTCTTCCTCTTTAAACAATACCTACGTACGAGACCAAATCCAAAAAAAAAAAAAAATGAAATCAGAGCTGGTTCTGATCCCCTGCGTCGCAAGAGGCCATCTTCCCGCGGCACTTGAGTTGGTGAAACTCCTCGTAACCAAAATCCATAGCCTTTCCATCACAGTCCTGCTCATAAAACTCCATTTCGACTCCAAACTCGCCGCCTACGCCGAGTCCCTCGTCTCTTCTTTCGCCTTGGAAGACCGCATCAACTTTCTTGACACCACCCTCGGCCTCGATCCCGACATCACCGATGACGCCGACACAAACCCCATCGTCATCTGCGAGTGATTCATCGAGAGCCACCGGTCCGACGTCAGAAGCGCCATCGGACCCCGGCCCGGCCTCGCTGGTCTCGTGCTCAACATGGGCTGCATGTCCATGGCCGACGTAGTCGCCGAGGTCTGCGTCCCGACATACATCTTCTGGACGTCGAGTATGAACCTCCATCTCCGATGTTGAAATCTAGCTCGGCAGTTCGCTCTCCCTTGTCACTTTGTCACCTTGCCTAAGCCACCTCGCCTAAGCTAAGCTTCACCTCGTCACTTCGCCTTTCCTCCAGACAGGCGTGTCTCGGGATCCCTCACTTCTTGTAACTCATCTCACATGGGAAAAGTGTTGCATTTATTTTTCATCCTATTTTATATGCCTTGTTCTTTGTGTAATATTTATAATTCTCTATTTCCTAGGCATAATATGTCACACCCCGAGATCGAGACGTGAACTAAACGAAGATAAGCGATATTAAACATACTTTATTAAACACTAAACGAGTAACTAAACATCCCACAGTGCATACTCAGTCATTCACTTTACAGATCCAAAGATAAACAAAACAGAATGCAAAAAATATAACAAACTTTGATAAGCAAAATCTTATATACAGACCTGCTAGATAACGAAACTAAAAACTTCAAAAAACTTGACGACATAAAACTCCGAGATCTTCCTAACCCTTCTTCTCGTTTCTTGATTATAAAAAAATTTGAAGAAATAGGGATGAGCCTGAGGCCCAGTAGGTGCTATAATAATGGTTTGATTTTAAAAAGATTTTCGAAAATAATACTTAGCTTTATAATATTACTATTCTTGTCACGTGTAAATCACCATACACGTACAAGTATACCTTGCAGAAAAGTAAATTGCAGAAATATAAATGACAGAAATTTAAATGTGTCCCTAGATACTTCTAAAACGTGTACTATCTCCTGAGCCGCCTGCCAACTTAACCCGTGGCAGTCCTCTGATCAGAGCAAGGTGCATTCTCCGTACCGTAAACATGTGTGTGTGAAACCGGTTTGTCCAGGATATACGAAACATTTCCTTTCGTAAATACGGGATATATGTATAATATCGAATATACTCATAACTTCATTATCGGATATACCGAATTGAAGTTCCGCCACATTTTCTAAAAACGGTTCTGGGTTTCGTGGCATGTTCACAAACATTTTCATTTCGAAAATAATATATACTTGAGGCCAAACCATAAAATCAGGAGAGAAGGGTTATAATAACCTACCTCGAGAGTAAGCGTCTATATCGCTCTTCCACGAGATGTCCGCTCGTCCTGTGAACTTGAACGTTCACTAATATCGAGAATCCAGACGTTTA
Source organism: Urtica dioica subsp. dioica (assembly GCF_054948205.1). Lineage (NCBI taxonomy): Eukaryota > Viridiplantae > Streptophyta > Magnoliopsida > Rosales > Urticaceae > Urtica > Urtica dioica. Next base: position 13,267,119 of record NC_142756.1, read on the forward strand.
CTTACTCCGTGAACATCTAAACGACTTTCAATCTTGAGTCCTATCACGGTAAATCAAACCGATCCTGAATCAGAATTCTATGAGTAATCCATAATACTCAAATTCAAACGTACGATTTAATAATCGTATAACCCAAAGACATTTCTAACTATAAAGTCCAAAACTCGCATTCCATGAACGAGTCTAATTTCATTTTCATAATGAAATATGAAAATAATTCTAGCGAAATAAGTATCATTCTTTTCTTTTCCAAATTCAGAACTGTCAATAACTTATCTCAAGTATCTCAAATCATTAATCATCAAAAACCAGAATCTCAAATCAACATCACACGGTCAAACAAACTCACGGCCAAACAAACTCACGGCCAAGCAAGAAAACCAAAACCAAATGTTCAAAATAAAAAAATCCATAACAATTCGTCCAATTTTCCAAACACAATCCATCTTAAACTCAGTTTTGTAACACAATTTCAGTCCAAAATCATCAAAGCACGTCCAAGGCTCAAAAACCCCCAAATCTTAGATGAACAAACCCTAACTCGTTTGAAATTCGGCCAAAAATTCCAAAAAAAAAAATCCAAACAACCAAATCAATCCACAATTTCGAATACTAAACATCACAACAAGCTCAACAATCCTTCAATACCAATAATTTTCTCGAAATTCCTCAAGATAAACAAAATCCCCAATTTGTTTCATGTTGAACCTTGGATCCCACAAATCCAATTCGGGTTTGAATTTTCCTACCCACTTTTCGTGAGATTCAGCTTCCTCGGTGCTCACTTTCTTTTTCCCGGTGTCTTTTCCTCGGCGGCGGTCCTTGGTGGCCCGCGGCGATTTCTCTCTCGGTCACGGCGGGCGTGGGCGCGGTGGCTCGGGTTGGAGCTGATGGTCGAGCGCAAGTAAAGAGGAAGATGAAGAAGAGAAGAGGTGAAGAAGGTGGTGGTGAGGGTTGTGGCGGTGACGATGATGTCCTTGATGTCGGTTTTGTTTTTTTTTCTCTGTTTCTCTTTGCAGGTAACGCACGAGAGAAGGAAAGGAAAGAAGAAGAAGAAGAAAGAAAAGAAAAGAAGAGTGTAGAGAATTCTTCGGATTTTGCAATTAAATCCTTCCTAATTCCACCGATATCAAATTGACCCCGACACAAGCATTTTATTTCAATTGAGTCCTAGAAAACCTTAAATTCACGTCCTTGTCACAAAACTTTGTGACTTCAACCATAACCGATCGAACATTTAATTAAATGATTCAAACCAAGAAAATTCTCGTTCGTTCTCGATTAATTCAAATATATTTAAGGTTTCTCGGAAATAATTCTCGTCCTTGAGAATTTATTTTCTTAAATCAAATTCCGGAATATCTCCTCGGAAAATAATTTATTATTCGCGACGAACTCGATAAATCCTTTATTTTATTCCGAGATTCCTCCTTACCTTAATATATTTCAAATAAAAAAATACTGGAAATACTTCTTAGAAAATTAATTTACATAATTTTCTCGTCCTTTGATTAACTTAATTTACGAGATTAATCTTAAAACTTCGAGTCGCTACATAATAATTACACGTATTTATTATACTCTCATGTATCTAGTCTATACTAATATATCCACCATATGTATAAATAGGTGATATAGTTTCATATCAAAATAGAAATAACATTCAAAGCCTCAGAACACTCTCTCTCATTTCCGACCTTTTTTCTCTTTATTTCTACATGGTATCAGAGCCCAGAAATTCAATCATCGTGAACTCCTTCGAAAACCCATCCGCCCTCAACACCACTTTGACCACCTTGCAGACCTCGCCCACTCAGTCTCACTTTGAATCCTTCTCTCAACATATCACGAGCCACAAACTCAATGGCCACAACTTCCTACAATGGTCTAAATCTGTGCTCATGTTCATATCGGGACGAGGTAAAGATGACTACCTCACAGGCGTGGCTACATCTCCGAAGATCGAAGATCCGGCATTTAAGAGTTGGAAGGCAGAAAACAACATGGTGATGTCCTGGCTCATAAACTCTATGCATTCCGAAATCGGGAAAACTTTCCTCCTTTACCCAACGGCAGCGGAAACAAGCAGCTAGAGAAATCTTCTCCAATTCCGAAGATGTGTCCGAGCTGTTTGAGACTGAGAACACTCTCCACGACCTACGTCAAGGAGAGATGTCTGTTACTCAGTTCTTCAGCTCGTTCACGCATCTATGGCAGAAGATTGACCTCTACGAACATCACCAGTGGACCTGCACCGATGACTCGAAACTCTACCGCAGGATAGTGGAGACCAAACGTGTGTTTAAACTATTATCCGGACTCAACCAAGACCTCCACGAGGTCAAAGGTCAGATACTTAGTACAAAACCACTACCATCTCTTCGTCAAGCCTTCTCTGCGGTCAGACACGAGGAAAGTATGAGGAAACTCATGCTTGGAGTTATCCAATCGAGCTCAATTCTGGGTGTCGTAAATGGTGCCCACAAGAAGAGTAGTAGTGTCTATTTATGTACATTTGATGTAATATAGTTTCACGAAGACTCTTGCTTGTAATTGCTTATATATTAATAAAAGTTGAAACGTTCATTCATTCTTCATTGTCTGTTTGAAGCTTTATGATAAAAACCTTAGTCTTTAGTCCATAAGCAAACTTAACAACTTACGAAGAGACAAATGTAGATTTGCATGACCAAACTCTTCGTAGTTTGCTTAAAACGATATTCGCAATCTAAGGGTCAAAGGACTATTGACCTCAGTACGATTGTTAGGAGAATCTATGATGTCTGGTTATGGGGCATTGAGAGTTGGAGACTCTATAGTTCTTCTAGGTATCTTCCGAAGGTACTGAATTGACCAGTGCACTTCCAGAGACAAGATAAGAACAAACCATTTTACCTCTTATGTCTCGAAGTCACTACGTATGAATTGCATCATGCTTACCTTAATCCTGAAATGAGACATGTCATTTCACAGCTTACGTATTCTCATTCGAGAAAGTCAGAGTTCGGACTCACTATGAGATTCTGAACAGGACCTATTGGTGAAGTACTAAGTTGTGAAGATGTCATGAGTAACTTTGTGAAGTTCTCATAGATATTTGAATTCATGTACAAGATTGTTGAAATGCAATGTATATCAATTCATGCTTTGTCCCTTGGAGTGTGAATAAATGAACTGGCCAGTGTCTAAATTGAGTCTTGACTCTTTTGGATGAAACAATGTGACTTGTTAACTCCTCGTCAATACATTGTTTCTAACTTATTCACAAGCGACAAAGGAGTTGAGGAAATAACAGAAGGGTAAAATGGTAATTTTGTAAATCCCGACTAGTTGATGATATTCATGAAGGGTAAACATAGATAATATCAGTGGATCCACTCATTACAATTAGGTTGAATTCTTGAGTAGAAAATAAATTCATTTGAACCGAGAGATTTTCAGTGTCAACTCTTTAGTGGAGTCAGTTGACATTAAGCTAAATTTGGAAAAGGTTTGTGAACTTTTGAGTCTAAGTATTTAGCTCAACCTTTGTTCATTTGGATCCATGAGGTCACTGTCACAAATCACATCGAGTAGGAATAGTTAAACTAGAAGCTAAATCAAAACAAGAACGAGACAATTTTTACGAAAATTGTCTAAAGGGTATTTTTGTCTTTTTAGACATAGAACGAAATGAATGTCAATAAATTTTTTGACATTGTCATACGATGACAAATGAAACTTAAAACACTCGGCCATGAAGAGTTTATTGGGCCTTGAGGATTAATTTCATTTCATGGAATTTTACTTGAAAATTCTTAATGGGCATTTCTTATGTTGTCATGAACAAATGAAGAAAAATCTAGAAACCCATTCTAGAAGCCTTGCACGTCCAACCCTAGGAAAAGAAGGCTGAATTTCGTTCATGCCATAGTGTGAAATAGAGTTTATTTTGTGCATTAATGTATGAAGATACTTGCCAAAAGAAAAAGAGGAAACAAATTTCCTCTATGAGGAAAGGATATGGGCAGCCAAGGCAAGCAAAGAAGAGGAAACAAATTAGGAAACAAATCCCTTAAGGGAATGAGACATGTTGGGCGCATATGGAGAAAATGGGCAATAAGAGATTGCTCATGAATGCTTGAAAAAAAGAGGAAACTCCTCTTTCTAAGGCCAACCCTTCTCCTATAAATAGGGCCCTCATTCTCATTGTTTTCTCATTCCACATAAGTTAGAGATTGAGAGACTCTCTCTCTAGAACTTGTGGCCGCCCATCTCCTCTCTCTCTCTAGTTTTCTTTCGTTTTTGTTTTGGCACCTAGGTCCACATTTGACCTAGTGTTTTAGCTCTTCGACTCTTAGACTTGTTCTTGAGTCGTCGTGTTTAAAAGTGCCCACACACTAATTCCTTTCTTTCTCGAGTGATTCTTGTGATAGAAACTTTCGTGGCTGCTCGAGTTGCAGAGGAAATAAGAGAGACGTGCTGCGAGGGGAGACGAACGTTTCAACCTTCCGAAGGCTCATCAACGTTCAAGCTTCTCAAAGGTTAGTAAATTATTTAATGCTCATAATAGTTTTTATTTACATGTACTTGCTCTTTGTCTAGGTTAGTAAAATCGTTTTACTCGTTTTAAAGAAAATTTTTAAATTTTACTGCTTGCTCGAAGCGTTAAACTTTTTCTTAACCCTAGATCAATTCCAACACCGGGCTCATCCTCAGACTCGTCTGCCCTCACCACGCATGGAGACGAAGCACTTGCAGCTCACGTCTCAACAGAGAGACCTCGCAAACCTCGACCCTACTGCGATCATTGCAGACGACCTGGACACTTCGAGAAACCTGCTGGAAGCTGCATGGGAAACCACCAAGCTTGAAGTCAAGCCGAGACATTAAGGATCCGAACTCAGCCGGAAACTTGGTATCCACCTCGTCCGCTGCCTCAACCTCGACCTCGATCTCGGACTCCTCTCCATTCAGCAACAACAAGCTCGCTATTCTCCAGAGGCTTATCCAACAAGTCTAACTCAGTGGAGAACGCTCGGGCATTGGTCATCTAGGTAACTCCCTTGGAGCCCTCCATGTAAGCTCAGAGAATCCATCAGCATGGATTGTCGACTCCGGTGCCTCTGATCACATGACTGGTAATCGAAGTCTATTAACAACTTACTCCGTTTGTAATAGAAGCATATCATTCACCATCGCCAACGGAGCCAAAACTCAAGTCATTGGTATTGGCACCGTGGTCTTGACGAAGTCCATGAGACTAGAATCGGTGTTCTTTGTTCCTCAACTACAGTGCAATCTCCTATTTGTGCATAAGATCAACAAAGACTCTAAGTGCCGAACTATTTTTTTTATGAAAGTTCATGTGTGTTTCAGGAACAGGTCACGGGGAGACAGATTGGTAATGCCGAGCTGAGTACCGGACTCTATGTCATCAAGCCAGATCAGCCCGCCATGTGTCAACTAGTCCAATATTCACCCCAGTATAAAGAGATCATGCTCAATCACCTTAGACTAGGACATCCAAATTGCATGTATCTCAAAAGACTATTTCCTTCTTTGTTTATCAATAAAAATATTAATTCCATTCAGTGTGACATGTGTGAGTTCGCCAAACATACTCGAAGTTGATATCACCCCACCTCGTACAAACCATCTCGCCCATTTGCCACAATTCACAGTGATATATGGGGTTCCTCAAAAGTTCCCAATATCACTAGAGTTCGATGGTTTCTTCTCTTTGTTGACGACCACACTAGACTCAGTTGGGTATACATGATAAAATAAAAATCCGAAACTTCCAACCTATTCAAAATCTTTCACGAAATGACATAGTTCGACACCTCCATTCAAATTTTCTACACCGACAACGCTCGAGATTACTTTAATTCTGAGCTCGGCAATTTCTTCAAAACACATGGCATAATTCACTCCAGCTCGTGCGTTCACACCCCGCAACAAAATGGGGTAGCCGAGCGGAAAAATTGACACATTCTCGAGGTCGCCCGAGCCATCATGTTCTTCTCAAACGTTCCATCTCATTTTTGGGGAGAAGCAGTCCTCACAGCCACCTATGTCATAAATAGAATGCCATATCGTTTCCTTGGCTATAAAATCCCAGCCCAAGTCCTTCTCGAGACATACCCTCATTCTCGTCTCATCTCAACACTACCTGCGAAAGTATTCGGCTGTTCAGTCTTCACCCATTCTTATAACCAAGGTAAACTAGAACCAAAATCACTTAAGTTCATCTTCCTTGACTATTCAGCAACTCAAAAAGGCTACAAATGCTATGAACCCCGGTCACGAAAATTCATAGTCTCCATGGATGTATCTTTTCATGAGTTCGGCCCTTACTTCGCCAATTCAGCTCGTCAGAGGGAGAATAATGGAAATGACTTCCCAAATTGGCTCATCATAAACCCATAATTCACCTCGCCTCGTAGTCCACCTAGTTCGCCCCTTCTTACAAACACAATTCTCCTAAGTACGATCTTGATTCCCTCACCTGTCCAAAACACGATCACCTCGCCCAGTCCGTCTCTGACTCCTAGCTCGCAAACCTTTGAACCTTCTCCATGCGAACTGAACATCGCCCAGAGTCCGGTACAAGCTCACGAACGGGATGTCTCTCCGAACCTGAACCGCGACACTACTGAACAAGGTAACACCTCATCTCCGGACTTACCTATTGCATTGAGAAAACCTGCTCGGTCGTGTGGTCAATATAGGATGGAGGATTATATGTACTATGGGAACCTATCTATGGGCTACCAAGCCTATGTGGTGAAGTTAGACGAACGAAAAGTGCCACAATCCATCGAGGAAGCCCTTCAGATTCCAGAGTGGCGAGATGCTAGTCACGCCGAGATTCAAGCCCTCGAACAAAATGATACGTGAGATATTGTCGAGTTACCACCAGGAAAACGAAATGTTGGATGTAGATGGCTCTTCACCATTAAACTCCCACCGAGATTCGACAAAGATCAAGGTGTCAACAAAGTCTGCAAACTCAAAAAATCTCTATGTGGACTAAAACAGTCCCCTCGAGCGTGGTTCGGAAAATTCACCAATGTGCTCAAGCGTTGCAACTACGAGCAGAGTCAAGCAGATCCGACACTCTTCTCAAAGATCTCCACACAAGGCAAGCACACCATCCTTAGTGTGTATGTGGACGACATAGTCATCACCGGAGACGATCTAGAAGAGATCAAGAGACTGAAGCAAACTTTGTCATCTGAGTTCGAAGTTAAGGACCTCAGCAGCCTACGATACTTCCTCGGCATGGAGGTAGCTTGATCTGAAAAGGGCATCTCTGTTTCCCAGCGCAAGTATACTTTGGATCTCCTCAAAGAAACCGGCATGCTTGGTTGTAAACCAGTTGACACTCCGATGGATGCCAATGTAAAACTTCTAGCTCGCACCACCGAGGCCGCCACCGCCAAAGAAATATTTCCATAGCTTGTAGGAAAACTCATCTACCTCACTCACACGAGACCAGATATTGGATTCGCAGTTAGTATGGTAAGTCGATTCATGAGTAATCCTTCAAAAACTCACATGGACGCAGTTATGAGAATTCTCCAATATCTCAAAGCTGCCCCAGGGACTCGTCTCTCCTTCAAGAAAAGACGAAGTCGTGGTGTCGAAGTGTTCACAGATGCGGACTGTGACGGATATGTTCCAGACAGACGATCCACATCAGGCATGTGCACATATGTCTGGGGAAATCTTGTCACATGGCGAAACAAGAAACAGTCTGTTGTCTCAAGAAGTAGTGCTGAAGCCGAGCTCAGGTCTTTAGCAAGCGGAGTGTGTGAAGGCATTTGGCTGAAGAGAGTTCTCGATGACCTCAAGATCATCATTGAAGGTCCAATCAAGCTTTTTTGTGATAATCAAGCCGCTCTCAGCATAGCTAAAAATCCAGTCCACCATGACAGAACGAAACATATCGAGATCGATAGATACTTCATCAGTGAAAAGATTGAAGCAAAAATTATCGACATGGAATACATTCCGTCACGTCATCAGCTCACTGACATTCTCACCAAAGCCCTTCCTCGAGCGACATTCTCCGAGCTATGTAGCAAGCTTGATCTCCTCAACATATACAATCAAGCTTGAGGGGGAGTGTTGAAATCTAGCCCGAAAATTCGCTCTCCCTTGTCACTTTGTCACATCGCCTAAGCTTCACCTCGCCTAAGCTAAGCTTCACCTCGTCACTTCGCCTTTCATCCTGACAGGCGTGTCTCGGGAACCCTCACTTCTTGGAACTCGTCTCACATGGGAAAAGTGTTGCATTTATTTGTCATCCTATTTTCTATGTCTTGTTCTCTGTGTAATATTTATTATTCTCTATTTCCTAGGCATAATAATTACACGTATTTATTATACTCTCATGTATCTAGTCTATACTAAAGTATCCACCATATGTATAAATAAGTGATACAATTTCATATCAAAATAGAAATAACATTCAAAGCCTCGGAACACTCTCTCTCATTTCCGACCTTTTTTCTCTTTATTTCTACATCCGACTCCAGAGAGAAACCGAAACCGCTGATGAGCTTTCGCTCCCGAGCTTCACCGACCACGTCACTCGCCGCCTCTTGCCCTCCGTGCTGTTTAACTCCTCGGCCGCCCCTGTGCTTCTTAGGGGAGATTGATTTCGTGGGCCCTACAGACGGCGGTGCTGGGCCACGTGGCGGTGAGGGGTTTGTGTCGCACTGCGGGTGGAACTCGGTGGTGGAGAGCTTGTGGTTCGGGGTTCCGGTGGCGGCGTGGCCTCTGTTTGCAGAGCAGCGGATGAACGCGCTGATGATGGTGGCGGAGCTGGTGGAAGTCAAGATGGATTTCAGGTTCGGCTTCGCGGAGGAGGAGGGTGGTGATGGGGCGGAGCTGGTGGGCGCGGAGGTGATCGGAGCGGCGATCGGGTTGGTGATGGAGGGCGAGAGCGAGATTCGCAGGAGGGTCAAAGAGGTGAGCGTCAAGTGTAGAAACGCCGTTGGTCTTAATAATCATGGGGGATTTTCTTTTTCTTCATTGGATCGTTTTTTTAGTGATGTTTTTTAGAATATGACGTCAGTTTGACTTGTAATTGGCCTGCTTTGAAATATTTATATCTAATTTGTAAAATTGGACATTTGTGTGTGTACAAATTTTATTATTATTTTTTTTTTGCTTGAAATTTGTATGTATACAACTGCGAACTTCATAAAGAATTTTGCTTCTTTTTTATATTTTATTCAATCAAGTAAAAAAGTTTTAAATATTTGAGTGCTTAATCAAATTATTGAAATTCAACTTTTGAAAAGGGTGTTATTGTTGTAGCTACATATTCAATTGTTATTTATAAATGTGTTAGATAGTCAAAATTTGTTTAATTTAATAGCTAAAACGTGAATTTGTTTATTAGGATATAACGTCAATTGACTATAATTGGCCTGCTTCTCCGTAATTGTAAAATCGAATATTTGTACATGCGTAGAATTGCAAACTTAACTTCACGAAGACTTTTTATTTTATTATATGTAATGAACAATTAAATTACATATTTATTATTGGAGGATTTCTTCCAACTACATAAGTTAACTACACAGGGAGATAGAGAGCGAATGCTGTCTAAATTATAAGTTGCTCAATTAGTCCTCACTCGTAAAATATTGACAAAAACAAAAAAAAAAACTATTATAGAAAATACAAAAGAATCAAACTCTAGAAAAGAAAAAGCGTCTCTTTAAATTTGGACAATAGTATTTATATCTAACTCTACAAAGTGATAGACAATTTCACATTCAAAGACTACGATAAGTCGAGACATAGAATAATAATTTCGATTTTTTTTTAGTATTGCACCTGTAAAGAGAATCTCATGTAAAATAGGGAACGGTCTTATTTAAGAACATGTTCTTTCCATAAACCCCTTGGGTTGCTCGACATAGACTTCTTCATTGAGGATCTCATTTAAGAAGGCACTCTTGACATCCATCTGCAATAGTTTGAACTTCTTGAAACAAGAGATACAGAGCAACAGACGAATAGCTTCATGTCTGGCCCTTAGAGCAAATGTCTCATCAAAGTCTAAGCCCTCAATTTGTGAGTATCCCTGAGCCACAAGCCTGGGCTTTGTTTCTTGTGACATTTCCAAGAGCATTAGACTTATTTTTGAAAATCAACTTGGTGCCAATCACATTCACCTCATCAGGTATGGGAACAAGTTTCCAGACATTATTCCTCTCAAATTGCACTAGTTCTTCCTGTATAGCATTCATCCAGAGCTCATCACTCACAGCCTTTGTGATATTCTTGGGTTCTATCCTGGAGGTGAAGCACACATTGCTTATCATTTTCTGATAATTGACTGGCTCCTTCCTTCTTGTGGTGACTCCTTCATACAAATTTCCAATTATAGCCTCTGAGGGGTGATTCTTCTTCACTTTGCTAGACACTTTCTTAGCAGGAGAATCAAACGTAGCCCTTTTCTTCTATGTCAGCGGAAGCATCTTCAGTGTCTGAGACATCATAAGGAACACTAGTAGAGATTTCAAGAGAAGAATCGTTAATGACTTCATCTTTTTCGGAGACTCTGTCTTCATCATCTATGACTACATTTCTCGACTCCATTATGCACTTGGTTCTCCTGTTGAAAACTCTGAAAGCAGCACCACTGGAAGTATACCCCAAGAAGATAGCTTCATTACTCTTGGCATCCAGTTTCTTCCTTGGTTCTCTGTCGGCTAGAACAAAGCATGTACTGCCAAAGATATGAAAATATTTAACATTAGGCTCCTCCCCCTCCAAATTTCAAAGCTGGTTTAGGACATTCCAGGACGAATAGACACACGATTGTGAATGTGGCATGCTGTGTTAACGGCCTCGGCCCAGAAGCGATAAGAAAGAGATTTCGCATGCAGCATGACACGGGTCATTTCTTGAATAGTCTTGCTCTTCCTCTCGACAATCTCATTCTGTTGGGGAGTAATGGGAGTAGAGAACACATGCAATATTCCTAGGGAGTTGCAGAACTCAAGAAACTTGTTGTTCTCAAATTCTTTCCCATGGTCACTTCGAATCTTCATAATCTTCCCCGAGGAGTTCTCTTTCTCACGTCGGAGTCGCAACTTAGAATTTGGAAAGCTTCAAATGGTCAGACTTTTCTCTTAGGAACTCTACCCAGGTGTACCTGAAGTAGTCATCAACAATCACTCGGATATACCGCCTCCCTCCAAGACTTTAAACTTGCATAGGACTCATAAGGTCCATGTGAAGAAGTTCCAACACGCGAGAGGTGGTAAGACAGTCAACAAGTTGGTGAGAGGCACGAACTTGCTTTCCAACTTGAATTGACCGCAAATTCTTCCTTCTATGATCTCGAGCTCAGGCAGCCCTCGGACTGCCTCTTTGGCAACCAGGTTTACCAAGCTTCTTAGATTCAAGTGGCCAAGTCTCTTGTGCCAGAGATTAGTGACATCAACTCTGCTCAAGAGGCAAGTAGGAGAAGATATTGAAGGTGCGGACCATAAGTAGCAGTTGTCAGGAGATCTCAATCCCTTCATGTACACGGACTTATCCTCCCTAGTGACTGAACAATCATTTTTTAGTGAAGGTGACAGTTAGATCTTAATCACAGAGTTGACTGATGCTTATCAGATTAGCTTTGAGGCCATCGACAAGGAGGATGTTGTCAAGAGCTGGTAGACCAGAGACATTCAGCTTTTCTTTGCCTACCATTGTGCCTGTAGAGCCTCATTCAAAAGTGACATGACCTTTCGGGCAACACTTCACATTGTTAAGAAAAGAGCCCTCCCCTGTCATGTGTCTTTAACACCCGCTATCAAAGTACCAGTCCTCTCTAGCTATAGCTTTCAGGGAGGTATAGGCCACATAAGTCCTATGATCGTGCTTGATCCTCTACTCCCGATGAGCAGAATTAAGAGAAAAATGCCTCACAGACCGTTCTCTCAAGTCCACCTTCATCCTGGGAAATTTGCTTTGGTTAAAGAGAACGTTCTGGCCAGTGTTTTTCCTCCCTAGAAATTTGCCATACAGAGAGTAACAAAAGGGGCGGATGTGTCCCCATCTTCCACAGAAGTGACATCTCCAATCAGTTTTAGAAGAGTTTCGACTTGATTTTTTGTGAGATGGGAGAGACACCTATCGTACAGTTTTAGCTTATGGAGAAACAAAGACTGCTTTTTAGGAAGAGGAGAAACCAGAGTGATGTCCAAGCCCTCTATGACTCGAGGAGGGCTGACCAATCTTTAGAATCTCATTCAAGTTAGAAGTCCCTGAGTTTAGTATCTGCACTGACTTGGTCATTATAGTCAGGTCAGCATTAAGCTTAAAGATTTGTTTCTTCAGACTTCCAATAACTTTGAGGAGATGGGATATTTCAACCAGAAGAGATTCAATTCTATTTTTCATTTCTTCAGGAGAATCCTTCTTCGGTTCTTCAATATCCTCAAGTAGAAGAGATTGCTTGATTTCTAGTTCTTCTATCCAGCATTTCTGTTGGAAGGCATTAGATTCATCTGCCCACTTATCAAAAAGTGTCTTACAGGCCTTCAGTAAAACTTCATCACTAAGTTCATCTTCCGCTTCTCCTGAAAGAGACTTAACACTCTCTGACGATCCAGTTTGGGACATGATAACTTCATAAGCATGAAGAAGGAATTCATCACTAAGTTCGCCACGTCCAGCTGATTTGAAATTGTTAGAGCATTCAGAAGGAGCCAGGGTAGCTTTCCCTTTATTCTCCTCTGAAGAAACTTCTTGAGAATCCACACTCTGAGCCATGAAGGCTAGAAAGTTGATCCTTCCATCTTCTCATGTATCGCTTCCAGATTCGCTTTCTTCATCACTGAGAGTGGTATTGTAGTTCTTCTGTTGACGCCTGAGATAGTTTGGACATTCAACTTGAATGTGTCCAAAACCTTTGCATTCTCTACACTAAATCCCTTTTTTCCTTTGGATGCAAAGGAAATTCCCTTATCATCCATTCCTTTCTTGTTGTAGTTCCCAGGTTTGTAGCCTTGAGAAATCTTGTCTCGGTTGAAAGGGGCAGCTAATTGTCCTGAGAAATTTGGTGACCTTTTCTCGAACTTCTTCATCATCTTTCCATTATTGACCATCAAGGCCAGAGACTCTTCATAAGAGATGAAGGTTCTGAGGAGATAGACTTGAGTGCGAGACCCCTTGGTTTCTTCTTTGATGACCCTGAGAACGACATCTCGTAGATGAGCAAGGAACCAATGAGTTCATCCACTTTCATCACAGACGTGTCATGAACTTCATCAATAGTAGTCACTTTGATCTTGAATCTCTCAGGAAGAGATCTCAAGATTTCCTTGACAAGTTTAGCATCTGACATGGGCTCTCCAAGAGAGGGAGACTCATTTTAGAGATCTCTAACTCTCACTTAGAACTCACTGATGGTCTCTTCCTCATATATCTTCATGTTCCCAAACTTGGTGGTGACTTGGAGTCGAGAATTCTTCACTTTGTCAGTTCTCTCGTACGTGGTTTCCAGGATGTCCCATTGCCTCCTTGGCGCTTTCACATGCGTTGATCAGTCTGAAAACATTTCTGTCAACACCATTGTAGATGGCATTGAGGGCTTTTGAGTTAGATAGGGCATCTTCGTCTTCTGTGGACTCCATTCGACTTCAGACTTCTTCACATGGGTAACACCATTAGGCAGAAGCGTCTTGGGGGCTTCCCATCTTGTGATAATAGATTTCCACGTTTTGTGATCAATGAACCTGATGAAGGCTCCCATCTTGGCCTTTCAGTAAGCATAGTTCTGTCCATCGAGAAGCGGAGCTCGAGAAATAGAGTCTCATTCCCTGAAGGTATCCATCTCAAGCAAAAACATTAAGATCTGCACGGACCTCACCCAGAAACTTAGGGTGCCCGCTCTAATACCACTTGAAAGTCCAAATCTATCTGAAGAGTTAACCTGTTAAGTGTTGTTAAGAGGTGTAGTAACAACAGCAAAGACAACAAGCAACAAAAGCAAGTAAACAAATAAAGTAAGAGACACAAGAATGGTAACCCAGTTCGGCTTCAACTGCCTACTCTGGTGGATGTGAATCCCAGTGAAAAGAGTAACTTCACTAGTCAATAGTATGAGTACAGAACCGGAATACACATGGATGATAACCTTCCACTATTCCTAACTCCAAACTATTCTAGATAGTCACTAATCTAGGCCCCCCCTAGACTTGAGCTCCCCTCACTTTTCACCATTACACTCCCTCAGTGTATCAATGTATATGAACCAACAGCTACCACTGTAAAAGGCTAGGTTTGTTATCGTCGGAAAGACACAAACACTAGATGAAAAAAGACACACATTTTCTTTGACTTAGGTTTCGGCATAATAAGAATGTGTAACCCTACACACCAGAGAAACATTCTCTTATATAAGAGACAACCAAGGAGAATGTTCTCTGGTCCGAAACAGAGACAGATCATGACGCACATCCATCGTGGTCAGATAAAAAGTTGTCAGCGAAGCCACGTCGCATCCTGACATAGATAAATAAAAGATGTCCTTTGTGATATGATGAACAACAAGAGGGACAAGAGGATTGCCTAAACCAAAATGCCAAACTCCATGCAACAACAAAATTTATATCTCCGAGTCCTGATATGAAATGTCTTAACTTTTTGGTGAATCACCTTGTTTTTTTTTATTATTAAATTAGAATTTCTTATCATTATTCTTAGACCCTTCAAGAACCATCATTAGCTATTGAGCATTTCCTTACTGTAGGCAGAATACTGATTTTCATTTATGTTATCGATTATCATGTTCCATTAGCAATAATTAATAAGCAGTGTATAACTTGGTCAGCATTACCTCCTCTCTGAGGTCTTTGACGGTGTAGGTTCAAATTTCACAAATGTAATTTTCTTTATGTTGTGATGTTTAAAGGTTATATTTGTAATTGCATGATATAATGAATGAAAAAAAAAAAAAAAAAAAACATTTTAGTAAACCATTAAATTCCCATAGGCAGAGTAATATCATTCAATGATACAGTTCAGTTCATTGGAAACAAACAAAAGACATGGATGGGGACTCAATTCTCTTACATCTTATTTGAGTTAGTTAGAATTTACTATAATCAATCGGAAAGATTAAAAATGGTTACAATATTGCATTAACTTCAACTCGAGGTTTCATTATTCAACTCAACAAGATAATAAATCAAAAGCTAACAATATTCCATGCTCGTAACAATCATGAAACTAAATCAAATTCAAAAGTAATAAAAAAAATGAAAATGAGTTCAACTACACATGATGATGATTATGATGGAGAGGGTGTCACTTCACTCCTTTTTCTTCAAAGCTTCTCTCAAAGAGTATTTTTCCAAGAGTGATCTACCAAAGAGTATCAGGCCCTCAAAGATATGTTTACGGAGCATTTGGGACTCTTTGATGAGATCCAAGGACCAAGATCAGCTCAATTTTTTGTAACAGTGTTGATAGCGACCCCCATGGACGCGTCAGGAGAAGGTACGCGTCATGTCACGCGGAATACTTGACGCATCGCGACGCGTGAGATTTGTTGAATGCCGACGCGTTGCGTCACTTCATCTTGACTGAAAAGTTAACTTTTTGTTGACATTACAACTCGAATTTACCTGCTTTTTCTCCAGAATCTTCTCTCACTCTTATACACTTGAAAATACACTAAAAACTACCAAATAATATCAAATTAACTAATAACAAGTTTCGATTCTCATTTAAAAGTCGAAGATAAGTGTGAATAAATTTCAATTATCAGAGAGCTTCTAAAGGCCATGAGAACTATACAGCCCCGCGTTATGAAGAAAAAGTCTTTTTTTTCTTCCCATTATCTTTGGTCAAATTTTAATTAAAAAATCTAATACAATGCCTTTTGGCTGGCTGGTTATATATTTATTATGTATTATCAAGGACAAAGTCAAAGTCAACATGGTTGTTACTTTATGGTGTTAGGTAGAGTTTTTCACGTGCTTAATAAACATGCTTTATGGATATGTTTATGTCTTACATCTCTTGGTAGGTATAAAATTAGCAAAGTCAGCTGCATGACAGCTGAATTAAATGAAGTTTCTATATTTGCGTACATTTGATGATTTAATTTTCTTTAGAATATATGGCTTATTTATATTTCAACTTACTATAACCGATCTAATAAAAGGATGGATAATTTCTTACTACTTCATCAGTTAGGGCTGAAATATGATCGATTCGATTCGGTTTTGGTCATTTTTCATATCCGAATTCGAATTTTCGGTTTTAAAAAATTTAATTCAATAACCGATCCAATTTAGTCCAAAATGGAAATTCGATTATTCGAATATTCGATTATTCAGTTTTTTAAATTCAGTATCCAGTTTTATTATCCGATTTTCAAAATTCGGTTATCTGATTCTTTAAAATCCGGATTCAGTTTTAAAACCGGTTTATAAAAATCGGTTATCCAATTTTTAAATCCATAATCACTATGAATCTAGTTTTTAAATCCATACTAAATTATTCCAATGATCAAAATCCGAATAAAAATTAATCACATGATCCTAAGGAGATTATTTATTTTTTATTTTATTTTTTAATAAAAAATAATCGGTTAAATATTCGATATCCGATTTTTTTAAAATTAAAACCGATATCCGGTCCTGTTTTTGAACTAGATCGATTATCCAAATCCAAATTTCGGTTATATGACGTGGCACCGATTTTCGATTTTGAATTGATTTGATTATCAATTTTATCCGATTTTCGGTTTTGTAAGCAGAATACTCTAAAGTCATCAATAAGGGCTTAGAATCTACTATTACATTCTATATGATGTTATAGCTATATATTTGAGAAGACATTAATTTGCTTTAGAATATAATTTAATATGTCACTACAATCTAGGAAAGAGTTGACGGACAACTTTCATAATTATTCTACTTAATAATTTATAATTCTTCACGCGCATATAATTCTCTCATGCCAACAATACGGGCTAGCTTGGGAATCAATTCCACTATTGCGTGCCAACAGATTATGATGCCGCATTTTGAACTTGTACGTTAAATAAAATGAAATTGAATAATATTTTCTTCAAATCCTTCCATTTACTGTGAAATGTATAAAAATAACTATTTCCAAAAGATATATTATGACGAATTATGAAAAAGTATAGTAAGATGAGTTTAGAACAGATAATAACTCAGCCGTTAGATAGAGTTTGTAGTACATCAACGGCTGAGATACAATCTCACACTTGTATTTATATGCCAGTAACCGAATTGGTTATTCATTTCAATCAATCAATCAGTCAAACAAGATTCGGTTGAGTCAATTCTCTCTCTCTCTCTCTCTCTCTCTCTCTCTCTCTCTCTCTCTTCTACTTTTCCTTTTCTGTTATGGTATCAGAGCCAAGGCTCATTTTCTGAGTTTTCTTCTCGGCGGCCATGGCGTCACAGACTACTACAACGGTGTCACTATCGACCAATGATCCACAGCTTCAAGCTCTCGCAAATCAAATCCAGGCGTAACAGAGTGTTGTTCCTCACATCAATCCACTGAGTCTGCGATTGGATCGAAACAATTTCCAGTTCTAAAGTACTCAAGTTCTCTCAACAACACGAGCACATGGAATCGAAGGTTTTCTCTTAGGCACACTTTTGTGTCCACCTCAATTTCATCAATCCACAAATGCCGATGCAAAGTGAGTCAAGCACCAAATCCAGAGCACTATCTTTGGCTACGATATGATCAATTTCTCCTCAGCTGGATGTTCACATCAATCTCTGAAGGAATGCTAGGTCATGTCAATCGCTACATCACCTCTGCAATGGCGTGGTCAACTCTGTGCCAGATCTTCCAAACAAAATCAAAGGCGCGAGTTCTGCAACTCCGATTTGCGTTACAAACCACTAAGAAAGGGAATCTCAGCATCAATGAGTTCATTCTCAAGATGCGAACCATTATTGATGACCTAAGCAGTGCCAGTGTTCTCATCGGCGATGATGACCTAATTATGTATATTCTTGGAGGTCTAGGTGCAGAATATGAGTCAGTCGTCGTCAATCTTACAAGTCGCGTGGATACTCCGACTCTACCTGAGGTACAATTCGCACTCCAGTCACAATAAATGCGATTATTGAAGCGAACAATTCGGTCCAATCCGGTGATTCTCTATTGTCTCCAATGGCGAACGTTGCTCAACGTGGTCGAGGCTACACTGATGGTCGTGGAGGCCGTAATCGTGGTCGTGGTGGTCGCGGCGGTCGAAGCAACAACAGCAATCGTCTGATGTGTCAACTGTGTGGAAGAGTTGGCCATCTGGTCACAAAATGTTTTCATCAGTTTGATGTACATTTCAGTGGTGCCTCTCCTCAGCCACAAAACTCTCCAAACAGTTCAGAAGGCTAATCCAACAGTCAAGCCTTCACAGCCTCAACGATTGATGATCAAATGTCACAGGATTGGTATCTGGACAATGGTGCAACGAATCATGTTACATCAGAGATCACCAACATCAACAATCCAAGTGACTACAAAGGGAAAAACAAGCTCACAGTAAGTAATGGTTCATCCTTGCCAATTTTACATATTGGAGATTCAAATTTGAAAGTTAATAATGGAAATCTACTCCTAAAACACATCTTACATGTCCCAAACATTACCAAAAATCTTCTCAGCATCTCATAATTTACCAAAGATAACAATGTCTTGCTAATCGTTGTCTTATTAAGGAGATGGCTTCGACGAAAGTCCTATTGGTTGCAGCTCTTAGAGATGGACTCTATCAGCTGAACTTGTCAAAACTTGGTGCTCAACTGAAGTCTGGTTTTCACTCTCTAGTGTCAAGTCTCGATGGTCACTTGTTTTCAGATTGTAGTCGAAATAACAATGGTGGTGATTATATCAATTTTTCTGAGTCCTGTACAAATAAAAGTTCTTCTGTTAATGTGTCTAACAACACTAAGTGTCCAAAGTCTTTTGTGTGTAATACTGAGTCGAACAGGTCTAGTACTTCTAATGTCAATGTGTGGCACAGAAGGTTAGGTCATGTACACAGTGATGGTCTTAAATGTATTCTCAAATCTGTACAATGTCCTACATCTTTCAATAAATTGGAATTTTGTCCTGACTGTGTAATTGGTCAAATGCATCAATTCAATTTCAAACCTGTTAACACACAAACAAAAGAACCATTTGAACTAATTCACTCGGATTTGTGGGGTCCTGCACCAGAATTGTCCCTAGATGGCTATAGGTAGTACATTAACTTTTTAGATGATTTGTCCGGGCAAGAACCGGTCAGAGAGAAGACCGACCTGGAGAAGCCAGTCGATGCAGAGTCGAGCCCGGAACCCGAGTTGATGATGGCCGGGAAGAGGCCCAGCCCAGTGCCCAGAGAAGATGGCCACCAAGACGGTGATGCTTGTCGAGGACAAGGTTATTGCGAACCTCCTCAGAGACGGAGAAGAGAAAGTCTATACCAACGTTTGGTATTTAGACAATGGTGTGAGTAACCACATGACGGGAGACCGAGCTAAGTTTGAAGAGCTCGATGAGAAGATCACAGGGAACGTGAAGTTTGGCGATGAATCAATCGTCGAAATCAGAGGCAGAGGATCCATCCTGTTCCAGGGCAAAAATGGGGACCAACGCCTACTGACCTAGGTGTACGACATCCCGAAGCTGAAGAGTAACATCCTCAGCCTTGGTCAGATGACGGAGGTAGGAAACACAGTGGTGCTAGCCAGCTCGTACTTAAAGATGTGGAACGGTAGTGGTGCTCTGTGGATGAAGGTGAAGAGAACGCCAAACAGGTTGTACAAGATACTCCTAGAGACAGGCCAACATGTCTTCTTAATGGCGTCCCTAGCAGACCCGGCTTGGTTGTGGCACGCACGGCTTGGGTACGTAAACTTCTACGCGCTCAAGATGATAGGAGAGAATGATATGGCATTTGGGGTACCGAAGATTGAACACCCCAACCAGTTGTGTCAATGTTGTATGGTCGCGAAACAGACAAGAGTGCTATTTCCGATCAAGGCCAATTTTTAAGCAGAGCGACCCCTCCAACTGATGCACGCTGACCTGTGTGTTCCAATTACCCCGGCCACCCTAACCGGCAACAAGTACTTCTTTTGCTTGTTGACGATTACAGCCGTTGGACGCGGGTGTATGCGCTCAAGGAGAAGATTGGAGCCTTTGAAGTCTTTAAAAAGTTCAAGAGGCTCGAGGAGAACAGGTTAGGACACAGGTTGAAGACCTTGAGAACCGACCGAGGTGGAGAGTTTACATCCCAGCAGTTTAGAGAATTTTGCGACGAAGAAGGAGTCGAACACCACCTAACTGCACCGTACACGCCCCAGCAGAACGGTGTGGTGGAGAGAAGAAATCGGACCATCATGGACACTGCAAGGAGCTTGATGAAAAGTATGCAAGTCCCGGCAAGGTTCTGGGGAGAAGCAGTTAGACACGCGGTCTATCTGCTCAACCACTTGCCGACGAAGGCCCTAGGCGAGCGCACCCCTTACCAAGCATGGAAATGGAAGAAACCTCATCTGGAGCATTTGAAGGTGTTTGAGTGCACCGCACATGTCAAGACTGTGGGACCACACCTCAAGAAGCTCGATGATCGGAGTCTTCTGATGGTTCACCTTGGCGCCGAAGAAGGGATCAAGGCGCACAGGTTTTATGACCCCCGACGCAGCAAAGCGCATGTGAGCAGAGACACCGTGTTCGAAGAGGAGAAGAAATGGGACTGGCGCGATGAGAAGGGAGAGCCCGAACAAAACTCAGTGGAGTTCATCCTCGAAGAGACAAAAACGGTCGAGCAGAAAGAGGGGAAAGTCCCAGCCAAGGACCAACAATGTCCAGCTCAATGGAAACTAGCTCCCTTGGAACCAGCTCACCACCAGGCTTGCCCAACCCAGCTCACCAACAATGTACCAGAGAGTTCTAGCTCAGGAAGAACCATCTCGGGAGACTCGTCAATCAAGGACGGACCAAGAGGGTTTCGTCCCCTATCCGATGTCTATGGAGAAGCAAGAGAGCTTGAGTTGAGCCCTGATGAGCTCTTGTTGTCTAGTGAAGATGAACCAGCTAGCTATCGCGAAGCAGCCACTGAGAAGGAATGGAAAGAAGCAATGGAGAGAGAGCTAGAGTCCGTTGAGAAGAATCAGACATGGGAGCTAGTCGACCTTCCAAAAGGTCACAATTCCATTGGTCTGAAGTGGGTCTACAAGCTCAAGAAGGATTCAGAAGGCAAGGTCCTCAAGCACAAAGCCAAATTGGTCGCAAAAGGATACGTGTAGAAGAAAGGAGTTGACTTCGAGGAAGGTTTTGCTCCAGTAGCTAGACTTGACACAATCAGGCTAATCCTAGCCCTCGCAACTCATCGAGGCTACAAAATCCATCACCTGGACGTCAAATCGGCATTCCTAAATGGTGAATTGGAAGAAGAAGTCTACATTGGTCAGCCAGAAGGCTTTGTAGATCAGACTACAGAACACAAGGTGTATAAGTTGTCAAAGTCCATGTATGGGTTGAAACAAGCACCACGTGCATGGAACACTCGACTCGACAGGAGTATGAAGAGTCTTGGGTTCAAGAAGTGCTCTCAGGAGCAAGCAGTCTACAAGAGGAATAACGGAGAGGAGACCCTCATCGTCGGTGTGTACGTCGACGACCTGATCGTGACTGGATCCAGTGTAGAAGGCATAAACGGATTCAAGGAGCAAATGATGAAAGAGTTCGAGATGAGCGACCTCGGACTACTTTCATACTACCTCGGCATCGAGGTCGATCAAAAGAAGGAATGCATCGCGTTGAGACAAACGGCCTATGAGAAGAAGATCTTGAAGCAGTTCGAGATGGCGGATTGCAACCCGAGCAAGTACCTGATGGAAGCAAAGTTACAGCTCGGGAAGGATGAAAAAAGAACGCATGTGGATCCCACAGAGTATAGGCGTGTCATCGGGTGCCTCAGGTACCTAACCCACACCCGACCTGACATCTCATATGCAGTGGGCATGATGAGTCGTCACATGGAGAAGCCTACTAGTTTACACCAGCAGGCAGTGAAGCACATCCTTCGTTATGTGAAGGGAATGACGAGCTACGGGATCCAATATGGAAGAGGAAGTGAAGCTGAAGAACTGGTCGGTTTTACCGACAGTGATCTAGCCGATGATGTCGATGGCAGAAAAAGTACCGGAGGGATGGCATACTATCTCAACGGGAATCTGATCACCTGGCAATCTCAGAAGCAGCGAACTGTGGCTCTATCTTCATGTGAGGCTGAGTTCATGGCAGCAACCGCAGCAGCGTGTCAAGCGTTGTTGCTGAGAAGTTTATTGAGTGAAGTGACTGGAGCCGAGCAGAAACCGGTGACTCTCTACGTGGATAACAAGTCCGCAATCGCACTGATGAAAAACCCGGTGTTTCATGGACGCAGTAAGCACATCAACACCCGCTTTCACTTTATTCGAGAGTGTGTGGAGAAGCGAGAGATCATCGTGGAATTTGTCAGCACCAGAGAGCAACGTGCGGACATACTCACCAAGGCTCTGGCGAGAGTCAAGTTCGCGGAGATGAGAGAGCTGCTCGGGGTAAAGAACCTCGAACCAAGTCATGCTTACGGGGGAGAATGTGATCATAAGCTTAGACTTGGATGACAAGTTTTTCTTTTTGGCTTCTTTAGTAAGCTTTCTTGATAAACAAGTTTACTTGATAAACAAGTTTACTTGATAAACAAGTTTACTTGATAGACAAGGCTTTTAGGGTAAATTTGGTATTTTGATTTTTGGAGTCCTCTATATAAAGACCATCACGTTGTAGTTTCTTTTCAACTTCATCAATACAAATTCTACTTCTCATCACACTTCCTCAATCTAAAGAGATATTGTCTTCAATCATTTTTTATCTCTTTGTTTGCATTCTTTGAAACTTTGACAAAGATCCTTTAGTTTGGAACCAACATAGAATACCTCTCCAAATTTGAGATGTAATATCGTAAATGTTGAGATGATACCATCAATTCTCTTCGCATAACTATCAAACGGACATGGTAGCTGTTAATAGCAACACTAGTACTTTACAAAACATTATACATCCAAAAAGACGAAGTCAATTCGGTATCAAAATCAGAAGCGTTCATTTAAAATTTTTGTTTTGCTAGTGGACCCATGTTGATGAACTTAAAGTTTATTTATATGTCCATGGTACTAAAAGAACACAAGTTGATTTTTTTTTTATTCCACATTGCTGACTATAAATGAGCTGGAAATAGTCACTTATACATTGTATTCAACTTTAGTAAGAGTTGATTATTTCAAACGAATATAATTGTCGAAAAAAATAAACTAACTAAAATACTTGGCTATTGGGAATCCCATTTCCATACCAACTCAAGATATGCTTAGTTTTCAAAATGTATTCCACAGACAACAGAAAACAAACTTTTAATCTTATAAACTACCAATTGTCTACAGATTTACTTTCCATATTTTTAACATTTTTTTCCCTATTTACTATGTAATTTAGTATAAGGATGGTTACAGTTATAATTTTAAAAAACTTGTATTTGTTGAAGCATTTGAAAGTCAAAACTTAGAACGAGCACCCAAAAAAAAAAAGGAGGAATGGCACTATAGCTTATTAGATCTCTATATCCTACTTTTCAAACTTAGTTTTTTGAATGTCGATCAATTTTTTTTTTATATTTTTATTATTTGACTTGATTTCCTTAATATCCACTGTTTTTATTTTAATACTTTTTTTTGCTGTCAATTCTAATTTAATTTTTTTACCCTCGATATTTTAATTTAAAATGAGATCAGTTTATAGTTTCAATCTAAAAATGGTATAACGAAAAATTGTTTATTTAGTCGATAGACTTAGAATAAGAATTAATAACCACTACTACAAATACAGTTTTTCGGTGCGGATGACTTTTGGGTGCGACTTTTCGCACCTAAAAGTCGCACCAAAATTACTTTCGGGTGCGACTTTTCGCACCTAAATGTCACTGAAGTAACCTCAAAATTTCGCTGATTTTTTTTAATTTGGGTGCGAAAAGTCGCACCCAAAAGCTCATCATACCTTTGGGTGCGACAAAGTCGCACCCAAAAGTCCAAAACATTTCTAAAAATTTAGCGGGATTGATAAAGTCCCAAACATTCCAAAACATTTCAAAACATTTCTAAAAATTTCGCTGATTAGAAGAAGAAGGGAAAGGAAAGAGAAGAAGAGAAAAGAAAAGAAGAAGAGGCCGAGAGAGAGAGAGAGAGAACGAGAGATTGAGGGGGAGCGAGAGAGTGAGAGAGGGAGACTGAGAAGGAGAGCGACCGAGTGAGAGGACGCGCGGCCGAAAGCAGCCATCGAGACCAAGCACCACCTCGCGTGCGCGACCGAGAAGAAGCGAGCGCCGCCGCGAGCACGCCGAGGACGCCGGCCGAGAAGGGATCGTCGAGGAAGGAGGGAGAGAGCGCCGAGGAGACGTGATTTCACAATCAAGGTGAGATAGGATTTCTCCCCCAAATTGGAATTCGATTTCTAGGGTTTAGAATTTGGATTTTCGAATTTGATAGTTCTTGGGTTTGATTTCGATGAGGATATCACTGGTTGTTTGATTTATGCTCGTGTTTGATGAGATTTATGCGCGCTTCGGCTGAGAAGGACGAGGACTGCCATGAGCGTGAAGACACCGGAGCGAGGAGGGACGTCGGAAACAGAGGAAAAGGGCACCGGAGAGGAGAGATTTCGCAAAATTAAGGTGAGAAACAATTTTCCCCCAGATTTGATTTTGAAATTAGGCTTTTGATGTTAGTGAAGTGTTTCTGGCTAGTATTGTGCTCGGTTTGTATTGCTTGTGTTCGGATTTGTGAATTTGAGTTGATTTTGAATTGTTTTAAGTTTATGAACTTGTCTGGACAGCCTGATAAAACGGACGTGGTCAGTCCGATCTGTCTGAGATCATTTTTGTTAATATTTTTCCTGGATTGTAGACTGAATGGGCTTTCTAAAACATCCAAGAACACGGAAATCCATTGAGTATTGAATGAGATACGAATTTTTGAAATCAGTGTTTTAAAGCTGGAAAAACTGGAACTCCGAACCTGTGAACTGATTTTGCGAGATGTTTTTGAGATAGTTTTCTCGATCCAAATTTGGCTTATAATATCACATTAGAAAGGTAAGGAAGTTAGTTTTGTTATGAAACTAGAATCGTTGGATTTCGATTTGTGTGACTGAAGTTATGACATGTTCTTTAGCAGCTACTCGGATCTGATATTTCGCAAAATTAAAGTGAGAAACAATTTTCCCCCAGATTTGATTTTGAAATTAGGCTTTTGATGTTAGTGAAGTGTTTCTGGCTAGTATTGTGCTCGGTTTGTATTGCTTGTGTTCGGATTTGTGAATTTGAGTTGATTTTGAAAGAAAAAAAAGTATTTGTTGCAACTTATTAGCATACGTACACCTCAGCTGTGCTGAGGTGGCGTTGGTTAGAAAATCAGTTATGTATGAAGTCTGTTGTAACAACCTCACATGATAATATATATACGATCAAGCCTCTGATCAAGCTTGACAATTATCCTAACAGATCTTCTCTCCATTGAATCTCCCTAAGGATTCTCAATTATTTTTCATGATATCAGAGCGCTCAAGCTCATCCATGGCTTCTCAACTTGATCAAACTCACTCTTCCGCACAAAATTTCATTAGATCTACGTCCCTAACCTTCAATCCATCTCATCATCCAATTTCAGTCAAGCTTGATAAAGAAAACTACCTAATCTGGCATCAGCAAATCAACGCCGCAGTTCGAGGAAACAGACTCGAAGGCTTTCTCAATGGAACGATCGAGTGTCCACCAGAGATGATTCGCGATGAACCAGACTATCCTCAGAATCTTAGGCGCTCTGTGAATCCAGAGTATGTCACATGGAGTCGCCAAGATCAATTGCTCGTGTGCTGGCTTCTCTCGTCCATGGCGGTTGAAGTTCTTCCCCAAACGATCGGTTGCAACACCGCATCGTAAATTTGGAACGCTGTTCAACAGCTATACGCAATTCAGTCAAAGGCGAAAGTGATCCAGTACAAATTGAAGCTTCAAACTCAAAAGAAAGGTGATCTTTCAATGAGTGATTACCTTCTGAAAATGAAGTCGTATGCAGATTGTCTCAATGCGATTGGAGTCAAGATCTTTGAAGAAGATCTAATTTTGCACATTCTCACTGGATTGGGAAGCGATTACGATTCACTCGTAGTCTCAGTCACGTCAAGGACGGATTCGTATAACATTCGAGATATGACAGCTTGGCTCACCTCTCACGAGTCAAGGCTTGATCAGCAGCTCATTAGTGATAGCACTCCATCAGCCAATTTCGCTCAGAATCGATCCGGAAACCAATCGCAAAACTCAGGCAACAACAGTCGTGGCCGAGGAAATCGAGGTCGTGGAAGCGCTCCAACAACAACAATCCCCGTTCAATGTCAGGTGTGTGGAAAAATGGAGCATATGGCACTAAAGTGCTATTATCAGTTCGATCAGAGTAACAACAACAACAACAATGGATCTTACTCTGCGAATCTGGCCTCCTCTTCTCAATTCTTCAACAACAACAACACCACCAACAGTGCAAATGTGGCCTACTCTTCTCAGTACTCCAATAACAACAATTTCTCGAGTCCACCAAATGCAAATTGGTTTCCTGACTCCAGAGCCACAAATCACATCACCGGTGACCTGTCCAACCTGGCGTTGAGCTCTCCTTACCACGGAAATGACACGCTTCACATCGGTAATGGAGCAGGTTTGAAAATTCTTCATGTTGGATCAAGTGTTTATTGTGTTAAGATTGATAGAAACACAAGATGCTGATTTTGAAGAAAATGTTACATGTCCCTAGGATAGCTAAAAATTTACTTAGTGTATCTCAGTTTGCTGAGATAATCAAGTTTATTTTGAGTTTCATCCTGGATATTGTGTTGTCAAGGATCTGGCTTCACACAAGGTTCTACTTCAAGGGAGTGTTAGGAACGGAATCTACGTGTTCAACAATTTTACAAGTCAGCTCTCAAGGAAGCATAAAGATTTTAAAAGTTTTTCTTCAGCGGCTACAACAGGGAATAAAGCTGCTCTTCTTTCAAATAAGCACTCCACAGATAAGCATTCTCCAACTATCGAGCTATGGCATAGAAGATTGTGTCATCCTTCATTAGATATTGTGAAGTCTGTTCTAGCTACTTGCAATGTCAAATTTGAAGCTCATGGTGATATGTTTTGTGAAGCCTGTTATCTTGGAAAGAGTCATAAAATGAAGTTTGCTAGTTCCGAAACAAAGTACAGTCATCATCTTGAGCTAATAACATCAGATATATGGGGTCTTTCCCCTGTCTTGTCCAGGAATGGTTTCAGATATTATGTGTATTTCATTGATGCACACACCATATTTGTGTGGATTTATTTTCTCAAGGCAAAATCTGAAGTGTTCAACATTTTCACTCAGTTCAAAGCTCAAGTTGAGAATCAATTCAACAATAAAATCAAGATGTTTTATAGTGATTGGGGAGGTGAATATAGAGTGTTGACAAACGTTTTGAAAGCGAATGATATTATACACAGAAATTCATGTCCAATAGTTCATGAGCAGAATGGCATGGCTGAGCGGAAGCATAGGCATATTGTCGATACATGATTGTCTCTTTTAGCGTAGGCTAGTCTACCACAACGCTTTTGGTGTGATGCGTTTGCTGCTGCAGTTTACACCATCAACAGACTACCAACTAGAGTCCTCAACAACATCTCGCCATGGGAGGCACTGTATCACATCAAGCCTGACTACTCTCACATGAAGGTGTTTGGATGCCTCTGCTTTCCTTATCTACGACCCTACAGTCAGCATAAGTTTCAGTACCGATCAAAAGCGTGCACGTTCATTGGCTATAGTAGCAAACACAAAGGGTACGTGTGCTTATCCAAGTCTGGGTGAACTTACATTTGTAGAGATGTGGTGTTTGATGAAAACAGTTTTCCCTATGCCTCTGATCATGTACAACTAACCAAAAATACACCTACAATAGCTCATTTTCCCTCCTCAGCAATCCACTGCATTATGCCTCAAATATCAGATCACATAGACACACAACCACAAACACCAAATGCCTTTCCACAACAAATACCACATACACAAACAGCCTCTCCACAACAAATACCACTTACACAAACAACCTCTCCACAACCTTTAAATGACTCAGAAATGACTAATTCTACTTCTCAAACTCCAGAAATAAACACCAACAATGACTTTACTCTCATACAAGACTCATCAGATTCTAGTAGCACCAGATATATGCTTGCTAGTCACCTTACTGAACCAAATACCTAATCTCAAATACCACATAAACCCACCCAACCCTCAACCTTGAACTCTCATGTCATGATCACACATGCAAAGGCTGGGATATCAAAAGCTAAAGCTCTCTTCGCTGAAGTTCCAGAGTCTGAACCATTCACAGTCAAAGAAGCTTTGGTAAATCCTAAATGGACTCATGCAATATCAGCTAAACTTGGTGCCCTTGCTGTGAACAAAACGTGGTCTCTTATGCCTATGCCTGCAAACAGGAAGCTTATTGGGTGTAAATGGGTGTATAAAATCAAGAGACATGCTGCTGATTCCATTCACATATATAAGGCAAGGCTCGTAGCTCAAGGAAACACACAAGTTGTTTTGACTATGCTGAGACGTTCAATCCTGTAGCAAAACCAGTGACCATACGCATCTTACTTTGCGTTGCTGTGTCTTTTGGTTGGTCAATTCGCCAATTAGATGTAAATAACGCGTTCCTACATGGTGAACTCACAGAGACAGTATACATGGCTCAACCACCCGGGTTTGTCGACTCAACACGTCCATACCATGTGTGCCATCTGCATAAGGCATTATATGGCCTCAAGCAAGCTCCGAGAGCTTGGTTCCAAAAGCTATTCCATACACTAAGTGCTCTTGGTTTCACAGCGTGCAAGTCTGACACTTCTCTCTTTACAAAGTTTTCATCTACATCAGTCGTCTACCTCTTCATCTACGTTGATGATATACTCCTAACAGGCAGTGATCCATGTGAAGTTCGTGAGCTAATTTCCAAGCTTCACAGTTCCTTTGCTCTCAAGGACCTAGGACTACTCCACTACTTCCTCGGAGCTTAGGTACAAACTACTGAATCTGGTCTACACTTGTCACAAACCAGGTACTTAAAAGAGCTTCTTCACAAAGCAAATATAGGTCAGCAACTTTAGTGCCAAATCCAACTTTGAGCTCTGATACATTTTCGAAGCACGTGGGTGATCCAGTTGACAGCCCATCTCTCTATCGAAGTATTGTTGGTGCGCTTCAATATGCGTGCATCACAAGACCAGAGATTGCCTACAGCATCAACCGTGTCTGTCAGTTCATGCATCAACCCCTAGTTCCTCACTGGAAGGCTGTGAAGCGTATACTCAGATACTTGCAAGGCACGTTACATCTTGGGTTGACAATCCGTCCATCAAAGGTACAAGATTTGGTGGCGTTCTCCGATGCTGATTGGGCGTCAAATCCAGATGATCGACACTCAACGTCTGGGTGTTGTGTATTCTTCGGCAAAAATTTGGTGTCCTGGTTCTCGAAGAAGCAAAGCACTGTCTCTCGTAGCAGCACTGAAGCCGAGTATCGAAGTCTAGCTCATTCTACCGCGGAAATCACTTGGATTTAGTATCTCCTTCAAGAACTTTGCGTCAAAATACCAACCGCTCCAATTTGCTGGGTTGACAACCTTAGCACAATTGCCTTGGCGTCGAATGCAGTACTTCATGCTCATACCAAGCATGTAGAACTCGACTTGTACTTTGTCCGAGAAAAGGTCCTCTCTTGTCAACTTCGGGTTCAACACATGCCTACGCTTGATCAAGCAGCGGATATCTTCACCAAGCCATTGTCCACGCCTCGTTTCTCTGCCTTGCGGTCCAAGCTATCTTTGGCTCCGCCGCGTTAGGCTTGCGGGGGGATATTAGCAGACGTACACCTCAGCTGTGCTGAGGTGGCATTGGTTAGAAAATCAGTTATGTATGAAGTCTGTTGTAACAACCTCACATGATAATATATATACAATCAAGCCTCTGATCAGTCGGTTAAGCTTGACATTTACCCAAACAGATCTTCTCTCCATTGATTCTCCCTAAAGATTCTCAACTGTTTTTCACAACTAATGAATTTTCTACCTACTTTTAAAGATCTAGCTCAAATTTTATTTTATTAGATAAATAGTCCACCAGGTCGAAGTTAATTAAATTAACTTTTCTGTTAATTTAATTAATTAAACAGTTAATTAAAATAATTTTGGTCCGATGGCTTTTTTTTTTAATAAAATGAAATTTGGATTATTCTTTAAGATGAGAGTAAGTTATTGGGTTACTGATCTAATTTTCTCAAACAGCATTTGGTATTTCAACTTTCTTATTGATTCTTTATCGGGTAAGATAATTAATCCTCCTTGGATCATTAAGCAAAATCTCCCCTTCTTCGTGAATGCGGTTCCTGGAATCAGCCTTAATCATGTGTGTCGCGATAAAAATATGGTAGTTGATGCGTTGTGTAAGATGGGCAGCACTTTGCAGGAGGTGTTTTATTTTTCTTTCAATTTTATTATTCACCATTAAAAGTTCATGACACCATTTGTAAAGAGAACATGGGTTATAGATATCACAAAACATTTGTTATTTCTTTTTTTTTATGCATTTTTTTTCTTTCAATAAAATTTGTAACCACAGTATTATTCCTTCACCATTTAAGTGGAGACTATCAATAAAATCTCATGTGGTTCCGCCCATGTTTAATAAAAAATAAAATAGTTATTTTAACATATGACAATGGTTAATTGAATTTACTTAATACAGTAACTAACTGCGAAATCGAAACTTACAAAAAAAATTAAGACTAATTTTGATTTACTTTTTAAATTTAAAATTAATTACTTTAGTTATTAATTTAAAATGCTTAAGAATATCACTAAAGAAGAAAAACAATGAAACTTCAGATTATTAGCCCAAACGATAAGACTCTGAAAAATTAAATTACGTTTAGGATTTTTATTTTTATTTTATTATCAAACACGTCCCTCATGGTAAAATATTTCGAGCTCCGCCACTATACATGTGCATATATAAATATATAATTATTCCGTCAACGCAGTATTACCATATATTGAAAGATTAAGAAACATTACAAGAACATAAGATAGGGAGATGTTAGAGAAATATCTCGTATACGCTTGCCTTGGTGTTCTTTCCATCACAATTCTAGTTCACGCCCAGAGTCAATCAGGTACTAAATGACTGTCTGATAATTAATACTGAAAGATAACAGACAAAACTTACACCAATCTATGGTCTAGACAATATTAATTAAATGAGGTCGTGTACTATTTTGTGGCAGGTTTTATAAGCATAGACTGTGGGATCCCAAAAAACTCAAGCTACACAGACGAAACAACGGGTTTGTACTATGTTTCGGACTCAGCTTTCATCGATAACAGCGCCGGAAAAACCAGCAATATCTCAGTCGAACACTTCTCGAGAGATCTCGAACGGCAATTCAGAGCGGTCCAAAGCTTCCCCAATGGAGTCAGAAACTGCTACACCCTAAAACCCGCCAACGGAAAAGGTACCAGATACCTGATCCGAGCGAGGTTCTTATATGGTAATTATGACGGAAAGGATTCGGTTCCAGATTTTGATATCTACATCGGGGCAAATAAATGGGGTTCTGTTAAGTTGGAGAGTGTGTCTTCTGTTAAAACCATGGAGATCATACATATTTCAGCATCGGACAGCGTGTTCGTGTGTCTTGTGAACACACGCCATGGAACGCCTTTTATTTCAGCTCTCGAGCTTAGACCTTTGAATATTTCAATTTATGGAGATATTGGAGCGGCGAAACTTTATCGGCGAATTGATATTGGTTCACAAACCAATAAATATGTCAGGTACATAACATTTTTATTATTTATTTAACTGTAAATTAGATATTAGATAGCTAAGAAAACAGTAGTAGTCGTTTAGTTACATACGGGAGTTAAATGTCGCGAAACTCCGACAAAAAATGGTGGGAGTTCCATTTTCTGTTATACTCCAGCCACCGAAAATGGTTTAATCATGTCATTTATTTTCCATTATTTTTCTATAAATTCAGCTAAATTTCGGTGAAATTCTGAGATTCACAAAGTCAACGGAAATGAAAAAAAAAAATCTACAGATTACTATTTTATATATAATAATAAATTTTCTGACAAATACTGGTGAAAGTGTGGAGCTTTTTCAAATCAACATTACAAAATGCCCGTTCACATTCTCATCAGCCGACAGCATTTCTATAAAATGAAACCATCTGTCAATTGGGCGTTCTATAGACTTTTCTATGTAAATATGCTCAGTGTAAATGTTTAGCGGTATTAGCTGGCTGATTAAAATAAAAATAAAACTGGACTTTCATATATATTATTAGTGCCGAAAAATAGATCAACACTTAAAATCGACTGATGTTCGATTTAGGGAAGGACTCTATAACCGCGTTGTGGTCAAATGATGAAGAAACTCCCAAGCTCGCCGCTTTTGCTGTACCGGAAAGAGATTTTCGGTGGCTCGTCATCTGAAAAGAGAGAAGAGTGAGCTAGAGGAGCGCAGAGGGATTTCCTCTAGTGTGCACTCTGACGCTCAACACTAGTCCAAGTGCTATGTGAGGTGGGGACCTTTTGTTCTCCCTTAGAAATTCTAGAGAGAGAAGGTCTGAGGTGAGAGAGAGACACAGTTTTGTTAAGTTACTTCAACCTAGTGTGGGGTGAAGTATTTATAGTGAAGCCTTGATATTGTCAAGGGTCAGGGTAATCCTATCATTTGGTTGTTAAGACTTCCCCTTTTGACTATCTTGTCATGGGCTAGTTTTGGAAAGACCGCATCATCGGTAGCTTTTGAGAAGACTGCGTCATCGGTAGTTTTTGGGAAGATCGTGTCATCGGGCGATTTTGGGAAAACCACGTCATTAGTAGCTTTTTTTTTAAGAATCACGTCCTGGGCGGTCTTTGAGAAGGATTGCGTCCCAGTCGGTTTTGGGAAGGATCGAGTCTCAGGCGGTTTTGGGAAGGATTACGTCCCGGACGGCTTTTGTGAAGGATTACGTCCGGGGTGGTCTTTGGGAAGGATAGTGTCCCGGGCGGTTTTGGAAAGGTCATGTCATTGGTCGCTTCTTGGAAGGATCGCATCGCGGGCAACTTTTGTGATGGAATGCGTCTCAGATGGCTTTTGTGAAGGATTACATCCCGAGAGGCTTTTGTGAAGGAACAAGTCCCATGACCCTCCTCTTTGAGGACTCCTTGTCATTGGACATTTTGTGAAGAAACATGTCCCATGATCCTTCTTGAGGATGCCACATCATTGGACATTTTTTTTAAGAAACATGTCCCATGACCCTTCTTGAGGATGCCACATCCCCATCACTTTTTTGAACAAATACGTACCATGAGGCTTTTGTGAAGGAACATGTCCCGGGAGGCTTTTGTGAAGGAACATGTCTCATGTAACTTCTTGAGGATGTCACGTCATCATACACTTTTGTGAAGAAACATGTCCTGTGACCCTTCTTGAGGATGCCACGTCATCAAACACTTTTGTGAAGAAACATGTCACATGACCCTTCTTGAGAATGCCATGTCATCGGACACTTCTGTGAAAAAATACCCCACGTGGTGAGATTCTCCCATACATAGGTTCATACACTCCATTCGCTAATGATATGAGTTTGGCTTCAGCACTACTTCACGAGACTACATATTGTTTCTTGCTACGCCACGTGACGAGATTCCCCCACACATAGGTGCACATGCCTGATGTCGATCTTTGATCTGGGACATACTCTGCCCAATCTGCATCAGTGAAAACTTTGATACCTCGACTGCTTCTTTTCTTGAATGAGAGACATGTTCCTGGAGTAGATTTGAGGTATTGGAGAATTCGCATGAAATGCTTCCATGTGGGTTTTCGAGGGATTACTCATGAATCTACCGATCATGCTCACTGCGAATCCAATGTCTGGTGTAGTTTGAGTGAGGTAGATGAGTTTTCCTACTAGTTGCTAAAATCTTTCTTTGTTGGATGCGACCTCGGTTGTGCGAGCTACTAGATTCACATTGGGATCCATCGGAGTATCAGCTGGTTTGCAATCGAGCATGCCAGTTTCCTTGAGGAGATCCAATGTGTATTAACGCTGAGACATTGAGATACCTTTCTCAGATCGTGCGACCTCTATGCCTAGGCATGTCGCAAGCTTCCAAGGTCCTTGAATTCGAGCTCGGATGACAAAGTCTGCTTCAATCTCTTGATTTCTTCAAGATCATCTCCGGTAATGACTATGTCGTCCACATACACACTGAGGATGTTGTGCTTGCCTTGTGTTGTGATCTTTGAGAAGAGCGTAGGATTTGCTTGGCTTTGTTAGTAGTCGTATTGTTTGAGCACATGAGTGAACTTTTCGAACCAGGCTCGAGGAGACTGCTTGCGTCTGTATAGGGTTGGCATCTTGACGGTTCTCGAAGCCTGGTGGGATTTTCATGTAGACTTCTTCTTCCAGTTCGCCATTCAAGAAGACATTCTTCACATCGAGATGGATAAGTGGCCAATCTAAGTTGGCTGCTAGAGATAGAAGAATTCTGATGGTGTTGAACTTAGCGACCGATGCGAATGTTTCTTGATAATCAATGACATAAGTGTACCCCTTAGCAACGAGACGAGCTTTGAATCTCTCCACGGAGCAATCTGTGTTGTGTTTAATGGTGAATAACCATCTGCATCCGATAGTTCGTTTGTTAGGTGGCAGCTTGGTGATTTCCCTCGTGTCATTTTGCTCGAGGACTTGGATTTTTGCATGACTAGCATCTCGTCAAGCTGGGATCTGGAGGGCTTTTTTGATTGATTGTGGCACGTTTTCCTAATCCAATTTTGTCATATAGGCTTGATAGCTCGCTGAGAGATTCCCGTAGAACACATAATCTTACATCATGTATAGGCCACATGAACGAGTAGGTTTTCTCAAGGCAATAGGTAAGTCTGGAGATGAGATATTACTTTGTTTATTGATTTCGATGTTCAGGACTGGAGAGACATCATGGGTGCGAACTTTTGCCAGACTCTCGGTAAGGTTTAGGTCGCAAGGAACTTCCGAACTAGATTCAGAGGGTTTAGCGAACTAGGCACGAGATTGTTTGAAATGTCCGGAAGAGTTTGAGGTGAGTTCGTCAGGCTAGGCGGCAAAGGATTCGGAGTTGAACTAATGTCTGGATTGATGATGAGCCAATTTGGGGAGTCATTGTCGCTGCTCTCCCCCTGACGAGCATAATTGGCGAAGTATGGACTCAGTCTTGAAAAGTAACGTTTGTAGATATTATGAATTTTTTGGAAGTGGGTTCATAGCATTTGTAGCCCTTCTGAGTTGTTGAGTAGCCGAGGAAGATACACTTCGTTGATTTGGACTCGAGTTTCCCTTGATTATATGTGTGGGTAAACACGAAAGAGCCAAATACTTTAGGCGGGAGAGTGGATATGAGTCGTGTTTAGGAAAATGTTTCAAGGAGAACGCGAGCTGGAATTTTGTAATTAAGGACACGAGAGGGCATGCGATTTATGAGTTAGGTAGCGTGAAGACTGCTTCTCCTAAGAAGTGTGATGGCATATTTGATGAGAATATGATAGCTCGCGCGACCTCAATGAGATGTCGATTTTTTCGTTCAGCTACTCCGATTTGTTGAGGAGTATAAACACACGAGCTAGAATGGATTATGCCTTAGATTTTGAAGAAAAAACCAAGCTTCGTATTGAAATAATCTCAAACATTATCTGTATGGACGATCTTAATGTGAGTATCAAACTAAGTTTGGATCAGTTTGTGAAAGGATTTGAAGAGTTCCTTTGTTTCTAACTTGTGTTTCATCATGTATACCCAATTTCGTCTCGTATGGTTGTTAACAAAGAGTACAAACCACCGAGCTCCAGTAATATTTGAAAATTTAGAAGGGCCCCAAATATCACTGTGCATGATAGCAAATGGGCGAGATTGTTTGCATGGATTGGGATAATACGAGCTACGAGTACGTTTGGCAAACTCACACATGTCACACTGAATAAAATTGACAT
This sequence comes from Urtica dioica subsp. dioica, assembly GCF_054948205.1. NCBI lineage: Eukaryota > Viridiplantae > Streptophyta > Magnoliopsida > Rosales > Urticaceae > Urtica > Urtica dioica. The sequence goes on from NC_142756.1 coordinate 13,303,327, forward strand.
TTTTATTGAGAAATAGATAAGGAGACATTCTTTTGGGATACATGAAACACGAATGTCCTAATCTAAGATAGTTAAGCATGATTTCTTTGTGTGATGGTGGAGATTGGGCCATTTGACATAGTGATATGAGATGGTTTGAGGATGTAGAGTCCGACACTGAGTTCGACATTACCGATTTGTCTCCCCAAATCATGTTCCAGGAACACACATGAACATTCATCAAAAACAGTTCGACACCGAGAATCCTTGTTGATCTTGGTGTACAAATAAAAGATTACGGTGTAATTGAGGAACAAAAAATAATGACTCCAGTTTCAAGCACTCTGATATGACTACAGTTTCGATACCAGCAACTTTGGTTTTGAATCCGTTGGAAATGGTGACCGATATGTTTCTATCACATATAGAGTATTTGGTGAATAGATATCGGTTACCAATCATGTGGTCTGAGCCCCTGAGTCGACAATCCAGGCTGAAGGATTTTCCAAGCTTACATGAAGAGCTCAAGGAGAGTTACCTAGAGCGCCAACACTATTGCTTTCTCCTCTGAGCTGAGCTTGTTGGATGAGGCTCTAGAGGATAGCGAGTTGGTCGTTGTTGAAGGAGGAGGCACCTGAGGTGGAAGTCGATGTAGCGGAAGAGATAGACACCAAATTTCTGTTTGAGTTTGGATCTTTAGTGTCTCGAGTTGACTTCAGATTTGATGGTCTCCCATGGAGCATCTAGCACGATTCTCAAAATGACCAGGTCGTCTGTAATGATCGCAGTAGGTCTTATCTTTACGGAGTTTGTTGTCCGTGGAGACGCGAGCTTTTGGGCTTTCATCCCATGTGGTTAGAGCAGACGAGTTTGAGCTCGGAATTGAGATTGCATTGGATTGACTTCCTCCAAGCATGATTTTCCTTCTGCTTTCTTTGTGTCTGACCGCGGAGAAGGCTTCCCGGAGAGATGGTAGTGGTACCATACTGAGAATCCATCCTCTAAAGAAAGAAGGTTTCCCCGATTTCGGGGTTCATGGAGTTTATGAGCCAAGACATCACCATGTTATTTTCAGCCTTCCAAGTTTTGAAAGCCGGATCTTCGCACTTCGGAGCTATAGCTACGCCGATGAGATAATCATCCTACTTCACCCAGAGAGAATATGAGCAAAGATCGTGACCACTGAAGGAAATTGTGGCCATTGAGTTTGTGACTCGTGATATGGTTGGAGAATTGTCAGAACTTGATTGAGTGGGCATGGTTTGAAGGGTGGTCAAAGTGGTGTTAATGGCAAATGAGTTTTCGAAGGTGTTCATGGTGTTTGAATTTATGGGCTCTGATACCATGTAGTACTTTAGAGAGGAAAAATGGATAAATATTTTCTACTTTTTTTGTTTTTATATGAGAGGAGAACCTATATTTATACAAGAAGGAAAAAAATGAACAATTACATTTGTGCACTGGAAGTATAAAGACAATCTAGGAAATATACAAACATGGAAAAGAGGAAATGCAACTTCCAATGAGATAGAGCAACTTCCAATGAGATAGTGTAACTTACAAAAGATAGTGGGACTCGTGAGCCTGTGTTTGCAACAAAAATAAGTGAAACAACTTTCATTGTTATATTTTTTGAACGAAAAGCTACATTGCAAGAAATTATCGGTCAAATAAGAAGTTGGCTGCAAGCAACGAATCAAATTACAATAGCAAAACAAATAGTGAAGATGAATGGGATGTTGAAGTGGATATTGTCATTAAAGAACAAGAGTTTTCTCTTAAAGCCACCATGCCTCAATGAATAACAACGAAAGTGATTGGATTTTATTTATTGCGTGTGCCTTTTGAGCATTTCTCCCTTTTTGTCGTTAAGGTAGTCGTCATCAACGTCCATGCGTCCTACCCCCCGAGCCATTAGTTATGCGTCCTACCCCCCGAGTGTTTGAGAGGTGCGTCATGATGGGCTTCAGGGAGACACTGGTTTGGAATATTTCGGTGATGGTCGCAGTGATGTTGTAGACTTTGTTTGAGCTTGGAAAGGCATCTCCTTATAGATTATTTGCCTATTTGTCTGATTAAGAGGAGGTAGATTTCCTTCTTGAGGTGAGAAACTGGGTCATGACTGTTTTTGTAGTTCTTGAGTGATGGTATCGTTCCCATCTTTTTTTATCCATTCATGTCTTGCTCCTACGAGGGCGAGACTGAAGGCCTAGCACTTGTGGGTCTGGTTGACGGGATTGCCTATCCCTTGGAAAGCCGATGGAATCTAGTGCTATTGACCATTTCTTTTGCTTTATGACCGAGTCATTCGGTGGGTTGGCACTTCATTGGCCTCGTGGTGTGGTCACAAGGGCTTTGTCGATCTTTATTTGAGTGCAAAAGACGAGGTTCCAAACCTCTGCCTTTGGGCTCTTGGGAAGAAGCCTGTGGGATTTCCCCGTTTGGCATCGCATAGACATCTTGGTTATCTTCTTATGGATGCCCTTTGGGAGAAGCATTGTCTGGACCTTCGAAAAGGTATTGGATAAGGGGGTTGTTCCTATGAAATTATAGGAACATCTCCATGAGTTTGTTGATTTGATCTTTGGCCCGGTAGACCCTTTTCACTCAAGGGTCGGGGCTAGTGTAGGTGAGGTGTTCATCGTGGGTGCAACCTCATTTTCTTCTTGCTTGGCTCAGTTTTTTCCAACCTCGTCGTTGATGATTTCGATGTGTTTTCTCGAGCAGGATTCAGTGTTGGATCAGGTTATGGTGCCGGTGTGTGTAGAGGTACCTCCACTAGAAGCGTTACAGGGCCATACCATGACGTGGTTTGGAGTCTCGGGATAAGACTTAAGGTGTGTCAGAAAGGTGATTATCTCGAGAGCTACATCTTTGAGGATTTGCCTGACATCGTTGGTATCTGGATCGTCATTTTGAGCGTAGAGGTGAAGAGTCGAAAATTTCTTCTCATGGTTGGGATTCTTCGAATCCTTTCCATGTAGCTTCTAAAACCTTGTGGCTGAGCTTCAGAACAATGTCTTCTGGGAGGTGATTAGTCTTTCTATCGGTGAGAGCGTAAATCTCGGAATGTGACCATGTAGATGCCCACTTTAGGAGCGGTCTCGTTGTGGATTATCACCGCGGGAACCTTTTAGGTTGCGGGACGTGAATTGATGTCACAAAGATTTGTCTCAGGTCGCGAACGGTTGCCAAAGGGATTGCACGGCATCGCAAGGTATTATGATGGTTCACTCGGAAATGCGAGTGGTTGTCCCGCCGTGGGATACTGCTTGGAGTCGCGATGGGTTGTCCGACCGTGAGGGCGAGCTTTCGAACGACATGCGGCGATGTGAGAGGGAGCCTAGAGGTCCCGTGGTCGTACGAACGACCTAAGGTTCTGGGAGGGAACCCATAGGCTCCGTCGTCGATGTTTCGACGGCCTAAGGCACTGCGTGAGAGCCCGGAGACCCTACTTGGGTGTGCGGACGCCCTAAGGTGCCGCACTGAAGCCCGAGTGCCCGTCGTCAAGGATCGAATGCCGTGGGGCACCGTGCGGGGCCTGGAGGCCTTGTTGTAGGCGTGAAGATGGAATGAGGTGTCACCACGAGCCTGGAGGCTGCACCATGAACGGGGGTCCCCCAGAGGTACCGCACGGGAGTCCGGAGGTTGCACCTAGAGCTAGCGGACCCCAGAGGTGCGGCACCGGAGCCTGGAGGTTGTGCCGTTGGCGGGGCGACCCCCAGAGGTGCCACACAAGGGACAAGAGGCTGCGTCGTGGATGGGCGACCCCATAGGTACCGTACGAGGGCCCGAAGGCTACGCCGTGGACGAACAGACGCCCAAGGTACCGCACGGGAGCCGAGAGAATGTATTGCAGGCGTTGAGATGTCGTCACTATGATGTATTGCAGGCGTTGAGATGTCGTCACTATGGGTGAGACCCTCGCCTTTTAGGGTCTCACATGAGACATAGTGTTGAAAACTAGTGGGAGCACGTAGATATTTTTGTGACCCCGTCTTTCTAGCACAAAAATGTGGTCGTCAAAGGGTCGCTCGTGGTCGGCAAGGGGTTCTTCGTGGTCGTCAACAAGGCAAGAGGTCACCTCGGCAGCCGTTGGCTAGACTGAGCACGCCCGACCCTAATTGTGGCGGTTAAGTCTTTGCAGGGGGTTGTTATTTTCTTGGCATATTGTTCTTTCTTTTATTTGACCGTTGTCAGAGTTCTATTTTGAGGGGCGAATTTTCACCCTACAACATTTACAACATTTACCGACGATTTTTTTTGTCGGTAATAACCCGGGAATCGTCGCTAAATGTATTTAGCAACGATTTTAGCGACGATAATAATCGTCGCTAATTGTCCGTGCCTAAATATATTTAGCGACGATTTCTTCGTCGGTAAATATTTAGCGACGATAACGTCGTCCCTAAATGTTGTGACGAGAAGTTTTTTTTCAATTTGAAACAGATAATTAGCGACGACTTTTTCGTCGCTAATTAGCGGGGGAAAAATTCCCGCGTACATTAGCGACGACAAAATCGTCGCTAAATGTTGTGACGAGAAGTTTTTTTCGTTTTGAAACAGATAATTAGCGACGACTTTGTCGTCGCTAATTGTCGCGGGGAAAAATTCCCTCGTGAATTAGCGACGACAAAGTCGTCGCTAAAAGTTTGTGTGGAATTTTACTATTATTATAATTTATTTTTTTCGTCGTTAATTATTTATTTTTTACGGTTTTTTTGTTGTGAAATTCTAAAATGAAAAATCAAATAAAAACTAAATTATATTATCCAAATCAACAACTATATAAAATCCGGTTACGTACGTTTTCGGTTATCGAGAAATATGTAAATAATAAATATACAAAACAACTAATAAACCACTAGTCGCAACGTTTGCTTTGTCGTCCCGCCGCTCATTTTCCCTCTCCTCGACGAGAAACGCTCTTCTGCTGGCGCTGAAGTTCTGCAGACTGCGGCGTCGGACTAGACTGACTTGGTCCGCCGGGCGTCGTCTGCTGGCTAGCGTCGGGAGTCCTCTGCTGGCCGCCCGTCGGAGTGTGGACACCGGGCGTCGGAGTGTGGACGCCGGCCGTCGGAGTCTACTGGCTGTGGGATGACGGAGTGTACTGCGAACCCTGCGGAAATTGAGGCATAAACGAGCTCAGGTTGAGGCCAGGCACCTGATTCTATATTGCCTCGGCGAACGAGGCGATGGTCGACGTGAACACCTCCTGAGAGATATATCTTGGATGCGATGTCCCAGCCTCCGAACTACCGTAGACTTCGGCGACTTCAGCCGCCATCCGTGCTCCCTGTGGCACCAAACGTCCGACGCCGGTCAAGTGATCAGACCGCGAACCCATAATATCGCGGATCGCCTGCTGCTCTAGGACGGAAATATCAACGTCCGCTCCTTGTTGCTCAGCCTCCACTCGTAACGTGTTGAATCTATCGACCAGTCGATCCTGATATAATTAAATAGTTAGTATCTATTAATCGGAAAATAAGAAAAATACAAATTTAACTTACATAACGTGCGGAGGATTCAGGAGTCAGCCACTCGGACTTGTCGGACTGATGTTGACGCTTGTAGTTCGCAAACAAGCTCTCGAAAGCGCCTGTCTCGGCGCTCTTCTGCATGTAAACAAAACTTCAAGTGTTAGATAATTTTAACGATTTGATGTATCATATAAACATAAAACTTACGTTCTTCATGCGGTGGGTCGAGAACCCAATCGTCCCCTGTCGAGTCTTCGTCTTCTTTTTCGCGCGATTCGCCTTGTTCTTCGCTTGTATAGCCTGTAATATAAGTAAACGTACACGTAAATAACAAATCGTTTAATAAACATTCGATTAACGTAAATGATTCGATATTACCTTAAACTCATCGCTCGTATATCGTTGTATCAGCGTCTCCCATTCGGTGTCGAGCTTAACGGTCTTCGGTTTCAGCGACCGCGCCACCTGTACGCTGCTCTTGCAGTCGATGTCGAACCATGACCGCAACGTATGCCTCCAATCGCGAAGACGAGTCTTCGCGTCTCGAATGATTGCCGCATCGACAATCGCCTTCTTCTTCTCGGTTGCATCACCATCGACTCGAATGTCGTACTTGTCTCGTATCGCTGCTCGGATCTCGGCCTCCTTCGCCGGCCCCACGTTCGCAGTCGTCCACCTTGGGACCGTAGGCGAGATCTTGTCTCGGACGACCAACCCGAGCGTGTTCGCGAACGTCGCGAGATCCGGATCCATCTCGCGCTCTGGCTGCAAGAACGACTGAAACTCCTCGTTATAAATAACGACTTCCTTCACCCCGGGGCGCCGTGCACGCTCAGATCGAAGCCCGACCGTCGGCCCACGCACGGCCGGTTCGATATCCTCGTCGTCTTCTTCGACGCCATCACGTACGGGCGCCGACTGGCAATAATTCGGGAGACGGGCTAAGAAGTCATCCCCGCCTCCGCTGCCTCTAGCTCCTGTAGCCGCAGCCATCTGAAATTCAAAACAAAATTTATTTAGTTATGCATTCGTAATGATTTAAATCAGTTAATTTAGTAAGTAAATGAAAAACGTTATATACTATCAATCATCGTCGTCAGACAAATCATCTTCTTCCATCAAATCTTCGTCCTCAGTTTCTTCGTCATCGATAAACTCTTCTTCTTCAATATTTTCCACCAAGTTCACTGCGTCGTTGCTCACGGGCTCTGGTATCGCAAACTGATGACGCGTTGACAGTGAATCTAAATCTAACGGTTCTACTGATAACTGAACTGAAGATGAAGATTGACCAAGAATGAGGTCAATATCAGGAAGATCCCACACATTTCGATGATTACACTCTTTGACGATTCGCCAATCAGGACCATTCAAGTTATCTTCCAAGTAGAAAACTTGTTTCGCTTGAGTTGCCAAAATAAATGGCTCGTCTTTGTACCATTCTTTTGCCACATACACACTTGTCAAGTTATTGTCGTTGCGTGTCCTTTTCCTCGGATCTTGGTCACCGAACCAACGACATTGAAATAAGACGACGCGACAATTGTTCTGATACGTCAAGACAATGACGTTTTCTACTTGACCGTAGAAGTCGTGACCTCCTTCACTTGGTACACATACCCCGCTATTCTGAGTCGTTCTTTTGCTATCACGTTGACGGGAGATAAATTTAACTCCGTTCACTACACAACACGGATACGTCTGTGGTGCGAAATGTGGTCCCAATGCCAATGCATATAATTCGGAGGTAACGGATAATCCATCTTGGCTCATGCGAAATACCTACATACAACCATTAACGAGTCGGTTATTAGTTATCTCATATTCGTTGAGTTTATTAGTCAAATACCTTTTCCCAAAACCATTTTGGGAACTCAAGTCGATGCGCTTCTTCAACATCTGGCCGACCTTCTAATTCCATGAGATCTATGTGTTCACTGAAATAAAATTCATGTTCATTTAATACATCACTTCGTATAAATATAATTCAAGTTCATTTATTTCACTCATTTACCTCATGAAATCGTCAATTTCGGGACAATTTCGTAAAATGTACCACTCAGCGAGCAATCGTATATTCTCATCTAAGCGTATCGTGGTCATCTTCCCGTAAGGCCGACAACTTGATGACTGAAACACCGATAACTCCCGTTCGACACCTTCGAAGTTAGACGCGACGTCTGTTCGTTGGGGCATGTTGAAACGATTCTCAACGCCTTCTAGATACCTTGAGCAGAATGTCAATGCTTCATCTACGACATAGGCTTCGGCAATTGAACCCTCTGGGTAACATTCCATCCGCGGTAACATTCTTCTTCAAATTCCCCGCAAAACCATCGGGAAATCTGACAGATCTCAAGAACTCAGTAAACAGCTTCCGTTCTGAAGGTGTCAGAGTGTATGACGAAGGCGGTTTCATCCATCTATCTCCTTCTTGGTACAAATGAAGCTCGTGCCTTATGTTCCAGTCCGCCAAAGTCAACCGCGCCTTATCTGTGTCTTTCGTCTTCCCCTCAATGTTCAGCAAGGTACCTAGAAGATTGTCGCATACATTCTTTTCTATATGCATTACATCGAGGTTATGCTTCAGCGTAAGACTCGACCAATACGGCAACTCGAAGAAAATACTTTTCTTTGTCCAATTCAGCTCACTCGCATCGCGCTTTCGTTTCTTCCCGCCGAAGTCAGGGTGCTTCCTCGGGGTTGCATCTCCCACTAATCGCAATTGTCAAAGTATATCGCTCGTTGATTTTCTCACTGGTGGTGGTCGTTTCTCATTTCGTACCTTGTACAGTTTGCTCTTCCTCATCGGGTGTAACAACGGCAAGAATCGACGATGATCGCAGTAAACAATCTTGTTTCGAGCCTTGAAAGATGGTGTGTCGTTGTTACACGTCGGACAAGCAAGGTACCCTTGACCACTCCATCCCGACAAACTACTTATCGCTGGAAAATCATTCACCGTCCATAGAAGTACGGAAAACAACCTGAATAGCTCACCGGTCGAACCATCTCTCAACACAACACCGGTTTCCCACAATTCCTTCAGCTCATCAATCAGCGGTCCATGTCTTTTCCCGGCGCACTACGACCTGGTATAAGCAATGTTAACATCAAGTACGATGTTTTCATGCACAACCACGACGGTAAATTGTACGCAGTCAAGACTACCAGCCACATACTGTACGATAAACTCATGTCACCAAATGGGTTGAAACCATCGGCGGCAAGTCCAAGCCGGACGTTCCTCGGTTCTGCCGCAAACATGGGATATTTTCGGTCGATCTCCTTCCACGTTGCTCCGTCTGCCGGATGTCGCAGTACACCATCCTCTTTAATGCGTTCATTCTCGTGCCACTGCATCTCTAGAGCTGTGTGCCGACTCGCGTACAGTCGCTTAAGTCGATCTTTCAGTGGAAAGTAGCGCAACACTTTATGCGCTACTTTTTTTCCACCGTCTTTCTTCAGCCACCGGCTCTCATTACAAACTGGACACTCGTCTAGATTGGCGTTGTCCTTCCAAAACAACGCGCAATCGTGTTTGCAGACGTGAATCGACTCGTAACCCATACCAAATCGACGCAATTTCGCCTTTGCTTCATAGTGTGACTCTGGAATCGTGTTGCCGATTGGATGAGATTTTTTCAGTACTTTCAGTAGCTGATCAAACGACTTATTCGTCCACTTGTTCATCACTTTCAAATGCATCAACGTGACAACAAATGAGAGTGACGAATACTCCGTACAACCCGGCCATAATTCTGTGTTCAGGTCGCTGAAAAGGTCATCGAACTGTCCACTCTGGTATTCTGCATTCGGGTCAATACTGTCATTGTCACCGTCTACGTCGTTGTGATCTAAGATATAGTGTACATCATCAAACATCCCTCCTCCTCTGTACTCCGTCTGATACTGCATTACGTCATCTTCTTCCTCCCCGTGAAAGTTCCACCTCGTGTAATTCCTCTTAAATCCTCTGATAAAGAGATGATTCTCTATATCAGGAATTTTTTGCATCAACACGTTGTTACACCTCTTGCATGGACACTTACTCGTCCTTCGACATTTACGTGTTGTCGGGCCATTGCCATGAACTCTGTCATGCCAGCCGTAAACTCAACGCTTAAACGTTGGTCCTCGATTATCCAATTCCTATTTGGATAACTCATTTTACCTATAGATTGAACATTTCAAAATTTAGTAGTTTTCGGATTTTATTTTATAATTTCACGATCGATCCTACCGAAATTTCGGCAGAACCTCCCCTATAAACTTAACAACCCGGCATCAAGCCTTTAACTTTAAAACCTGCATAAAAACATCCTAAAACTAACAATAAATCCAACCTCAGTGGTTCGATTATTAAAATTCATAATCCATCACATTTTTAATCATTTCTAACAACAATTAAATACAATTCCATATAATTTACATAAACTAACTAATTGTTTTTACATAATTTTACCAAATATAAAATTTATAACAAATATATAATTCATTTATAACTAATTAATTCATTTATAATTTATAAAATTTATAACAAATATATAATTCTAAAAATATAAATTATGTAAATATAACTAATTAAAATAAATTTATAACTAATATATAACTAAAGTTTATAGTCCTATATATATTAATCATATATAACTAATATATAACTAATATATAAATAAATTTATAACTAATAAATTTATAACTAATATATATTAATCCTATAACTAACTAATATATATATATATATATATATATATAACAACAATTAAATACAATTCCATTTAATTTACATAAACTAACTAATTGTTTTTACATAATTTTACCAAATATAAAATTTATAACAAATATATAATTCATTTATAACTAATTAATTCATTTATAATTTATAACAAATATATAATTCTAAAAATATAAATTATGTAAATATAACTAATTAAAATAAATTTATAACTAATATATAACTAAAGTTTATAATCCTATATATATTAATCATATATAACTAATATATAACTAATATATAAATAAATTTATAACTAATAAATTTATAACTAATATATATTAATCCTATAACTAACTAATATATATATATATATATATATAAAGTTTTAAAAAAAAACTTACCGATCGGACAAAGAGGGAGAGCGCGCGGCCAGAGAAGGGGAGCGGCGTCGGCGTCGGCGGCGGAGCGGCGGAGGAGGAGCTGCAATGGGAGAGAGAGACTTTAGGAGAGAGATGTGAGGAGAGAGAGAGAAGTAGTGAGGAGAGAGACTTACCGGGGAGGCACACGGCGGAGGAGCGTCGGCGGCACACGGCGGAGGAGCGTCGGCGGCACACGGCGGACGAGGCACACGGCGGAGGAGGGAGAAAGTAGAGAGAGAAATGTAAATTTTAGGGTTTGGGAGCGAATGGGGAAGCTGGGTCGCGATCTGGTATTTAAAGACATTTACCGACGATTTTATCGTCGCTAAATGATTTCATTTCGTCGCTAAATGAACTTACGTTAACCAGACATTTAGCGACGATTAAATCGTCGCTATTAGTAAATTTCAAATATTTAGCGACGATTTTATCGTCGCTAAATCATTTCGATTTAATTTAATGGCAGAGATTTTTCCCTCTTTAAAATTCGTCAAAATTCGAAAACATTTAGCGACGATATTTTCGTCGCTAAATGAATTCAGAAATAATTAGCGACGAATTTATCGTCGCTAATTATTTTCCCGCGAACTTAGCGACGACAAAAAAGAATTAGCGACGATAAAGTCGTCGCTATCATTGCCGCCAAACTTTAATATTTTTCGCACCAAAGAAGTAGCGACGATATTATCGTCGCTAAAAGGATGATTAGCGACGATTAAGTCGTCGCTAAATGTGGTATTTCTTGTAGTGAATTATGGATTAAAACAACCTCCAAGGGCGTGGTATGGTAAGATCGTTGAAGTCCTTACTCAAGGTGGTTACTCAAAGGTACATGTCAATATTTTTGTTTAAGTTTTTGAAGGAAAGTTAGCCATTGTATTTAGTATATGTGGGTGATCTGATCATCACCGAAGACAATGAATGTGACAGTCCTTAATCAAAGGCGACTTCTCCTTATCGTTCAAAATGAACGATCTTAGGGAGCTCAAACACTTTGTAGGGCTAGAAGGTAATCATGCAAAGGAAGGTTTATTCTTTTTCCAACACAAGTATTAAAGAGATTTTCGTAAAAAGCTTTGGGGCGCTTGAATGCAAGCCAATTTTGACTCTAGTATTGGAAGTAATAAAAAAATGGGTCAATGTACCAACAGTTTTGTGGGAATTTTGATTTAGTTGACGCGAACAAGACCGAACATTTCATATACGGTTACTGTTGTGAGCAACTAAAAGAAAAATCTTAAGAAGTCCTACATAGAGTACTAAACATTTCATATACGGTTACTGTTGTGAGCAACTACCAATGTTGCGATACGTTATAAGGTACTAAATATGGGCTAGTATACATGAAAAGAGGCACTACCAAGTTTATTAGGTATTTTGACGCTCACTATGTCGGAGATCACAACACACGACAATAGACCACAAGATTCGTTTTTTTTATCTGAAGTTGAGTATAGAGCAGGCGCCCTAACTCGCTAGGAAAGTTTCTGGCTGAGGATCTACACCAACCACCTGACTACGTTGTACAACTGTTCCGCGACAAATGATAGGGAACATATCAATACAGATGATCAAGTGACATCCATTTTCACAAATAGGTGTTTCAAAAGCTAATGCAGTATCTCAACATGAACAAGAGACAACTTACATAAGTCGGTGTTGAAGGGGAGTATTGAATTGTTATCACCAACTTGATGGTTCTAGAATAATGGGAAAAAAATTCTTAGATTAGTAAGAACGATAGAGAGCTCCTAGAATATTTTAGAAATTGTAGTAGATATATTCTGAAATATTGAGAGATATGAAGAAACTACTGTCTAGAATTTGTTGGTTTAATCTCGTTTACGTGGATTGCTTTAGTTTTATATTTATTTATTTTAAATAAAGTCCTGGTCTTTAGGAAAGTCTGTTAGGCTAGTGGAGGACTGAGGCAAAATTAATTGTGTGATCGTGGCCGAAATTGTAGCCACTAAAGCCATGTTTTTATTCAGTTACGTTATGTTTGTACTCATTATAAATAGCAATGAAAAATCTCAGAAAAGCAGTATGTTTTCACTGCACCAAAGCTGTTTGTTGTTCTATATATTACTACCTACGTACATATATTCTCTCTTCTCAGGTTCTGCAACAACAAGTGGTATCAGAGCGTCTTGGTGTTCGATCCAAACCTCTGTAGCCGATCGGTGTTCGATCCGCTTCGGCAATGGCAGGACAAGGAGAAGATGGCAACAACAGCAAGGCAGTGATTTCATCATCTCCGCCGAAGGCACGGCTGAGCAGCGGTGGCGGTGACGAGCTGCGCACCGTGGAGCGGGTCGTCAGGGAGAGCGACGGTGCAGCGCACTTTCCGCTCCTCACGCGTACAAATTACGCAGATTGGGTGATCCTCATGAAGGTACAACTGCAAGCGCAAGGCTTGTGGGATGTCGTTGAAGACGGTCCTGGCGATCACCGCGAAGACAGGCGGGCCATGTCGGTGCTACTCCGGGCAGTGCCGCCGGAGCTGATCCGTACACTTGGCGTCAAGGAGACGGCCAAGCAAGCTTGGGACACACTCAAGATCATGCGGGTCGGTGTCGAGCGTGTCCGGGAGGCTAAGGCGCAGACACGTTGGACCGAATTCGAGAACCTCACGTTCAAAGACGGCGAGGGGGTGGAGTCTTTCAGCATTCGACTCACAGCGATCGTCAACGACCTCGAGGTGTTGGGCGATCCGGTGACCGAGCACAAGGCGGTGCTCAAATTCCTTCGAAGCGTACCGCGCGCATACAAACAGATGGCCATGGCGATCGAATCGCTGGTGGATCTCAAGTCTTTGTCCATCGAAGAACTCACGGGGCGGCTCCTAGTCGTAGAGGAGCGCGGCGAACTCGACGACCCTCTGCCTTCCGGTGGGCGCCTACTTCTCACGGAAGAAGAATGGCAAGCCCGGCAGCGACAACGCGAGCGTGGGCAAGGATCGTTCGGCGGTGGCGACAAGAAGTGCAAGTCTCCGACAAAGGAAAAGTCATCGTCAAACGGAGGCGACAACGGCGAACGCAAGAAGGGTAATTGCCGCTATTGCGGCATAGCCGGCCATTGGGCTAAGGAGTGCCGCAAGGCGATGCGTGACCGAGAGCAGCAAGAGCAGGCCAATCTCGCGCGTGCCGAGTCGGAGGAAGACGATGAGCCGGCGCTGCTCATGGCGCAGACCTGTACTTTGGGTCAAGCTGCCGAAGAGGCGCCCGAGGCGGTGTACCTGAACGAGGAGAAAGCGGTGCCCATGAATGTGGCTGACAGCGTGCGGTACCTCGACACCGACCAATAGTCACATGATAGGCGTCAAGCAAATTGATGCAATTGATGTTGTGTAACGAGATTAAGGGGGTGATTTGTTGGTTTAATCTCGTTTACGTGGATTGCTTTAGTTTTATATTTATTTATTTTAAATAAAGTCCTGGTCTTTAGGAAAGTCTGTTAGGCTAGTGGAGGACTGAGGCAAAATTAATTGTGTGATCGTGGCCGAAATTGTAGCCACTAAAGCCATGTTTTTATTCAGTTACGTTATGTTTGTACTCATTATAAATAGCAATGAAAAATCTCAGAAAAGCAGTATGTTTTCACTGCACCAAAGCTGTTTGTTGTTCTATATATTACTACCTACGTACATATATTCTCTCTTCTCAGGTTCTGCAACAACAGAATTTTCTAAGTTAGTCTTTAACTTAATATGTCTAGATTATTCTAGGAGTTGACAGTTGGTTTCATATACAACTCTCAACAAGTATGAATATAACCACGAGTCTTTTGAGTTGTGCAACTAAGTAACTAAAAAAATTGAGTTTCTAGAAAGACTGTATTATCCAAGTGTTAAGAGCCTTTGCGTGAGTGTGCCCTTACTAAGAGGTGTTTTTATAGTGGAGTCTTTGTGTTCTATTGATAATTAGTAATCTAACAGATTAACTACTCGCGTGTTTTGCTCAACATGAAATTACTTTTGAAAGGTACAAAGAGGATGTGTATGATCGGATATGGGAGCCCTTTAATTTCCCGGGCCGTCATGTGCTGAAGACACCTCTCACTATAGACTCCCGAAACAGAAACCCTTATAAACCCCCTTCCGTAGTGATGTCCACAGCCATGGCTCCTGAAAATGTCACTAGTCCACTTTTTGAGTTCCATTTGAAGCCGGACAGCGTAGCACTACAGTACCAGATCTACATGCACTTTGCCGAGGTCGAGAAGCTCAACGCAAACCAGTCTAGAGAGTTCTACATCAATGAAAATGACGAGTACATGAACGAGTATGTTTCGCCCAACTACTTGTACTCCGAGACGTTGACTTGGCGGACGAGCGGCGAAATAATCTCCTTTAGCCTGTTACAGACAAACACATCGACTCAGCAGCCTATCCTAAATGCACTCGAGGCTTACATTGTTCACAATTTTTCGGAGCCACAAACAGTTGAATTTGATGGTAAGAGAAAAAAGTATATTTGCACTTATGGTCCTCGAATTTTAAAGTTTGGCATATCCACAGTCTTTCACAGAGATCGTTGAATAACTTTGAAAACGTTGTCCTTGAGTTTTTTTTTTTTTTTTTTTTTAACTTTTCATGAAGTTTTTGGAGGAATCTCAATAATGTGATTCTCGTACTCCACCTCTTTAGAGTACAATGATAGGTTTTCGTTTTTTATTTATACTCTAATCCAACCCTTTTTTTACCCTACAAAATTGATCTATGTATTACTGTGCCAACCAATTGGAGACCACATAATTTTTTTTTTCGGGAATGATTTTTGGCACAACTCACGAGTTGGAACGATCCACTCAGAAGTTGACACGTGGATGTTGGTGGACACGTGTCAACTTCTGAGTGGATCGTTCCAACTCGTGAGTTGTGCCAAATAGCATTACTCTTTTTTTTTTTATTAAACTACAGAAACAGATATTTTTTCCCTAACAAATAAAAATCAAAGGGTATGCAGACTTGAAATTCCTTCTAAAAATTGACAGGGCTATGGCTATGGGTGTCAACTTTACAAAGTTCATAGACTGATGGTACCAAAAGAAATAGAGATCAATCTACCGCACACCATAAAATTTAAAGCCAGATATGCATTTAAGACGGAAAAAAAGAATTAAGGAAACCAATTATGAGAGATATCTAATACATTGTTTTCACTTTTTTTTCCTTTGCCGAAAAATAAAACATTAGTTGAGGCTATGATGAACATCAAGTCAGATTTTGGAGTGAGAAGGAACTGGCAAGGTGATCCGTGCTCTCCAAAAACCTACTCGTGGGAAGGTGTTAATTGCAGTTTTAACGGCCCAGATACAGCTAGAGTTATCTCTTTGTAAGTATATGTATAGGTCTTCAAGCATTAACGAATCACTCCAAAGGCTCTAACTATATTATTATTATTATTATGCGGTGTAGGAATTTATCCTCGAGTGGATTGACTGGGAAGATAAGTCCTCACATATCAGGCCTCACAATGATACAGTTTGTGTAAGTCCAAATACAAGTTTCGAAACTATCACCTTATTAGTAGATGGGGTTTGTAATTTCCTCAATAAAGGATAATTTTTTGGCATATATTACCAGCTAATCTACAAAAAAAAATCACCACTTTAGGTATTTATCGAACAACAGCTTAACTGGATCCATTCCCCGTTTTCTTTCGGAATTGCATTACCTGGAAATTCTGTAAGTGTTTTTTCTTCTTTATCTTTTTTTTCTTTTTTCATAATCAAAATTTAATGTTAGTAGCACTTTTTGGTTCATATAATATAGTCATGTCATTCTCATTACTAAAATAATGTATATATTGATAAACATTGTCATGCTTTGCAGAGACTTAAGAGGAAACAAGCTTACCGGTTCAGTTCCAGTTGAACTCATTAAAAAATCAAACAGTGACTCCCTGTTACTAAGGTATTTTTTTATCATCCCTATTTTTCACTTATATAAAGTCACTTTATTCCACCATGCTTTATAAAGATGATTTTCTATTATCTACTAGTGTTTCTGCAAATCCCGGTCTTTGTGCATCGCTTTCGTGCCATAAGAAGAATCGGAGATATGTTGTTCCTGTTATAGCCTCCGTAGCTTCGGTATTTGTCCTCTTAGTCGCGATAACAGTAGCGTGGAAATTAATCAAGAGAACGAGAGGTACATACAGGAAAAATGGCCCACCAACAAGAATTGGATCGGAAATAATGGACCCGAAAAACCGTCAATTTACGTACGCTGAGATCATCACCATTACCAACGATTTTGAGAGAATCATTGGCAGAGGAGGGTTCGGAACTGTCTACCACGGTTACTTAAACGACACTCAAGTGGCCGTGAAGATGCTCTCTGAGTCATCGGAGCAGGGCTACAGAGAGTTCCGGGCCGAGGTTTGTTTGTTCTTTCTTTTATTTTTTTTCATTTTTGACGCGCACATGAACTTGTAGGATTGTTGTATTTTTACTTCTTTTTATTTTTATTTTATTTTTATTTTATTTTTTTTTATTTTTTTTGCATTCACCTCATGACGTGTTTTTAGGAGATTAGCCTCTAAACCTTCGGCCTTTTTTTTATCCCTTTAAAAACTATTCGTTTCAAGCTTATGACCTATTTTTATTTGTATTTTAGCAATATCAGTAATTAGTTCATAAATAAAATAAAAATATATTATTTTTCAAATTAGTTTTAACGTGTATATATTTTATTTCAATATAATAATTAGTGATTTTGCTAAAATATCATTGAAAATAAGTCATGTGTCTTCGAAGTGCAACTTTTTTATTGGAAAAATAACATAAATTTTAGAGTGGCTAAAAGTACGCATTCTTAAGAGTCAATGAGCTGAATGCAAAACCAAAAACAAAAACAAAAACAAAAAACTAAGGGCCAAAATGCAACTATCCAGCAAGTTGAGGAGCCCCCTTTATCAAACAGCCACCTTATATAATTCTACATTTTCGTAATTTATATGAGCTACGGATTGGTTATATCTGGAGAACCATGAGATTTATGCAATTAATATGTTCTTGGTTATGTGCTTGTTCTGATTTGAACGGTTCGATCATTTACAGGTCAACCTTCTTATGAGAGTTCATCATATAAATTTGACAGGCCTCATCGGGTATTGCAAGGAAGAAAAGTTTTTGGGCCTAATCTACGAGTACATGGCTAATGGAAACCTCGGGCAACATATTTCGGGTTGATTTCTATGAGTACATCCTAAAATCAATCAATTAATGTCCTTAATTATCTCAAACTCTCATTGGCATGCAGTAATGATTACAAAACTGCTTTTGTGAAGGACCTATATGTGATATTAATTTTGTGTGTATTGCAGCTAAAAGTGCACATACTTTAAGTTGGGAGGAAAGATTGCAAATGGCGTTGGATTCGGCACAAGGTAGCAGTCGATTCATACATATATGTATATATATATATATATATATATATATATATATATATATACATATATATATATACATGTATATATATATGTATATATATATATGTATATATATATATGTATATATATATGTATATATATATATATATATATATATATATATATATATATATATATAATCCCCTACTACCCTTTGATTTCAACGAAATTGTCATACGAATTCATGAACACTAATTTATGCTTTGACTAAAAAACCAAATATATACGAGCTTATCGTTTATTTCAAAATTCTTAAACCATAATTTTGTGATGAAGTATATATATATATATATATATATATATATATATATATATATATATTAATATTATAACTAAATAAAGTTTATAAAAATTACTAGAAAAAAATTATAAATTTAATTTACATACGTCAGTATAGTAATTAATTCTAAAGTTTTCATTTATATTTAATATAATTTTTTAAGAAAAAGGTTATCGTGATATTTAAAAATAGAAAACTGGACATTGCGTATTGTTTTGTAGTAAATCATTAAAGTTGACAGTAAATTCAGCACTCCTAAACAAATGGCCGATAAACTTGCACTGAACCTAAATTGCTGATTTTCTTCTTCTTTTTCTTTTTTAAATGTGTGTTTGATTGACACTTAAGCTGATGTAACAATTTTGGTGAAAATTTCCAGGATTAGAGTATTTGCATCATGGTTGCAAGCCGTCAATAGTCCACAGGGACGTCAAGCCGGCGAATATTTTACTGCACGAGAACTTCCAA
The DNA here is from genome assembly GCF_054948205.1 of Urtica dioica subsp. dioica. Taxonomy (NCBI): domain Eukaryota; kingdom Viridiplantae; phylum Streptophyta; class Magnoliopsida; order Rosales; family Urticaceae; genus Urtica; species Urtica dioica. The sequence goes on from NC_142756.1 coordinate 13,322,109, forward strand.
GCCAAAATAGCTGATTTTGGGCTCTCTAGAGCTTTTCCCATTGATGGTGGGACTCAAACGCCCACTGCTATTGCTGGTACACCTGGCTATCTTGATCCTGAGTAAGTGCCTGATCAGAAAATATTTGGAATATTTGTTTTGATCATAAAGTGGTATTAAATACTATACGTAGTGCGAGTAAAGACTGATAATAATAAACCTGAAAACATACTTCAATACCCCCTCTCAAAATATAGTATAATTTTGATGAATAAAGTGGCTTATAACTCATTAGTCAGTCGAATTAGTACCAAACATTTAAAATCATCATCGAGACAAATCTTATTAAACAGATAGATTTTAATAAGATATTTGTGGTTTAGATATTTGTAAGCTTTAATATAGGCTACTTTAAAGTGGTACCTAGGATAGCCTAGTGGTAATTCCACACCACCTCTTGTGTGGAGGTCGTGGGTTCAATCCCCACTGCAACTAAGTTGCCTTAAAAAAAAGGGCATTGTAGCAAAATAGCCACTTTGAAACTATAGATTTTGTTTTTAGCCAATGTTTCATAACTTTTAGGGAAATAGCCAACGTGCTTAGGTGTCAATAATTAATAGACTAATTTGTCCTTTTACTTAATCAAATGGAAATAATGAATATAATTATATTAAATAATAGGCAATAATAATATAAAATAACAGACAATTTCAAAATTGTTATACGTGGCGCACTAATCTAGAACGGCTCACCAAGATTGACGTTACTGTTGGGAACCTGTCAACACGGATAATAAACGTAAATTACTGGAAATTATCTCATTCTCCACATTTAAGTAATTTGAATGGAAATAAATAGAAATAACTGTAAATAAATCATCTGTACCTCGTCGGTGAACTTCCTGATCCCGAATCGCAGAGCTTCGTCAGAGCCGATGCCTCCACGTCAAGCCCCGAGATCTCTTCGGCGCGCTTCGTCAGCAAATCGCAGAGCTCGAGCCAGAGCCGGTGCCTCGTCTTCCCTTTCACGGACGAGAACCGTCGTCGTTGAGGACTCCGGCGAGCCGCTCCGCCGCCTCCTGGAACAGCCCCGCCGAGAGTAGAAACTCGATGATAGTCCTCGACGTGGAGGTGGCGGCGCGATTTGGCCTCGCGGACATCGCCGCTGATCGACACCACCAACTGTTCCAGGCTCAGCAGACGATTGAAAAACCCCTACCGGCGAGCTTGTTTCCGAGGCCGGCGATGACGATCGTCCCTGCGACGGCGTCGGGGTTTGGCGACGAGGCACAAATGGACAGGCTGGGAGCAAGGAGATACGGTGGCGCATAAACCCTAAAATGCGATTCATTAACCCTAAATCGCTAAAAAGTGGAGAGAGAAAGAGAGAAAGAACGTGGAAGAGAGAGAAAGTTGATTCAAATATTTGGTAACTACTTTCTACAAAATAGGAATTTAAGATGCACAAAAAAAGGAAAAAAAAAAACGTGATTTTAAAAAACTACTTTAATTGTTGAAGGACAAAAAAGTAAAACAATTATTGCCACCTAATATGGTTGGTTATTTCCCTAAAAAAACTCCAAACATATGCTAGATCCCAAACCAAACGTTTTAGGTAGCCTAGTTGCTTATAAAATTCTAAAAAAAATATATATGCTACTTTAAATGTTTATTGTATATATATAGTTTTTAGCATGATTATCAATATTATATAGGAAACTCTTATTAAATTTCAATAAAACGTTTCTTAGATTAATCTATGGTTTAGTAATTTTCAGCATCATTTATTGTTCTCTTTTATTTAAAAAAAAATAATTAATTCGCGAGTTTTCTTATTAAATTTTTGTCAGCAATTGCCATTTCTATTGGCAAATAATTTTTCCAGGATAGTTATTTTTCTTCACTTTCTCTAAAATACATGTCAACGTTATCCATCCACAGACGTAATTTCCATCAAATCAAACATCGGTCAGTTATCAGCAGCTGACATTTTAAATTTTTAATAACTGAATAAGATTCCCGCAATCTTTTGATTGGATGTCACAAACGGTATATACAAGGTTTGAGTTACCGGGTAACGGGTGAGTTACGGTATGGTATATCGTTAATCTTTAGATCCCGGTAGCGAAACGTACAAAATCGAGAAATATCGATAAAATCAGGATTTACCTCGTTGATACCGATAGAGAATCTCGTAATACCAAAAACGAGCTTGACCCAATTAAAAATTTCCTTAAAATCGAAGTTTATCGCGAAAAAATCGGAGTTTACCGCAATCTAAATAAAAATTAATTTAAATAAAAAAAATAAAATTTATTAAAATTTATTTTATATTTATTTATTATAAAAAATCTGTCGGTTTCTTCCCCGAAAAATCATTATAAACTCTTGCGGTAAGAGGTATACCCATAAAATCTGAGTAGTGGCACAATAACAATACGGTAAACGGTATCTTAAACTCCAATCTCTAGGCTTTTCTTTATTAAGTGTCAGTCCACTTCAATTAATGTCTCTGGTCATGCCACACAGAAAATCCGAACGTAAGCAGAAAATGAGGAACAAACAAACTACGATCTATCCTACCTACCTACGTATTAGAAAAGTATTTGGTTTGTTATTATTGGTTTTAATGACGTATGAGTTTTTGTTTATATCAACCATATTGTGTTATTTGATTTCACAGGTATTTTGAAACTAACCGGTTGAACGAGAAAAGCGATGTTTACAGCTTCGGAGTTGTTCTACTGGAGATTATTACAAGCCGACCAGTGTTTGTTAAGATCAGCAATGAAGAGAACTGGCACATTTCCAAATGGGTCACGCGTTGTCTTGCGAGCGGAGAAATCAGAGACATCGTTGATCCAAGATTACACGGAGGCTTCGGAATTGAGTCTGCGCAGAAAGCTGTGGAGATAGCAATTACCTGTGTGCGTCATAATTCGCGTGAGAGGCCGGCGATGAGCCAAGTGGTCATTGAATTGAACGAGTGTTTGGCGATAGAGTTGGGTTCTCGAGTTTATGAAAAAAGCCAAGGCAGTCAAAGCATGGATCTAACTTCCGATGGAACTTTTGATTCCCAGAAAGATGCTATCTTTTGCTGATACAACATAGCATGGAGTAAAGAAAAACATGTATTGCACGTATATAATTGGAGTTGTGATATAGCATGAATTCTTTCCTATTTTTTTCTTTGCAATTTTATGTTTTGACACATTATGAATTATAGTCATTAATATACTTCATTCAAATTTTATTTTTTCTCAGAAAGTTGGTCATATAATTTTAAGGTAGTAATACTATTTAAGGAGCCGAAAGTCACCAATTACCACATCATAAATAGGGGTGTCAACCTCAAAATGATGGATCATTATTTTATTACTAAAAATCACTCTGAAAAATAAAAAGTATAGAGAAAATCATAAATGGAACCCAGTAAAATCAATTTGATCCAAAAAGACAACCTTCTTCAATTCGATTAGGTAATAATTGACTGAGATATATACAAATTACCCAAATCACTTATGTGTTACCAATCAATATTCATGCACAAGTTGGCAAAGAAGGGAGTTGGTCTCAGAACCGTTCCATCAAGCGTTCTACTAGTTGATGAGGAAAAAGAACAGTCCGATCACGATAATCTCCAGTAGTATTGCTCATACGAACTCCTAATAAAAACAAAAAATGGCTAGTGAGGAAGCCGAAAATCACTAGCTAATTTTCACATCATTGTCTGAAAAGATAAGTTAAGGTAATAAGGAAGAAAACTTAGGCAATGCATCAGCAAGCTTTGGAGAGTTTCCGAGCTCGGGACAAGATCCCGAGCTCTAGCCAAGAAACTCAAACATTTAAATGACTCATAAAAGATGAAAGTCTCTAATGTCATAATGATCAATTCCTAACCGCTTGTAAGTCTATAAATGTGAATTAACCTTGAAATGAGGGATCATTCTTCGATTAAAGAAAATTATACAATCAATTCGATTTCATTGAGATGGAGGAATTTCTTAAATTAAATTAGGTAATAGTCGAATGATAGTCGATGAAAACTCAAATCATATATATGTTTGTTATCAATCAAGGTTTATGTACAAATATGCTAATATGCGGTCATTAAAACAATTTCAAATTTATTGATTTCAAGCTTTATATATATTTTACTCAACTGATCAGTTGTTCAAATTTTCTTTTCATTTAACCTGGTTCAAATTCTATTCTTTTATATTCCATTTTCTCTACTCTTCTTCTTTATTGAATCGAGTTTGTACCATTCATTTTCATGTCTTTGGTTTAGATAATATAAAGCCCAATCAGTTTTAGATGGTACAAGCCTAAATCACATGTAACCTAAAACTAAATTATGTATGAACATATTTCAAATTCGTTAGTTTTATAGAGTACACTACGACAAAAAAAAGCCCTTTCACGGTGCTTAAAAAGTGATGTTAAACTGATTTTAAAGGTGCTTTTTGAGCGCCATTGAATAGCGTTTTTAAAAAGAGCTATCTATTCTTGCGTGACGTAGAATCTACGTTAGAGCCACGGCGGATGTTTTTTTACTACATATTGTATCTCAGTAAGCTTTGTGTTTATTCGTGAAGACAAATATATCAAATGTGTTCAATTTATAAGGCTTATGTAAACTTGGACGAACGGAACAATAACAAATTGAAATTTTGTTCTACTCTAATCGAAAAATGCTACCAAAATTTTGCTCCCATATGTTTACATACACCTCGGTTTTGCTCGAATATAATGGTACGTTTTTTTTTTCTGAGAGTAAAAGGAGTGTTTATATTTCCAAACGAGTTGAGTGAGCAAAACACTATTAATCTCTGAACCCATCGCGGAAACGAAACATAATTCACAAACGGCACGAGTGATACGTGTATTCAGCAGCAAAATGACATATAATAAATAGTATATGTCACGACCCGCGAACGTCATCACCTCGCTCGCGAGCCGCGACGGGAATATCCTCCGAATAAAGAAACGACTCGCGAACGTTATCAACTCGCTCACGAGCCCCAAGCCCAACCCCGAGATAGTACACAATATAAATATAACGCGAAACTTTAATGTATAATAAGTAAATATATTACATAATTTAAAATGCGGAAATATTAAACATACGATAATTATACATATAACATTTTAGTGGTTATACAAAAACCTCGGGAAATTTTTCGCGTTTAGAGTTTAGAACTTAGAGTCTTATAACGACTCTTATTTATACACAAGCTCTCGATTTTAAGTATATATACATGGGATAGTTTGGGGAGCGTAGTTAATCAGAGTTTTACAAAATACTAATATATAGTAATTTGATCCCGAGTGAGTTCCCAGTAGCCCATAGGTCAAGAGATATACGCTCGGTTTCAATCTTCATTTCCATTGCTCACATCGTCGCCTTACCCTTATCTACATTACCAAGGGTCATAAAGCTATGAGTCGATTGACTCAGTAAGCGGGAGTCTAACCTATGAAAGAAAACATCTAATGCAGAGCCATGTGACGTGTAAACAATCAGATAAGAATGCAGGATGCCATTTCCGCTAATTCTCTAGCATGCATAATGTGTGATCACATCCTAGCTAACACTTGTCACTCCGCAAGGTTATACATTTCTATGTTCTAACCTCCGGAATGGCAAGAGACCAACTACAGACTTCGAGCAGCCGTCTTCCGCTGGCCTAGAGTTTTCGTTTCGTCTGGGATCCACTAGTGGTACCATTTCCTTTTCCTTATGACGTCAGCGCCTACTGGGCTCTTGACGGCAATGAGCTCGCGAATCGCGACCTTCACCCATTCCACCGTACGGTGCCTGCATCAGCTACTGTCGAGTCTCCAGTCCCGCAATGAGCTCGCGAATCGCGACCTTCACCCATTGCGTAGAGTACTCAGCGCACGGATTTTTAAATCCGCTTCATACAAGTCATTGACTTGTAGGTACCACCGACAACGTTTTTTTTATCTTTGGGTACTCTAGCATATAGAGTACACGACTATGCATATACAGGAGAGCGTCTCGGGTTAAATTGAAGACTCAGGACGTGACTCCTAGTACTTCTACCCTCGGCTCGAATCCGAGAGTCCAACCTGCTCTCCTGTCACCTCAAATCTAGCCAAAGTCTATGGTTAGCAGAGGGATCTAACTACAACAAAGTAGCAACGTGGCTGATTCAAGTTAGCGTTTGAACCTATGGGTAAAAACCCAACTAAAATTTTCCATAAAGAGTGGCCGAAGCCTTAATCTTCAATGTTTGTGTCTTTTAAGGCTTTTCATACTCTTTATTATTATTAACACGAAAATGCACGTAAACAGGATTATTCCCTTGGTAAGTAGTTGACTTATGTCTCCACGCTTACCTGGAACAACTCGACAGAAAGTTCGACAACTTCCAGCGATGTCTTGCTTTTCACGTTCTCTGGAATACTTGACACTTGTCGAAACGTCAAAGGAAGAGTTAATCGAGTTTTAACATCGATAACACTTTCCTCGAAACTTCAAATTCCTGCTTCGTTGCCTTTGACTCTGTCGGTTCCCGCTCGTCCGTCTAATTCTGTAATCCCTTTCGCGGAATCCGATAACTCAACCCGTGATATAAGCTTCCCCGGTGAGTCACCACGCCTTCCCCGGCGTTTTTTCTTGCTCTGGCATCGACGTGGCTCTCGGCGACCTCGTCTTTCTTCTCAGATGGCGCGCGCGGATGAGATACTTGGCTGGAGAAGATGGAGCTCAGCGAAGAGAGAGGAAGAAGAGAGGTAGAAGATGGCGGTGATGAAGGATTTATGGCCGAGCTTTGCTCTTGTGGCTGCGTTGAAATTTTTTTTTCTTTTCAGGGGAAGCTCGCGCGCGACTTGGAGAAGAAGGAGAGAATAAATAAGAAGAAGGAAAGAAGAAAGAGAAGAAGGGGGGTTACGTGGCCGAATAGGAGAGGAGAAAAGAAGAGGATAAGATCGCCACTTGGCAGCACACCATTGGGCCACATGTCTTCTAAAATCACCCCTCTTAAATCTTTTTCTTTCAATCTCGTCCTTCACATTGTTGCACTTAAGTCCTTTCCAAATATATCCTCTCAAACTCGTCCTTTATTAATTAATAAAAAATCTTGAAAAGTAACCGAGAATTTCTTATTAATTCATGTCATCTTAAATATATTTAAGGGACTTCAGAATTTATTTTCACTCTTGAGATCTTAAGTCTCCGAGTACGTTCCAAATAAATTTATTCGGAAAATAATATCAAGTTACTCGAATATTCTTATTCCGAAATTCCCTCATCCTTAAATATATTTATTATTATTATTTTTCTTTCAAGATATTTAAAAATTAAGGACACCTCATGTGCAACAAGAATTTGATTCAAAATAAAATCGTTTATTTTATTCAAATTCTTAACTCGAGCGTTACAAAAGTTCGTATATTACAGTATATACACTACCTTTCTTCTTCTTCTTTTGTTTTACTATTCTTGAAACCTAGCTTGAATCAGGAGATACGAGAATTGGGAAAGAAACGAAAAAGAAATTTTTATTCAATATAACAGTAAATTACAAGATCAAGAGTATTTAAACTAACATAATCATGAGCCAACTAATTACAAAAGGCAGACTACGCCAACTAGACGGTAATATGGTTGACTGTGTCAACAAAAGTTTAAACTAATGAATCCTCAAAACTCCCCCTCACGATGAACTAAAGATATTCTTTAAGTTCATCTTGGACATAATATACCGCAACGCCGGTGAAGGCAGCGGCTTAGTGAACACGTCAGCCAATTGAGGATGAGTGCGGATGGGAAGAATTTTGAAATCACTTGTTGAACATGATCACGAACAAAATAGAGATCAACCTCTTAGTGTTTTGTGCGCTCATGAAAAGCAGGGTTGTTGGCGATGTGTATAGCCACTTGATTGTCACAATACAGCTCTGTAGACGAATCAGGCTGGACATGAAAATCCTTGAGCAGTTGTCGAAGCCAAATTAGCTCACTCGCCGTTGTTGCCAAGGCACGATATTCTGCTTCCGCTGAGGAGCGAGAAATCGTGTTCTGCTTCTTGGACTTCCATGCCACCAAAGCATCCCCAAGGAACACGTAGACTCCAGTAATCGAGCGTCTAGTATCTGAGCACGTCGCCCAATTTGCATCCGAAAAACTACGAAGTTGTGTGGACGAGCTGGCACTGAAGAACAGACCAAGAACTGGAGTAGCTTTAATGTATCGCAACAAATGATGAGCTGCCTGCAAATGAGGCACTCGAGGACATTGTAAAAATTGACTCAAGGAATGAACACAATAAGTAATGTCAGGCCTTGTTATAGTCAAGTACAACAATCGTCCAATCAAACTACGATAATGCTTAATATCAGGAAGAACATCCACATCTGCATTGTTCAAGTTATGCCTCGGATTCATAGGAGTGGACACAGGTTTTGAATCCAAAAACCCATAATCATCCAATATCTGAAGCGTATATACTGCCTTTGATTCAGGACAATTACAGAGGAAGACCTGGCAATTTCCAAACCAACGAAAAACTTCAAGGAACCTAAGTCCTTGAGCTTAAACTTAGACTGCAAGAAATCTTTAACCCTGGATATGGTTGAAGAAGATGGTCCTGCAATACATATAACAATATAGCAATGAAATGATCACCAGTACCACGAGTAAACAATTAATAATCCCACTTGGATTGAAGAAAACCAGCAAACAAAATAGCAATAGTGAACTTAATGTTCCACTGTCTAGAAGCTTGTTTCAATCCTATATGGATTTGTATAACTTGCAAAACATGCTTGCGATTATCAGAACACAGCTCCCCCTGAGGAGTATATCTTAAAGGAATGTCCATATAAACTTCCTCAAAGAGACCATTTAAAAACGCATTATTTATATCAAGCTATGCAAGAACCCAGTTTTGAGAAGCAGCTAAGGACAATAAAACCTTAACAGTGATCAGTTTTGCAACTGGAGAAAAGGTTATCAATAAAATATATACCCTCCTTTTGATTGTAACCTTTGGCAACCAATCTTGCCATGTGCCGAGAAAGAGAACCATCTGGGTTGAACTTATTTGTGTAAATCCATCGACAACCAATAGATTTCTTACCAACAGGTAGTGGGACAATGGACCAAGTCCTGTTATCTTCCATGGCACTAAGTTCCTCATTCATTGCTTGTCGCTAATGAGGAAACTTAGCTGCTTGATGATAATATTGATGCTCAAAGTTGTTGGAAACAAACAAAATATAGTTTCTATAATTTAAAGATAAGTTTGAATAAACAACAAACTTAGACAAAAGGTGAGGAGATGGAATGGCTACACCTGTGTGGTTCTTGAGCAAGTTACAATGGTAATCCTTCAGTCGTGTTGGAGGTGCTCGTTGTCTATCAGATCTTCTCAAGGCACCACTGATGAGGGTCCCAGATGAAGGTACAAGAACCTCAGCTGAAAGTATTTCAGGTGTGGGAAGATTATTGTTGATGTCCCTTGAATCTGAGACTGTTGAATCTTGTCTTGGTTCACCTAAACTGTGATGATGGTCTATGCTTGAGTCATCAATCAAACTAGGAGAAATATTAGTATCAACAGCAGGGAGAACTAAGTGAGGAAATGGATCAATAGGTTTGACTTTAAAATTGAAATCATGAAAAGGAAAAAACTGTTCATGAAAGATAACATCACGAGACATAAAAATCCCTCTAGTGTTTAAGTCAAGAAGCCTATAGCCTTTCACACCAGGGGGATAGCCAAGAAAGACACACTTTCTGGCTCTAGGTTGGAACTTAGTTCTATTGGCCTTGAGAGTAGAGGCAAAAGCTAAACATCCAAATACACGCATACAATCATAATCAACATCAGTTTTGTAAAGAATCTCAAATGGACATTTATTGGATAAAACCTGACTAGGGGTTCTATTGATGAGATAGACAGAAGTCATGACACATTCTGACCAGTAATCAATGGGAATGTGTAATTGGAAATACAAGGCACAAGCTACATTGAGGATATGCTGATGCTTCCTCTCAGCAATTGAGTTTTGTTGAGAGGTTTCCACACAGGAATACTGATGAAGAATGCCTTGTTTAGAAAAAAAAAAATCTGCAAAGGCAAGCTCACGTGCATTATCATATCTAAATTGTTTAATAGTAGTGGAGAATTGGTTAGTAACCATAGAACAAAACCAAGGAACAAGAGGATGAACATCAGATTTATTTATCATTAAGTAGATCCAACAAAATCTACTACAATCATCAACCAAAGTAAAAAAAGAATCTAAAACCAGAATGAGATTTAGTACCATAAGGACCCCATACATCACAATGTATGAGATCAAAGACATGGTTATAGAGATGATTATGAGAAATAAAGGGAAGGCGATGTTGCTTAGCTAGAGACAGATGTGACAAGGATTGTTTTTGTTACAAGGTTGATATGCCAACTTATTTTTAAGAGACTCAAGACATTTCTAGGAGGGATGGCCTAATCTGCTGTGCCAAATCTAAGAAGACAAATTGTTGATTGAAGCTCTTGTTCCCAGGTTTAGCACATACAGATCAGCCTGGACATCACCCTTGCCAATCATCTTCTTGGACCTGTTGTCCTGTATTTCAAAGCTATCATGTGAGAAAATAATTCTAGCATTAGAATCTGAGGTAAAAGCACTTATAGATAATAAATTGAACTTAAAACCTGGAATGTATAACACACTTTTCAGGGTCATATAATCATTGATGAAAATATCTCCACATTTATACACTTTTATACAACATGGTTGGGTAAAGTAACAGTGGAATTGTGTAAATCTTTCAGATTATGAAATAAGGAAAGGTTAGAACACACATGTTTAGAAGCACCAGAGTCAATAATCCAAGAATTGTTTTTAAAGGAAGAAGGACCTAAATTGTTATTATAACAGTAAAAACCTGATGTGAACGAGGCCACATTGACGTCATTGGAAGCTCCAACTCCTTGAGTGGTGGTGAGCGAATTGGACAACATGTGGATCAGGTGATGAATTTGTTCAGTGGTGAGGTTAGAGATCATAGAAGATCCTGATTGATTCTGAACTCCAGATCCTTCAACTGCATTGTATTGGTTCTTGAATGTTGACTTTAACCTGGTGGGAAGCCATGTAACTTGTAACATTTATCGATGGTCTTCCTTTGGTCTTCTTGATGATCTTCTTTTGGTCTTCTTGATGATCTTCCTTTGGTCTTCTTTGACTGCCATAGCTACCGATCCGGATAGGTCTTGTTCTCCAAGAACATCTGCTTCAATGGATCGTTGTTTTTCTTCTTGTGATACCATAACAAAGACCTTGTTGATTGGAGGCAGATGATCCATCATCAAAACTTGATCGCGCACAGTTGTGAAGGACTCATTTAATCCCATAAGGGAACTTCATGACATATTCGCTCTGAATGAAATCGAGCAGTGCCTTTGATCCTCCACAGGTACAAGCACAAGTTGGCTTAAAATTGTTGAGCTCTTCATATAAGGTCTTTAATTTTGTGAAACAAACACCGACTATGTTCTGGTCTTGGATCAGATTCGTGATATCTCTTCGCAGCTGGAAAATCCGAGGTCCATTGGATTGTTGGAATCTTTCTTCAAGATCCTCCCAATTCTCCTTCGTTGATTCTCCATATTGCACACTGCAAGAAAATTCTTTAGAAACCGAATTAAGATCCAAGAGATTACCATATTATTGTTCCTCTTCCAAGCTGTGAGGCGATTCACTTCTGATCCATCTGGTTTCGGAATCGTTCCATCGATGAAGCCAAGCTTATTCTTCACGGAAAGCGCGATCTTCATGGATGGGCTCCATGAGTTGTAATTATCGCCATCCATGACCTTAGTAATTAGAATCATTCCCGTTGAATTGGAATGATGAAGAAAATACGGATCAAGCATCTCATCGACGATCGATCGCCTCGATGTGATTCTTGTCGCCGATTCCTCTGTTTGCGCTCCTCCAAGATTCGCCATAGAGATGAAGACTAAGAAGAAAAAATAGAGATGTTGAGATGAGGATACACAATTGGAAACAGATCTAGAGATGCGCAGAGCGCTCTGAAACCATCTTGAAACCTAGCTTGGATCAGGAGAGACGATAATGGAGAAAGAAACGAAAAACAAATTTTTATTCAATGTAACAGTAAATTACAAGATCATGAGTATTTAAACTAACATAACCATTAGCCAACTATTTACAAAAGTTCCATAAGGCATACTATGCCAACTAGACGGTAATATGATTGACTGGGTCAACGAAAGTTTAAACTAATGAATCCTAAAAAACTATCACTACTTTTCCTCAGATCCTCATATTTTCAAAAGAATAACTACTTTTCTTTATACACTTTTCTTCCTCTTTAAACAACACCTACGTACACCAGAGACCAAATCCCAAAAAAAAAAACTTGAAAGCTGAGCTGGTTCTGATCCCCTGCGCCGCAAGAGGCCATCTTCCCGCGGCACTGGAGTTGGCGAAACCCCTCGCAACCAAAAGTCATAGCCTTTCCATCACAGTCTTGCTCATAAAAACTCCCATTCGACCCCAAACTCACCGCCTACGCCAAGTCCCTCGTCTCTTCTTTCGCCTCGGAAAACCGCATCAACTTTCTCGACATCACCTTCGGCCCCGATCCCGACACCACCGACGACGCCGACACAAACCCCATCCTCATCTGCAAGCGATTCATCGAGAGCCACCGGTCCCATGTCAGAAGCACCATCGCACCCCGGCCCGGCCTCGCCGGTCTCATGCTCGAGATGGGCTGCATGTCCATGGCCGACGTGGCCGCCGAGGTCGGTGTCCCGACGTACGTCTTCTAGACGTCGAGCGCCGCGTGTCTGAACCTCCATCTCCGACTCGAGAGAGAAACCGAAACCGCCGATGAGCTTTCGCTCTCGGCCTTCACCGACCCCGTCCCTCGCCACCTCTTGCCCTCCGTGCTGTTCAACTCCTCGGCCGCCCCCGTGCTTCTTATGGGGGATTGATTTCGTGGGCCCACTACTACAAATTCACATTTCTGGTGCGAAAGGTTATTAGGTGCGACATGTCGCACCGGATACTCATCCAGATGACTAAAATTTTTGCTAATGTTTAGTAGTATTCGGTGCGACAGTGTCGCGCCTAATATGAAATCGTCACACCAAAAACTTTTAGGTGCGACTTTGTCGCACCGAATACAATGTCGCACCTAAAGGTTTTACAATTTAAAACGGTCAGGAAAATCCCCCCGAAATTTTTTGGCTTTGTGATTTCATATTCGGTGCGACATTAGGTGCGACATGTCGCACCGAATATGCTTATTAGGTGCGACATTGTCGCACCCAATAGTTTTAGGGTATTATAAAAACCCGAGCGTTCTTCTTCCTTGCCTGAGCCTTCTCTCTCTCTACCTCTTTGCCCAGCCCCGCCCCGTCTCTCTCTGCAACTTCGGCGAGCTCGACCTCGGCCCAGCCCCGCACGCCGCCATCCTTCTCTCTCGCTCTGTCTCACCTTCTCTCTCTCTCTCTCTCTCTCTCTCTCTCTCTCCGACCCAGCACGTCCCCCCAGCCCACGTTAGGTGTGGAACTCGATGCTGGGCCACGTGGCGGTGGGGGAGGTTCGTGTCGCATTGCGGGTGGAACTCGGTGATGGAGAGCTTGTGGTTCGAGGTTCTGGTGGCGGCGTGGCCTTTGTTTGCAGAGCAGCGGATGAACGCGCTGATGATGGTGGCAGAGTTGGGAGTGGCGGTGGAAGTCAAGATGGATTTCAGGTTCGGCTTCGCGGAAGAGGAGGGTGGCGATGGGGCGGAGCTGGTGGGCGCCGAGGTGATCGGAGCGGCGATCGGGTTGGTGATGGAGGGCGAGAACGAGATTCGCATGAGGGTCAAAGAGGGAGCGTCAAGTGTAGAAACGCCGTTGGTCTTAATAATCATGGGGGATCTTCTTTTTCTTCATTGGGTCGTTTTCTTAGTGATGTTTTTTAGAATATGACGTCAGTTTGACTTGTGATTGGCATGCTGGGTGTACAATTGCAAGCTTCATGAAGACTTTTGAGATTTTTTTTCTTCAATCGAACAAAAAGTTATAAATTGTGCTCAATCAAGTTATTAGACTTCAAATTTATATATATATATATATATATATATATATATATATATATATATATATATATATATGACTACTGATTAAAAAAACAAATAATTAGCCAGTCAGCCGACTAAAACTACGTGAATTTTTAATCAGCCAGCGTTTTATAATTTTAGGTAAATAATTAACGTTTTATAACTTTTACGTAAATAACCAACATTTTAATAAGACATTTCAGTCAATTTACACGTGTAAAAATTTGGTCATAGATATTTACAAAAACTTATTGAAAGTTGACTAAATAACAAATCAAAAAAAGTGTAAATACAACTATATATCTAATGGACCTGAAAATTGTGGTTTGCTCATTTGTATCAGCTCACTATTTTTTCCCTCTTAATTATTGTTGGACCAACTAATTTAATTTTGACTTTAGTGTTCAAACTTGTCTATAAAGAAAAACTCATCCCGATTTCTATAATTAACTCTTTACATCTCTTTAATCCAAATCTTTTATCCTTTTTGATATTTCTAATTTTAATATCCCTCCAATCAAAATAAGTCAATTTAAGTTATTTTTATATAAATATAAATTAATAATTTAAATAAAATGATGATAGGACTTATAAAATGATGATATGACTAAAATGATGATATAAACCAAGTAAAACAGAAAAATGAAATAGAAAATCCGAGTTCTCTCACCATCCCTTTCTCTCTAATTTTTTTTTTTTTGAAGTATTAGTGTTCAAACTATTCTTGATTTTAGTTAAATATTTTGTTTTCACAACAATTATAAATTTATTTTGGTCTTCAAATTATATATTTTCGAATTTAATTTTTTTATATTAAAAAAGTTTAAAAAAAATATATATATTTATCTATCTTGAAGGGTGATGAATTGAGTATGTTACTACTCACTATTGACCACATATTTATTTATCTATCTTGAAGGGTGAATTGAGTATGTTACTACTCACTATTGACCACATATTTTGAACAGGGATTGAAATATCGGAGAAATTTAGAGAAAATCGATCGGTATACCGGTTTTTGGCAGAGAAATTTCTTTAAGTGGGCTTAAAAATTGATTAAATATCAAGATTAGACCCTAACCTTTTAAAATATCTAGAAATGGACTTTTGGACCCAAAATGGACAAATATACCCCTTAAACATTTTGAATAAGCTTTCCCTCCTCCTGTCTCACTCGACATCTCTCTCTCTCTCTCTCTCTCTTTCTCTCAACAAAAAAAATCAAAAAAATTCCGGTACGATTCAGTACGACCTTGTACGACCGTGTACGACGTGATACCATCTGGTACGAGTGAATACGATGGCGTACGATGGAAAAGGTTCGATCTCGGGCGGCGGTGGAGATCAGAAATCCCGAGCTTCAAAACCAAGTAAAAAGGTAAGTTTTCATGTAATTTCTTGTTAAACTTCATTGAAAATAGTTATAATAGGGTTTAGGACTTAGTTATTCTCTGATTTGAGTTGATTTGAGGTGATTTGGGTCGGATTTAGTATATTAGGGTTTGAAATTAGGGCCAGTGTACGATGAGATTGATGCATCGTACGATGTCGTACGATGCTGTACGATGTCGTACGATGAAATTCATAGAGCTCTACGATGCGATACGATGGTGTACGATAGGTTTATGTTTTCTCAAAAAATTGTCGTACGATTCTGTACGATGCTATACGATGATTTTTTCAAAAAATTTAATTTCTTGTTTTACGATGATATACGATTCTGTACGATGCTATACGATGATTTTTTTAAAAAATTTAATTTCTCGTTTTACGATGATATACGATGATGTACGATGCTATACGATGAATTTTTTAAAAAATTTAATTTCTTGTTTTACGATGATATACGATGCTGTACGATGCTATACGATGAGTTTTTTAAAAAATTTAATTTCTTGTTTTACGATGATATACGATGCTATACGATGATGTTTTTAAAAAAATTTAATTTCTTGAATTGTGATTCTGATTTAATTTTGTTGTTTTTTTAGGACAATTTGAACTACATGTACAACGTCTCATTCCCGGGGCGTATCACCTACGGTGGGACCGGGATCTTGAAGCTTGTACGGAGTAGATTCGATGAGCTCGGGATAAAAGAACGAATCCTCGGGACTCCGTTCGAGCAATTTTTTACGGAGAGCGAGCTTGGTTTCTCACCGGTGCTCGTACATACTCTCCTTCAGAAGAAGATCGAGGCGACGGTACGGGGGGAAATACATTTTGGTATCGGAGGCAAACGAGTACGATTTGGACGCCTCGAGTACGCACTCGTCTCGGGGATGACCTATGAAGACGGTCCGACCAAAGCCGAACAAGACGAGCGAAACAACGATGGATTGATCACGGATCACTTGAACGGCGTTGCCGGAAGCAAGTTGAGCGCGTTGATCAACGCGTTCACCATATGTCGAAGCCCTGACGCTGCGTTCAAGCTCGGGCTGCTCGTATTCATCTATGGGTATCTTCTGGGGCAACCGGCCAACAAAGCCATCGAAGAAAGGTGGCAGAAATTTCTATACATCGTTCAAGACCTCCCCTTCTTCTTCAAGATGCCTTGGGGAAATTTGAGTTGGGCAGAGACGTATTCCAGCCTATCGGTGAACCTACGGCGTTATCACGAGACGCTGCAAAAGAAGTTGAAGGACAAGCCGGATGTGGCACAGAAAGAGGCCAAGTACACATTGACGGGTAATCTCCATATCCTTCATTACTGGGCGTACGAGGCTATCCCAGAGATCGGGATGAGGTTCGGGTCGAACCAGGGGATTCGGGTGCCCAGGATGCACTCGTGGTCTAGTAATGTGCTCATAATGGGCAAAGACATCGAGGCGGTCTTGAATAAGAAAACCGTAATTTTTTATTATTTATCGTTTATTAATGTATTTTACATTATTTTGGAATATTGGTAACATTTATTAATGTATTGTAGGTGGGTGTTCTTCAAATGCTGAGACCAAGGGCACCAAAGAAAGAAATGTTCACTCTCCTCGAGACACAGACGAGCAAATTTCTGTATCCCATAGACGTCGAGGGAGAAGATGCGACAGAGCCGCGAGACGTCGAAGAAGAAATAGATTGAGTCGCGACAGTTGCAGAAGATGCCATCGTCGGAGACTCCGACGACGAACACGTGTCAGACACTCCACGTGTTCGTCTTGCTAGTCCGACACTCCCGCAATGGGATCGAGGCCCACAGCGACCTCTCGCGCCGACATTCCCGAGGCCTTTGTCATAACACGGGAAATGTGGGAAGAAATGCGAGCTTCCCAAGAACAACTGCGAGCATCTCAAGAACAACTGCTAGCATCCCAAAAACGAATGATTCAGTCACAAGGGATAGTCTTACATTCTCTTTGCACGACCGGCCGTAGAGTTGAGCGCATGAGTGTTAGACATGTTAGATTTTGTGACAAGTTTAAATCAATTTAACGTTTTAGAGTTGAGTTTAAATTTAATTTAACGTTTTAAAGTTGAGTTTAAATTTAATTTAACGTTTTAGAGTTAAGTTTAAATATAATTTAACGTTTTAGAGTTAAGTTTAAATATAATTTAACGTTTTAGAGTTAAGTTTAAAATTTAGAGTTGAGTTTAAATTTTATTTTAACGTTTTAGAGTTAAGTTTAAATTTTTGTGACAAGTTTAAATTTTGTGACATATTTAATTACTTTGACTTTCAGCTTTCTATGTGGAAGAGGCTGAACATTTTGTTCGAGGACGCAACGGGCTTGCCTGGGGGTGAAATTCCCACGACCCAAGCTGATGGTCATAAACGCCGGACCCCTCATCCTCCTCCTCCTCTGGCGGCTAGTCAAAAGCCGGCGTCTCCATCGCATGCGGCAGAGCTGTCTTCTACGCATCGCGAGTCATCGAAGAAGTCAGAGCCGTCTTCTACGCATCGCGAGTCATCGAAGAAGTCGAAGAAGCCGTCTTCAACGCATCGCGAGTCGTCGAAGCGATCGGAGATCAGTCCGGTGACTTCTCCCAGGTTGTCGACGTCTTCGTCGAGTCCTCGTAGAGAAAACATTTCGGATAAGCTACGCCCGCTCACAACTCCTCTAAGGAAAAGACAGAAGGCACAGCTTACTCCGGCACGTCCAGATCGGCAAGTGCGACGGAAGACGTCGCGTTGGGCCGAATTCACTGATCCGACGAGGCCCAAGTATTTGGAAAAGCCGATCCCCAAGTTCAAGCCGTTGAAGGACGCGAAGCAAAAAGAGTTTGATAATTTCGTTAAGTGGGTGCGGATAAAAAAGTGGGACGGCAAGTTCATGGAGTCTGTTCGACTGAAGACGTGCGACGGAGACACGATTTTCTTCGACACGATATTGACAGAAACCAGATGGCTACTTGATTCGGTACGTTATTATATAATTTCACTTTCCCTATCAATTTAAAATAACGCTATATGTTTCTAATGTCTCAGCATATTGATGCTATGATTCACATGGTTCGGGCTCGCCAACGAGCTCTCGACGGATATCGGCAAGACATCCGAATCATGGATTGTCGGTGGGTCCAGCACGTGTACGGCCGATTCAGAACGGAAGAAGCGAACATCAAGAAGGCCATCGAGCTGGGAGCAGAGCCCGAACCCGTGGACTGGGACACCCGATGACTGGGTATAGGGACACCGATATTTTGCCTTGGGATGGTGCTCGCGAGATCCTGTTCGTCGTGAACTTCCAGAACATTCATTGGTTCACATTTCGGATCGACATCGAGGCCTGGACCATTACCGTCCTCGACTGCCAAAAGGATCTCATGCAGTCGTCGAACCATCAAAAGGACTTCACTGAGCTGATGGAGGTACGTAAAATGTTATGTTATTCACAATTATTACCTTAGAGCAACAATTAATTAAATTATAAGGGTTACTTAACATTGTTAATATGTTTATTATTCAGACTTGGAGTCGAGCATTTGCTAGGATTGTGGCCATAGGTGGTTTCTTCAAGAACCATCCCAACTCTTACCGGGAGACTGAGCATGGTGAAATTAAGTTCACTAACCTGACGTGGATCGTCGATGACAAGGTCCCACAATGTGCATACAGGTAAACATGTTCTTTTAAAAAAGTTTTTTTGACTACTTAATTGAACTTTTTTTTGACAAGTTTAAAACAATTATGTTTTTATTGACAACTTATTTTAGAAGTTTGGTTTTTTTTTTTTACAAGTTTTTTGACAAGTTTATTGAACTTTTTTTTGACAATTATGTTTTTATTGACAAGTTTTAAACAATTATGTTTATATTGACAATTTATGTTTTTAAACAATTAGTTAATTGAACTTTTTTTTTTCAAGTTATGTTTCAACTTTTTTTGACAAGTTTTAAACAATTATGTTTTTATTGACAAGTTATTTTAGAAGTTTGGTTTTTTTTTTTTACAAGTTTTTTGACAAGTTTATTGAACTTTTTTTTGACAATTATGTTTTTATTGACAAGTTTTAAACAATTATGTTTATATTGACAATTTATGTTTTTAAACAATTAGTTAATTGAACTTTTTTTTTCAAGTTATGTTTCAACTTTTTTTGACAAGTTTTAAACAATTATGTTTTTATTGACAAGTTATTTTAGAAGTTTGGTTTTTTTTTTACAAGTTTTTTGACAAGTTTATTGAACTTTTTTTTGACAATTATGTTTTTATTGACAAGTTTTAAACAATTATGTTTATATTGACAATTTATGTTTTTAAACAATTAGTTAATTGAACTTTTTTTTTCAAGTTATGTTTCAACTTTTTTTGACAAGTTTTAAACAATTATGTTTTTATTGACAAGTTATTTTAGAAGTTTGGTTTTTTTTTTACAAGTTTTTTGACAAGTTTATTGAACTTTTTTTTTGACAATTATGTTTTTATTGACAAGTTTTAAACAATTATGTTTATATTGACAATTTATGTTTTTAAACAATTAGTTAATTGAACTTTTTTTTTCAAGTTATGTTTCAACTTTTTTTGACAATTTCTTTTACATATTCTTGTGTTGTAGCGGTGATTGGGGGATGTTCGCACTGAAGTATGTCGAGCACCTAGTACTGAACGAATCATTTGACACTCTTCAAAGTGTCAATGTGAGAACGTTCAGGAAGAAATGGTGCGTGGACTTATTCTACAACTACCTTATCCCGTGATTTTGTATTTTCGGATGTTTATTTTTTATGTTTTTGGTTTTCTATGTAATAGTACCTTATAAACATATTATCGAGATGATTTGTTGACTATTGATTGAATATGTTTTTTATTGTACCTTATAAACATGTAATTCAATGAAAGAGATTCACACAAAAAACATCAAAAATTCACACATTCACAAAGGGTTTAGAACTCGAGACATTTGTGGACGAAAACGAGTCTTAGGACAAAAGCGAGATGAGATCTTCGTCGTTCTCACAGAGTTGAATTGCGAAAAGGTCCATGAGACGGATGACACTCCATTAAACAAGATAAAAAGGTCACTCAAATAAACGTTAAAGTTTTAAACTTAAAAATAAAAATAACACAAAGTCTAAAGTTTTAATCCCTCCAAGTGCATGTTTTTCTGTTATGTCCCCTACCACCACATTTCCCGCATTTTCGCTGGACGACAATCTTTTCGCCTTGAGATGGGTATCGACTAATTCTTCTTCTTCCTTGTTTACTTTTCTTCGGTCGACCGGCTTGCTTCTTTTCAACGGGTTCCGAAACTTTCATGTTTTTTTATCTCATCCGGGACATCCCATTGATCTTCATTGCCAACCGGATATATGGCTTCCTTGTACATCTCAATCCACGTCTCCTTCAAATAAAAGTCACTGCATAACGAGTGCACGTCCACGCTTCGATGTTGGGCTGCTGCGATAGAATGCTCGCACGGGATATTCAATTGTTATGGTAGTCCGCAAGTGCATGTCTTCGTCATAAGGTCTACATCGAAATCACCTCTTACGTCTTTGACATGAAATTCATATAGACCAAGTCCGTACGCATTGACGAACTGTGCCTTATTATTTAGCTGTGCGAGATCATTTTGCCACGTTGGTGTCAATTTTGTGTTCAACTTGTTCGCTATCTCTTCTCGTTCAAAAAACCAAGTTTGGAGTGTGAATCGAATAAACTCGAGCAACGTCGTAATGGGAAACGTCCTCGCATTCCTTGTTTTGTTGTTGAAGCTTTCTGCGTTGTTGTTCGTCATTAGGTCGTACCTATATAAAACATACTTGATTTATATAATCAACGACATAAAAAATTCAGTACAAAAGAAGTTCTAGACTCTTACCGTTTTCCAGGAAAGAAAGCTCTGGCCCACCGATCGACACCAACTTCTTCGAGATACTTTGCCATCTCGACATCCTTACGTCTCAACTGTCTAAAATTAGCTTCGAATGCTGTTTTACTGAAGGCGTAAGCCGCATCGTAAAGTTCAAAGCGACAATGGTCTGTCTTGAACTTGTGTTGGACATTTAGTTGTAAATGATGGTAACATGCGCCGTGAGGGATACCAGGAAACACAACCTCGACACCATGTATGATGCTAACGTGGCGATCAGATATGAACGCCAAATTAGGTACATCTTCACCGATAGCTTCTCGCAATCTTCTCAAAAACCAAATCCAAGAAGCATGACACTCGCTATCTACAACTCCGAATGCAAGTGGATATAATTGTGAATTCGCATCCATTGCAATTGCGCAAAGCAACTGTCCCCCGTATTTTGTCTTCAGAAATGCACCGTCCAATGCTATGACCGGCCGACATGCTTTGAAGCCTCTACGACACGCCCCAATGGAAAAGAAAGCATACTTGAATTTGTCACCATCTTGCACAAAGTCTGTTAACGTCCCAGGATTCTTTTGCTTCAACATGTACAGCCAAGACGGTAACTTCTGGTACGATTGTTCCGGCGTACCCCGCACGTACCCAATAGCTTTCTCCCTGGATCTCCAAGCTTTCAAATACGATATGTTCACACCCCATCTTGTCTTCACTTCTTCCCTGACGTTATGCGTCGAATACTCCGCCATAGAGTTAATTGAGTACTTGTCTTTAAATACGTGACCGATGACCCATGGTGCCGCTCCTCGATGGCCCTCTGTTCGAACAACACGCTCACATGAGTGTTTACCCTTGTACGCCGTAATCTCCTACATCTCAGACCACTGCACAACACCCCTCAACCTCCATGTGCATCTCTCGTTTTTGCATAGAACATACCATCTCTTTTTCGAAGAAGATTTCACTCTAAATTCGAAATTATGTTTCAACGCGTACAAGTGGATATGTTTCTTCAGTTCATGCTTGTTTTCAAATTGCTGCCCATTATATATTTCTTCTGAGCTACCTGTTACTTTCAAAGGTTAGTTAAACAATATGTGGTTTCATATTATACTTGAATCTCATTTGAATCCACTTAAATTACCTGTAGAAGAATGACTTGGATAATGACTCGGGTTTTCCTTCACAACATCATCGGCGCTGAACTCGGGTGCTTTCCATGAATAAGGAACGATAGGTGATCCGATCATCGGAGGCTCACGCTGACATTGACTCGATGGTTCACAATGACCCGTTGGTACCGTAAACGTTTCCACAAATTCTTCATATTCTTCGGGATTAGCGAATTCTTCAAATTCTTCACCTCTACCATTGTTATCTCCGTCATATCCATCACTATTCTCTTCATCACCATCGCTACCTTCGTTTTCATCACCTTCGCCACCTTCGTTTTCATCACCTTCGCCATCTTCGTATTCATCACCATTGTGTCCATCATATTCGTCACTGTTGTGATTACAATCTCTATCACGCCTGTATACTTCATCACCGTTTCCGGCACCCTTGTACTCGTTAAACAAGTCATCGTCACAGCCACCGTCTTTGTTTTCAATTATAGGATCATTTTGTCGATCCTCGATAACAAGAGTATTCCGTCTCTTCTTCGGTTCATTGCGAGACACCATTCCAACTTCCACATCTTTCCCTTTACATACTCCTCGATACGCAATAGGTGCAATGACCTCGATCTGTTTCGGTACCAAACTTACACAGAGTGGAAATCTATTACGATATTTGTGCTTCATAAAATGCGAAACATCACCATTGTCCTTCAATACGGCAGGACCTACTGGAATTGTACCGACTGCGTATGGGACTTCGAGTTTTAAGTCGAACGCGAATCTGTCTAACTGGAACTTCTCGTATAAGAAATCTACTAACTCCGTGTACGTTACCTCTTTCGGAATTACGAATGCACGAAATTCTGCATTGGTGAAAACCCATTGGTGTCCTTCCTTCTCCCAAGTGCCGTTAATCATGACAAAAACTGCAAAAAACAGTCAAACTATGCAAAATAAGCTTCTATATCGTACATCATCGTATACCATCGTACACCATCGTACAGAATCGTACATCATCTTACAGAAAGGCATCGTACGGCATCGTACAGCATCGTACAGAATCGTACAGCATCGTACAGAACGCAATTTTTATTCTAAATTTCATCGTACAAAAATTTAAATTTCATCGTACATCATCGTATACCATCGTACAAACAAGTTAAACCCAGATTTTGGACTTTGTTTTCAGATCTGATCGATTTTTTTGCTACATTCTATCATATACAATCATAAACTTTGTAAAAATGATTAAGTTAGTAATCTTACCCATGATTCTTTTGAAACCTGCTTAAGTAGAGAGGATTTGAGTGGATTTGAGTGTGATTGAAATGATAAAAATGAAGTGTGAGAGATGTATAGGGTTCAGAGGGGTATTTTTGTCCGATTTTGGGTCAAAAGTCCATATTTAGATATTTTTAAATATTAGGGTCTAATCTTGATATTTAATAGCTTATTAAGCCCACTTAATGAAATTTCTCTTTTGGCACTTCCCGATAACGGTATGAACCAAACCGTGAGATACTGAGAAAACCACCGGTTACCAGCAGAAAAACCATCGGTTACCAGCAGAAAATCGGATCGATTACCGAAACCCCGAAAACTAGGTCAATCTTTTTAAATTAAAAAAAAGCGGGCTAATTTTTTAAAATTTTGTGGGTATCAACCATCTCCATGAGTACTATTCAACACAACCTCGTGCGAATACTCGTATTTATATTATGAAAGATCTTTCACTTACAACGAGTACTCTCTACCACCACTTCCTATGGTCATCTCGGTCACAGGTGGACACAACATCTCCATAGTCCAACATTTAACACTAACAAATATTAATGAATGAAAAATGTAATTAAGTGTTAATATTTTTTAGATTATCTTAATATTATTAGTAAGATATATGTGTATATATATATATATATATATATATATATATATATATATATGTTTGTATTTGTTTGTTCACTGGATACCACTCGGTAAATCTGGTATTTATTGATTTACCACGTCGGTAACAATAATTTTATCGGTACAATTTACATTTACCTTCACTAGATACTTTGGTAACCCATTGATATTTTATGGGATACCGGTAAAATTTGAGTCCCGATACGACATCGGTTTTGAAGTATTTAGAAATATTCTTAAAAAAAAAAATGCACCATTTTAAAACATTACCGCCACTGTAGCACACACCCACAAGTTTTGGCGCCTCTTTCCTTCACAGAGACAGTCTCGCAGCGAATACTCCTCCGCCGACGGCGAGAAATGGTTTTCCTTAAACGACCGCAAAACCCTTCCCGGAAGAGACCTCCTTCCTCCTCCTTCGTCTCCCCTTTCCCCTCCCAAAAACTCCCCAAATCCGCCGCCGGAGCTCCAGATCCTTCCAGGTCGGTGACGGAAAAAATGGCGGCGATTCTGGCAGAAGCCGGCGTCACTCTTCTCGATCCCTCCGGTCCGCCATGCGTCCCCTTCGACTGCCACAAGCTCCGCCGCCATATCCACCGTCTTCTCTCCGACGATTCCCCTCACCTCCGGTCTGATTTCCTCTCCGGCCTCTCGGACTACATCACCTCGTCCACGAATCTCCGAAGGTTCTTGTTTCCGTTTTTAACCCTAGAAAATTTTCACAAAAAAAACTGTTTGTGATTTCCGCTAGATTGTTTGTTTAAAAATTGTTTTCGTTTTAGGATTCTTGCTCCGGCGAACAGCGACAGGCTCGGCATTGCTGCGAGCCAGAGTTTGCTCCGCCACCTTTTGCTGGTCCCTTCAATCCAGCTTGACGTTCAGACGATGCTTCTGGAGAAGCTTCCGGAGTATTTCGATGTCTGCGATGAGCATTCTTCAGCGCTGTTGCTCGAGGAAGATGTTGCGAGGCTCATTCTTAATCATTTCCGGTGGCTTGATTTCGTTGTTGATCCGAGTGCCTTTACTGAGAAGTTGATGCAGGTCCTTTCAATTTGCCCTCTGCACTTGAAGAAAGAGATTATCGGTTCGTTGCCGGAGATTATTGGCAGCGAGAGCAATAAGACTGTCGTGGAATCGCTCGAACAAATGCTTCAAGAAGATTCGGAGATCGTCGTCGCTGTACTCGATGCGTTTTCGAATCTCAATTTGGACGATCAGCTGCAAGAACAGGTTTGAATGGCATAGTTTCTGTTACAGATATTTTCAGAACGAGATGTTTGATAATACTAAAATGCTAAAATAATGAGATTTTGGGTATTGTTGACTCAGATGAGGTATGAATATTTCTTTGATTTTCAAGGTAATTACCATCGCAATATCGTGCATCAGAACCATTGACGTCGAACACATGCCGTTTCTCCTTAGATTTCTGTTGCTTTCAGCCACACCCACAAATGCAGGAAGAATTATCTCGCAGATAAGAGAGCAGTTAAAGTTTGTTGGGTTATCGCATATTCGTACAACACAACAGAGAAAACTCAAGGGCAAGTCACACATGAACAACTCGGAGGCTTCAATTCTTGATGCTCTAAGATCAAGTCTTCGATTTAAGAATGTACACCTTTCGGTCTCTCTTTGTTTGGTTAGGAAGTTTCATTTTTCCACTTGAATTGATTTTTTTTTTTCTGACTTTATTTCATTAATTGAATCTTAGATGCTTTGCCAAGAGATATTGAAAGAACTAAGCTCTCTTCAAAAGCCACGGGATCACAAGGTCATTGATATCTGGCTTCTCATTCTCATATACATGAATGGCGAGTCCCTGCAAAAGAGAGTAGAAACGATATTTAAAAAGAAGATTATTGAAGGCTGTATTCAGGAAGCTATGTTTGATCAATGTATTTGTGGACTCAAAGAATTGGTAAAGGTAAAGTACCAAATACATCGTGTTGTAAGTTTCAATAACGGCACAAGTTTAATGAGTAAATTGTAGCTGAATATCTTCCGTTTCTTCCATCCATCAGGACTATTTCCCATCATTTATATCTCTGTCTGAGTATCTATTAGCATGCAAAGAACAAAAAGCACGGGAGTTTGGTGTCGTTGTCTATACTACTCTGTTCAAGGAATTCACTGATTCTTATTCAAGACAAGAAGTGAGCAGCTTAAATTTTTTTTCGCTTGTATCATAAACACTCTGCGTTTCGTTAAAAAAAAAAATATCAATAATAAACTATATATACTTGTTTTTGGCATTCTGACCCATGCCTGTGTTCAGGTTCTTGGTTCTTTGGTTACACTTGTTGGATCTGGTGTTAATTATGTGGTGAGTTCTGCTTTGAAAACAATGGGTTTGCTTGCCTCCAAGCACGTACACGATTTGGTCCCTCTTTCTCCGCATATTACTGGTACCATCTGACATCTGTGTGTGCATTTCAAGTTCTAAACAAACCATTTCCCCACCACGGTCTTCATCGTGTTATTTTCTCTTGTACAATCAGGAATATTGGACTACTTAGAGGGATTTGGTGTTGAAAATCTGCATAAGGTATTATTATCTCTGCGATTCCTGTCTACACAAGAATCATTCGACTGTTTTCACTCACTTTAGAACAGTACAGGTTTATGAGGTTTTCAGCCAACTTGCACTATTTGCTCGATGTAACGCGGACTCGTACAGATCATCTTTTACAAATGAGCTTATGATGATAGTCCGAAAACAGGTATCGTGGAAGATTTCAGTTCCCCCCCCCCCCCCCTTCACTTTTGGATTCATGTTGTTTATGATGTTATATTGGTCGTAAAAGAAGTAAATTGATTTGTTCACTTTTCCAACATAAAGGTAGGTCACGTGGATCTTAAGTTCAAGAAAATGGGTATTATTGGTACACTTAAGATAGTTTCTCATCTTGGAGATGCAAACGTAGCTGACACTCAGTCGCTAACTCAGGTAAACCTCTATACCTTTATTGTAAATCTTTCAATGTTCTGGCTGCACATTTGAAGTACAATCATATATTTCTACTCATTAGGAGCTCCAGTTTAATTTTATATACGATGTCTTTAATTTTTTGGTGAACCATCTTGTTTTTTTTTTAAAAGAAACTTCCATGTGACTCAAATCCATCACCTCATTTGGGTGGCTGGTTAATCATTTTGAATTAGTTTACAATTCTCTATTTGATGATTCTTGGTAGTAATTTATGCAGAAATCAAATTGTGAGGAGGCTGTGGAACTTTTGAAAATGTCTTTGGACGCTTGTAAACAATTGCCCTTATCCTTGGTTATGTTTTATGATGAACTGTCGGAGTTGATGGAATGTCATGCTCTTCATCCAACAATTGTAGAATGGTCAGCAGACTTTAAAAACCAGTGGCTGGTATATATTGTTATTATTTTTATTGAAGTTCAGATAGTTATAGGCACTTACCGGGAACTAACCTTTTTTAATAGGGTTGGAAAACATGTGGGAGACTTTGAGTCTATGTTTCTCTCTGACCTTGATGGTGGAAAATTGACTGTTAAGGATTTATATTGTGGTTTAGAAGGTGATTATTGTTGAGACTTCCTGGATTTTGTAATTGTATTTTCTATATCTTTCTTGTCAATGAATATCATACGGATTTTTAATGCGGTATTCTTTTTGTAGGGGAGTTATGGATGAACTTGGATGGCGATATTTCACCTATTTGTCTTAACATATTGCCACTGGTTTCTTCTTCCTTGC
This sequence comes from Urtica dioica subsp. dioica, assembly GCF_054948205.1. NCBI lineage: Eukaryota > Viridiplantae > Streptophyta > Magnoliopsida > Rosales > Urticaceae > Urtica > Urtica dioica. The sequence continues at coordinate 13,350,222 of NC_142756.1, forward strand.
AGTAATGAGTCAACTATATCCCTTGTAACATTTGTGATACATTCTCATTTTAGTTTTGTCAAGCTTGAAAATGTTGTGCAGGTCCACTTCTTTGCAAGTTCTTCCAGCTAACTTCCTTTTGCTATCCTCTGTAAGTGAGCAGCCGTTAAGCATCATGTCTTCTCATAACATCTGTGACATTTATTTTATTTTTCTGTTATTTCTCAGATTGAGAAGTTGACAAACCAAGGTTCTCTTGGAGGAATTGATGCACTACTTGGCTGTCCATTGCACCTTCCTTCCCCCAAGGTTAGACCAAGTACAAATCTATATCAACTCATGGAAATCTTAATTTCATAAGCTGATATTCTACAATCAGATGTCTGTCGCGTGAAGAAATTCCTCCAGGAACCTGTTTCCTATCTCTGCTTCTTGCACCTTTAATGTAGTGCTGTGACCTGTTTCTATGTAATCTACCATGATCTTCGTGCTGACACGAGTTTGGTTTGTGGTACCCAGTACTTTCTTGGAGATGGTTGGAAGTCTCTGACAACGAAACAGAAGCAAGTTGCATGCCTCTCCCTTTATTATGCAGCAAACTGGATCCGTGAACTAGTAAGCAACACATTTGCAAGCCTTAACTTTTTCTATTGATTTTTAAAAGCAGCCATTCATATATATGTTCATCTCTCGTGTTAAATATAGCTCAATGCCTTCTCTTCACAAATTTCAAAAGGGTTTGACTTTACAAGTCAGGCTACAAAAGAAGATGTTGTTGCAAAGTTGTTGAAGCGATTGAGGAACCTTGTGTATGTTTCTACTTCTTAACTTCTTGATTACGTTGTAAAAAACGTCAAACACGTAGACTTGTCTTTACTTGAGTATCTTTTCTCAACTGCTTGTCTGTTGTTTGGTTATTTCCCTCAGTACACTGCAATTTTTATTTTCTTTTAGATAAAGAAAGGAAATTAGGCTATTGCTTCTTTAAGGACTCTTATGAGACAGAAAGCTGAAACTTGCATCAGAATTCCACATTGTTTAGAAGAAGCAGATTTTCTCATGAAAATGCGAAAACGATTACTTGAAAGTATGAGGAGCCCTCTGATTATAATAAACAAGAATCAAGCTGTGGACCAAATCGGAAAATGAAATATTAATAAACTCCTTTCACTTTTACAAAAACAAGTGTTCTGCAATGTGGAAGTTTATTTTTATGCATAACATGCTGATGGAATACCTTAATAAATGCAGATTTCTTGAAAGCCTGTTAAACTTCTCTATTGGTCGATGCAATATATCTCTCCCCGAGCTTCACATGTATGTTGATCATTCTGGACCATCAAATTTAAACCAAGGACATCATACTAGGCATGTGGAGAAGAAGAGTGCCCTGAGTACGGAAAATGATACAAATTCTTCAGACAAGAAGAGAACACGTAAAAAACTCACAAAGACATGCTCAAGTTCAGATTCTAGTGAAAAACTTAAGCAGCCAACAATATTTGAAATGCTGAAGAAAGCTGGAGCCACAATAAGCCAAGATGTGCCCTCTGAAAATTCTTCTGGCTTGTCTCCAAAAACCAGATCTGAGTCATCTGAGCAATATCCTCATGGCTCCAATGAACCTACGGTTGTAGAAATTTCTGCAGTTTCCAAGGCTCTTGAAGGCCAGAGATCCAAATTCAGGTGTCTCCTGGCTCAATCTGTTTCCATGCTGAGCCTTTCAAAGGTATGTGCAATCATAAAATATTGAATGCTCTGCCTTTCAGTGGTTAGTGCTGTATTTCTTGTAAGCATACATATTTCTTTTGCTTGAGCCTTAAGCTAAGTATAACAGAGTATTCCTTCTGGATGCTCATGGAAGTAATTAACCATTATATTCTTTAGGAAGTGAGTTACCGTCTTTTTTAGTCTTTATTCCCAATAAGCCTTGCAAGCTATAATGATGTGAAGACTGATGTATTGATCTTTCTTTGATTCAGAGCCAGGATTCTTGTTGCTCTGATCCTGCTGCTGAGGTAACTCCTCCTTAACTTGGTGTCCACACGGTCGTTGATTATTTCTATGATAAACTAACATACCATGAAAATTAACGGATAATATTTTTTTAATCTACATTGGATGCCAGTTGCCACTATTTCTGTACCTTCTCCGTGATCTTCACCAGAAGCTGGATTATTTCAGCCCTCCAATCAAGCAATTTCCAGGAAGATCTTCAGGAGCTCCAATTGGTTTCACCAAGATGCCAGAGGATAAATTTTATAGAGAAATTATAACAGTATTTCCAAGTCTTAAGAGGCATTTGGAAACTGCAGTTTGTTTATTTAAAGAAGGTAAATTGGAAGAATTGAGCTAACTGAATTTGGTCATCTACTTTGCTACAGCTCCTCCATCATGAATATCTTGTTTTGCAGTTGATGAAGCTTGTGAAGAACATTGGAATATTCAGTCCACTTCTGCTGGGAATCCAAATTTACCTAATTTTGTACTGACAAAATCTTTAGTATCTAGTTTGGTCTTCAAAGAAATACTTTATTGTTTCCGTGAGGTAAAATTTCTGTCCTCGGGTTTAATACAAAGCATCTGGCCCATCTGATTTTCCCACTCTATAACAGATTAAGTTTCTCATCAAACTTTTATTACAGATAATAAACCTTCCTGATATTCAAATGAAGAATGCAACACTCTTGTCTCTTCTCGAAGCATTCCAGCCCGCCAAGTTACCAGACGATTTTTTATCAGGTGTGGAGTTTAAATTATCACCTGGGACCGCGGAGTTTCTATACATTGGTGTATATGCATTTATTGAAAGTGTACTTAATGAAGGTATAGACTACTAAATTCGAATTTTGTTACATTTGGTTGTTTCATTATAATTCTCGTATCTAATTGCATCTTGTCCCTGCAGCATGTTCTTTCTCCTTTATGATGGCCTCGGAATCGCTTATAACTCTAGATTCAATCATTGTGTCAATAAAAAAATTCATCAAGCCCAGGGAGGAAAATGGTAACCAGATAAGCTCAGGATTTATTCAGGTGTCTCTTCCTATCTTATGCCAAAGACTTGGAATTTCTGCTGAGAAGCTTTTGAAGCATAGCTGGGATGCCGAGAATCTTGAAAATGGTTGGAAAAACAAAGTAAGTTGACTCTTTGTACTTTTCTGTTGGCAAGTAAATGATGTGTATACTTTGTTCTGGTAATTTATCATAATTTTACGGCCGTGGTTTCTAACGTTTATGATATTTCTAGGGTGAAGTGGTACAAAAGATACTTCGTATTCACTTGGAAAATAGTGATTCCACTTCTGCACTGCTGGACAAAATAACGCAGTCAGCTTTTCCTCAGGTGTGTGCTTATTTTTTATTTTATTTTTCTTTAGTGCTGAAGGATTACCGGTATAAATTAGATAGACCAATCGAACTACGAGAACCATTTATGAATTGATACACAATTACTTTGGTCTGTATATAATTATATATAATCATTCTAATGTGCCGTCTTGGTTTTGGAGCTTCACTTGGAAACTCGTCGCTACTAATGAGGACGCCAAAGGGTGGGCAGATATTTCATTTGAGTTATATAGCATATATGCACTGCACGGGCTAATGTATATTTCTTGTGTTAAAATCAAATACTCAGAATGATATTGTCCTATTTGTGTGTCTGTTTTTCTTTTTATTTTATTTATTATGAAAAAAAACAAGGTAGCAGGCAACAGAGTCGAAGGAGAAGACAATTACGGTTTTCCTACCTTAAATTCTGCAACATTTACTGTGTGGTACAGGGTACTGGTAAGACATGTTTGTTATCTCTTCCACCATATTTTGTAATAGTTTCTCATAGAAGATGATTATTTTTTACAGCATGAGAGGAACTTGACCGTGCTTACCAAGTTGGTGAGTTGATTGCCTTTGATTTAAATCTATACCTCCCGGTGATTAGTCAACAGTTAAAAAAATCTAATCCAAAATCCACGATCAGGTTCACTCAATCATTCTGCAAGGGAAACGCCAAGCTAATGATCAACAACACGAACCTGTTGAAAAGTCATTGATCAAGCTCCGACATTCCGTAAATGTGGTAGTGTCACTCGTTGCCCTTTGCAAGACTTCTGACAAGGTTTGTTTAACAAAATAATTCTCACTATTCTGAGCAACGACTTATTCATTCGCGCTTTTGCGCTTTTGTGAACATATAATTTTGTTTAATGTTTACAATCATGCCATAATGGTAATCTTGACATTTCACTGTGATGGATCAGATGGCTGTGCACGCCATGGCTGTCAAATATGGCGGGAAATACGTCGATTCCTTCCTGAAAGGTATATCCTTGAAACTCCGACCACTCTTTGCATTTCCCAAATATTGACCAACGTTCTAATGTTTTTTTTCTTCCTTCTTCTTCAGTATTTGACTTCTTGCAGGCTCAATTCAATGGTCACAGTGAGTCCATAATCCAAATGGTAAGCATTGATAAACATCAATTTTATCCTCAAACTGGAAGCGCTGCTTAGTTTGTACTACTTTAATTTGTACATTTAATTAGGTGAGAGAGCTTCAAAAGGCCACGAGAACTATACAGACCCTGTGCTCTGAAGCAAAGGTCTGCTTCTTTCTTCCCATGCTTATATACAATTATACATATTTGGTCTGATTTAAGATTTATCTCCTTGACTGTTCTCTTATTTACAATTTATATTTGGGTCCATCAGGTATATAGCCAATTTAAACGTTTGCTTTTGCAAAATAGCCAACGTTTCGTAAATCTTAGGTAAATAGCTGCTGCATTTTATTTACGCTTATTTACAAGCGTATATTTACAAAAATACCCATAAATACCCACAAAAAAAATTGAAATGATTTATGGGTATTTTTGTCAATATACACTTGTAAATAAAATGCAATGGTTATTTACCTAAATTTAACGAAACGTTGGCTATTTTGCTAAACTCAAACGTTTAAGTTGGCTATTTTGCTAATTTTTTGTTTATTTTATATTTTTGTAGTGCTTGAAGCAAACTGCCATTACTTGCAAAATTCCCGCCACAAAGAGGTCTATGGAACGCTTTCTATTCCATGTCAAGGGTCTTGTCCACACAAGTGGATGTACATTTTGGTTGGGTACGTCCAGGAATTTCACCAAAAAAAAAAAAAATTACGTCCAAGTTTGGCTTGAATATCTCCAGCTTTTACTGATATTTTTTTTCACATCATTTCTTAGGGATGTTTTCAAAATCGATGTGAACACTTTTCTCCTTTTGGCAGGTAACCTGAAACATAAAGACTTGGGAGGGCAAGAGGTGAGCTCGCAGATATATAATGATGATATAGACGAGGATTCTACGGAAGATCCCATGGAAGCTTTTCAAGAAAGTATACCCGCTAGTACAAGTGACGACGACAAAGTAGATGAATGATATGCGTTTTGTAAGAAATATACACACAATGATAGAAATCGGACACTCTTTGATCAGTGTCTCACCAAAAACATATAGGACACCCTAAGCTTTGATCAGTGTCTCACCAAAATATCAAATGTTCTGTCGTACACAAATACACTTATCTACCCAGTTATGAGTTGCACATGAGACCAAAGTATGTATTTTCCTGTAAAAACAACTCACGTGGAGACAAGAACATTCAACTCCTGCAGCTTAGAAATTGCAACTTACTACACTTCATCTACGAGAACCTAAATCCCCAGAAATATAATACAAGAACACAAAAAAAAAGGTGTAACGCAAGACAAAGTCCAGCTTAAGAAATGATTTACAACTGTTGTGTTGCTTAACGCTCTGAAAGAGACGGCTCAAATTGCACTGAAGCTGTATCCCGGCTTTCAAAGTCGTCATGAACCTATAGCAAAGAACACTAAATTTTGAAATTGTCTGTTTGCGTGGAAAAAAATCTTTTTGTCTCATTATGCCACTAAGTAATTATGTCTAATACACGTAAATCCAAAAAAAAATAAAAAATAAATAACATTAAAATGTTTATAGTAATGAACCGTTCTTATTTAGTATAGAATGTCTCGCTTATTTATTAATTAAGTTGAGATTGGAATCCATGTACTCTACCATTTTGAAATAACGTTACCGCCATTATGCTAAGAATCCCATATATATATATATATATATATATATATATATATATATATATATATATATATATATATATATTACCCGATTTGGCTGTATGTGTGAGGTCTTGAGCAAAGTGTAGGCAAATGCCCCAGCCAAGGCCCCAAGTGGCGGAGCCACCATGTAAATCCAAATTCCTTTGTAATTTCCGGTGGCCATCGCCGGTCCCAAACTCCGTATCGGGTTCATTGATGCTCCTGTTACTGGCCTGCCATTTTATTTGTATTATTATTTCATCACACCTCTTTTAAACCCGAATTACTCTTTTACTATACCTATTATTTGTCCGAAATTATATTTATATACCGAATTTTTTTTTTTTTTTTTTGTGGTGGCAATTTAAAAAAAATACTTCATGCTACGTTTTGATCTTGTCATATAGATATTTTCGCCGTTAATTTTAAAATGGCCGGACAAGATTTAACGCATTATTATACTTTATAATGATAAAAAAAAAATGGAAATTCTCGAATCCCTAAATCACCAAGTGCGGAATAGGAAAGTAATAATATTACTAAACTTGCGTATTTTATAACCCACTGTCAAAAAAATAAAAGTAAAATTACTAACCCTGCTATTAGGATATCTAGCATTTCTGTAGCTCCTATACCGATGGCTGACAACTCTCCCACCTGCCAAATAAGAGAATCCCCATAGTCATTGGTAATTAATTAAATATTCATATATTTTAATGCGACAAAAGATACAACTATCCGTTATTATTAATGACATTGATTGTATCACAAGCAATATACCGCTCGAGTGTCGGTGGCGAGAGAAATAATGACGAACATGAGGATGAAAGTGAGGATAAACTCAATGGCAAAAGCTTGGCCGTGAGGCACAGAAGGAACGGTAACGCCGCCGGACATGAAAGGACGATAGAGCCCCTTGAGGGAATAAACCGCCGAGAGTGAGCCCAAAACTTGGGCCAAGATGTACGGCACCACTTGGGACCATGGGAAGTGTCTAAAAGCTGCAAATGCGATGGTGACCGCAGGGTTTGTGTGGGCCCCCGATATGTGGCCCGTCGATAGGATCACGATCATCACCGCCAAGCCCGAGCTTGCCCCATTTCCGATTAGGGTTTCAGCCCTGTCGTATTTTTCGTTCACGATCGGGGCCGCCGTTGCCCCGAACACCATTATGAAGCTTCCCAAAAACTCCGAACCGAGCTGCGGGTATTTCCAAATAATCAATAGTGACTCGTGATGTATAAAAAAATAATAGAATCTTAAAAGGAGCCGGTAGTTAATTCAACAAATTATCTTAAAAAGAGAGGATGAACTACTAGTCTAATTTTCCTTAATAATATCATTCTTTGGAAAATGCTATTTACCCGTCATTTTTAAGGTCATCAAAAAATTTTAAACTTCCCAAAAACTTGAAAGATAACAATTTTTTAACTTTGAAAAGTCGGATTTTTTCTAAAACTTTGTCTTTTGAGTTTAAATTTTAGCTCATGATCTTTTCTTTCTTATTTTTCTTAACCACCATTAAGATATTTATTGCTTATAGTTCTATTTTCCTTAAGAAGATTCTACAGATATTGAAGTTATTTTGCTAGCTATATATTGTGATTACATTACGATAAACTATCCACCAAATAACTATTAATTAGGAAGCCGGACATGATTTATAATTTGACGGATTAGAATGAGTAAACTATTTGATGTTTTGCAACAGCTAGACAGTAATTCTACTTAACTATATTTGTGTTGCTCTATACTATAGTATGCACAGAAATTAAAAAATCAAGTTGATGAACAATATCATAATTTATAGTTTATACACACCATTGATACTTGAAATAGATAAAATATAGGGTACGATGTCATGAATTCAAAACTATACACGTCATTACAATTCGGACGACAGTACTCTCTCTTTAATTTTTCTGTTCCATCTTTGATTTAACTCTCAATGACTTTCGTTTCTCTCACCTTTATATCTCTTTTACCTAAAAAATTTCAAGATTGATTTTCAAATTAGGTTTAAACGAGTTCAAATTCAGATTTTGTATTTTTTTTTTCCCTTTTTTTCCTTGATATTTTGGGATAATTTTGACGCATGCTAAAGATTTATGAAGAAAACGGTAGGATTCATTGTAAAAAGTCGAAAAACCTTAAAATTAAAATATAAGCATATTATATAGATATCTATTATTTTACATGTCAAAATCTATTTCTTGAGCGTTATATGCGTACATTTTGTGCTTAGATTCATGGTTAGACAGTCCTGCAACATACGATGATCAACATATTGATCAGCGGTATTTTGATCCTTAAGTAATTTGTTTTTGAGTAAAATAGTCTTTAATTATTGATCTTAGTATTTTAGCTATTTTAAATAGCATCAATTTATATGTGTGTGTGTGTATATATATATATATTCTTTTATCTGAAAATGCTAAAATAATATTAGATTGATAAACTATTTTCTCATTAGATTAATTTAACGGTCGAAATATCACATGTATAATATATAGCGGCTACAGATATATATGCAGTGAAAAACAACTTCTAAAAATTGTAATTTCATTGTACTCTGAACAACAATATCGGAACAAACATACCTTCTGGGCAAGTGAGATAGTGGGCTCTGGAAAAGCCTTAGCGCATTCAAGTTTGGGCATTTGAAGACTTGCCATTTAGAACAAATGTGGCCAAGGCAACGCCTATTTCTCAAACCGTTTGAAATAGATATATCGCCAGACAATATAAGACTTGAGAGTCTCACGACAGGGTATAGAGACTTTATTTCGCATGAATGCTATATTCAATATATTTTGAAAAGTTGAATTTATGATTGATTCATGTACATCATATTCCTTGTCTACCAGTGGCCAGTGGCCAGACGTGAGAGGTATGTTAAACTTGTCTTTGTGTATCATTATTTATGGAAGTACATCATATTCAGTACTGTCTATTTATAATAGAAGTACAAAAAGTCAATGCCAATTTCTCTCGTTGTTAATACCATTTGTTGTTATAATAGATTTGTTACATGCAACATATTGAAATTGGATTTTTATCGTATTTTTTTTTTACACAAATATCCTTTCAAATTGGATTGGCTCGTATGATCGCTTATCAATGCCCAGGGAATCAACGATAGTGAGGCTTCTTCTTTTGCTCACACAGACCGCCAAGAGTATTGGTCTCGATGTCGAGTTTCTTAGGAGAGCTCCTCGAGAACCTTCAATCTGCAAGCATTCCTCGTATGCGGATTGTTGTCTTGCCTCCCGGTGTATCGCAGATGGTATCACAGTTTATAGCCACGACTCAGCCAGGGACTAGCGTTGCCTCACAGCAGACTCCTACGCAGGCGAAGATGCATTCACCACAAATATCTTATCAGACGATTCCTGAGCTACCATCAGTGACACTGCCAGCTCAGAGGACTCTTGAGCACCACCAGTGACACTTCCAACTCAGAAGGGCAAAGGGAAAGCAGCGGCAAAAGAGAGCAGATTGAATGGCAAAGGATCAAGAGCATCGAAAGGAGCGGGACCAGGAGGATCCGAGACGTATATATGCATCTTATAGAAGCGACTTTATGATTTTTTGTATGATTTTGTTATGTATATATCAAAATATCGTATGACATATGTATGACATTTATATTAACTTATATGATTTTTTATATAATTTAAATTAACTCATAAAAATTATACTAAAAATAGTTACATCACAGTAGGTGCGACTAGTCCTGTATAAAACCTTTACCGCCTTATGGCGCGAACAGCTATAGACGCGACCTGTCGCGTCTATAGATCTCCAAAAATTGGCGGTAATCTCTGTAGACACCACCTCTCGCGTCTATACACTTCCCGCCATAAGGCAGAAGTTTTGTTTGGTGTCGAAATAAGGTCATATAGACGCGACTTCTCGCGTTTGTATGTCGCGTCTACAATCTGACGCGACATGTCACGTCTGTTTCTCTATAGGCACGAATGTACAAACGCGACCCATGTCGCGTCGGAAGTGACGTCTTTTACAGAATAGACGTGATTTTTCGGGTATCAGACGCGACTATTGTGGCGTCTAAAACTATCTTTTGTCTTAGTGGTCCTATCTCAATGGTCACCCATATTTAAAACCTTTTTTCTAATTCTATTTGTGGATCTCAATACATGCTTCTCGTGAATCTGAGATACTCTCACTTTCACCCACACTCAAGTATTTGTTACTTCCAAATACAAAAGTTCTGATGCTATATACTCACGAATTAGAAACTCAATCTCCATCACTAAAAAATAAGTGGGATGAACTAGGCAAAGATACGCTCACACACACTCACAAAGTATTTTTGACACGTAAACGTGCACGCTCGAAAACTTATAGCAAAGAATACCCATTATAGGCAGTCTCTTTTTATAGTGACTGGCCAGTAGGATGCATCTTTAGTGTTTTCCAAACCAACACGCGGGGAAGATATTCAGTGTGGATCTTATTTGAGGACAATCTTGAAATAAACTATAAATTTTGCAAAAATATTGGAACATATTATATTTTGCAAAATCTGATCGTTGCAGCCAAGATGTCTCAACAATTTACGAAACATGTTAAGAGACATTTTGTCAAATTTTGTTGATAAAAAACAAAAAATTAGGTAAATAGCCAACTAAAACGTTTGGAATTGCTATATAGACAATGTTTTGTAAATCTTAGGTAAATAGTCATAAAGATGATGTGACCTGATAAATAAATAAAAAATTAGATAACTAGTCAACTAAAACGTTTGAGATTGCTATATAGTCAATATTTTGTAAATCTTAAGTAAATAGCTATAAAGATGACGTGACATTCCTGATTTGCCCTTTCATTGAAATAAAATGGTGGAATTTGCGTCAATTTACTCGTGTAAATATATGGACGTGACTATTTACCTAATATTTACGAAATGTTGACTATATAGCAATGTGAAACTGTAAATATGACTATATACCTAATAAACCCATAAATAAATAAATGAAAGTGATTATTTACCTAAGATTTACGAAAAATAGATTATGTAGCAATGTCAAACTGTAAATATGATTATTTTCCTAATGTACCCTAAAAAAATTTAATAACACACGTAATAACAAACTATCCCTTCCGACTAATATTAGGGAAACACATCTAACGCTAAATATTCATAAGACACGGTCAAAAGTAAAAAATAAATTGATAATCAAAGAGCCAAGGCCAATAAAATTGCGTAGATATTGAATAACTTGTAATATTTTTCAAACTAATAGTAAAATCATTCGCACAAAACTTAACATATATATCAAATCTTCAGAAATCTTCAAAGAAATGCAAATAAATGTTCCCCATCATACACTGTATTTATTACAGCTTTATAATAACATAATTAAAATAAAAAAGATAAAAAAAAGCTAGAAATGTATATAATTTGGTCTATTCCTATCATACACAGTATCTACCAAATTATGAGCTGCACATGAGATTAGAGTGAATACAACTCACGTAGAAACACGCACATTCAACTACTGTTGTTTAGAAATTGCTAACTTTCTACGTTATATCTACGAGATACCTAAAACTTTCACACATATAATACAAGGAAAAAAAAGATGTAACGCAAGACATAAAGTCCAGCTAAGAAATGATTTACTGTACTGCTACTTAACGCTCGGAATCAGAAAACTTGTGCGGCTTAAAAATCACCATTTGCAGGGGAAAGAGACGGCTCAAATCTCACTGAAGATGTATCCCGGCTTTCAAAGTCATCATGAACCTATAGCAAAGAACACTGAATTTTTGAAATTGCCTCTTTGCGGGGGAAAAAAAAAATATTTACGTCTCGGATTATGCCACTAAGTAAACATGTCTAATATGATAATCCAAAACAAAAATTCAAACCAAAATGCTTTGAAATTGCCTCTTTGCGGGGAAAAAAAAAACTATTTATGTCTCGGATTATGCCACTAAGTAAACATGTCTAATATGATAATCCAAAACAAAAATTCAAACCAAAATGCTTATAATGATGAATCGTTCTTATTTAGCATAGATGTCTCGCTTATTCATTGATTAAATTGAGATTGGAATCCAAGTACTCTACCATTTTTAAGAGATTATATTATGTTTAATAATCCCATTAAACTTTGATCTATGTATGTAATATCTTTTGTTATACATATATTTTTGTACCTGATTTGGCTGCTTGTGTGGGATCTTGAGCAAAGTGTAGGCAAGTGCCCCAGCCAAGGCCCCAAGTGGCGGAGCCGCCATGTAAATCCAAATGCCTTTATAATTTCCGGTGGCCACCGCTGGTCCTAAACTCCGTATCGGGTTCATTGACGCTCCTGTTGTTGGCCTATTATTATTATTATTATTATTATTATTATTATTATTATTGCACCTCTTTAAAACCAAATTACGCTACAACGACAACATTTATAATTTATATGCATTGATTTGGGAGATTATTTTATAATTTATATACAACGACAACATTTATTACAATGCAGCCACACCCACCATCCATACCGACGTTGGGAGATTATTTTTTGTTTTATGTTGGATTAGTGCGTACTTATGAAATAATTCTTCTAATTAATAATAATTTTTTTTTATTCTCGGTTCGAGATTGAGCCTATTTCTCATAATTTTATTACTTTAGTCTTTTGATATAATCAAACGTTCTTGCAGCTGATCGTCCAAATCAATGTTCAAAAAAGCTTCTAAGAATGAGATAACTTTATTTCAACCACAAAATTTGAGAATGTGAAGCTTTGGTTATGTCAAAATTCTAAAGTAATAAATTGTGGATATAATGAGCTCATTTTTTAGCACTTATGGTTCCAATTTAATTTGATGTTTATTGCTTTCAACAACACCGACAAATACTAACCCTGCTATGAGGATATCTAGCATAACTGTAGCTCCTATACCTATGGCTGCCAGCTCTCCCACCTGCCAAATAAATAATATCCCCATTAGTCATTGGTAATTAATCAAATATTTATAAATTTTTTGTTATTGAAACATTGTCATCATACAAAAGCAGTACTATGTAAGACATTTGAAATAGTTATAATAAATGTATGCCCAGATTAAGCAATATACCGCACGAGTGTCGGTGGCGAGAGAAATAATGACGAACATGAGGATGAAAGTGAGGATAAACTCCATGGCAAAAGCTTGGCCGTGAGGCACGGAAGGAACGGTGACGCCGCCGGACATGAAAGGACGATAGAGCCCCTTGAGGGAATAAGCCGCCGAGAGTGATCCCAAGACCTGGGCTAAGATGTACGGCACCACTTGGGACCATGGAAAATGTCGTAAAGCCGCAAATGCGATGGTCACCGCAGGGTTTATGTGGGCCCCAGATATGTGGCCCGTCGATAAGATCACGATCATCACCGCCAAGCCCGAGCTCGCTGCATTCCCGATTAGGGTTTCAGCCCCGTCGTATTTTTCGTTCACGATCGGGGCCGCCGCGGCCCCGAACACCATTATGAAGCTTCCCAAAAACTCCGACCCGAGCTGCGGTATGTATCCAAATAGTGTGTTGTGATGCATCATTATGTATAAATGAATATTTTAGACGCTTGTGAAAATAAAACACGAGTTCCCCTCACCGCGAATGCAAAAATGAAATTCACGCATTTGGAAGAATTTTAAGAAAATGATAAAATTCTTATAACATGTTGAAACAAATAAAATTAAAATAAAATCCTAATTTGTACAAATATCTATTTATCCAAATTTACGTACGGACATTCTGCGTTTAGATTCAAAATTGGATTACTTGTATGTATATGGGTTGATCTACTTAGTGGATGTATTTTGGTCCTTAAAATTAATTTTTTTTAGTAAACTAATACTTAAATCATTGATCTTGTAGTACTTTAGTTATTTTAACCAGCATTTATTTTTTAATAAAATTTACTCTCAAACTAAAAACATGTTTGTCAACTTGAAATGGTTTTAGTTTTATTAAAAAAAAAAATTAAAGATTTATTAAATTATAATATGACAAGAAAAAACAATAAACAAAAAATCAAACAATTCTTTATCATAATTAGAGTAAGATTATGTTATTTAAAATTAGAATAAAGTTATGTAAGTTTGTATATATATGTGTTTTCTGTCTATGTGTTTGATTGCATTAATGTGTGTGAGTATATACACACACATATATATATATACACACATATATATATATATATATATATATATATATATATATTCTTTTATCCAAAAATGCTAAAATATTATAAAACTATTGGTGACTATTTGCTCACTAAATTAATTTAATAAAAAAATTAGAAAAATAGCCAAATGTTTGGTAAATATTAAGTAAATAGCCATAAATGATGACGTGGCTTAATATAACAGTAGTTATTTACTTGATATTTACGTTTGTAAATATATAAAAATGACTATTTACCTAATATTTACTAAACCTTGGCTATTTAGCAACTCTTAACGTTTAAATTGACTATTTTGCTCAATCACCCTAATTTAATCATCAAATATCGCACGCATAATAAAATAGCGGTTATATATATGAAGTAAAGGGCACTTCTAAAGTTTTATAAATTCACACAGTACTCCTGAACAACAATATTGGAACAAACGTATATATATATATATATATATATATATATATATATATATATGAATTAAAGGAAACTTCTAAAGGTTTATAAATTCACAGTACTCCTGAACAACAATATTGGAACAAACGTACCTTCCGGGCAAGTGAGATGCTGGGCTCTGGAAAAGCCTTAGGGCATTCAAATTTGGGCATTTGAAGGTTTGTCATTATGGAACGCCTATTCCTTAAACCCTTTTTTTTTTTTTTTTGTTTGAAAGGGGATTTCTCAAACCGTTTAAAATATATATAGCCGGACAATATAAGACTCGAGCTTCACGACAGAGTAAAGAGATTTTATTTCACATGAATGCTATATTTAATATAATTTGAAAAGTAGAGCTTATGATTGATTTTTGTATATATATATATATATATATATATATATATATATATATATATGTTCATCATATTCATTGTTTAACAGTGACCAGATGTGAGAGGTATATGTTAACTTGTCTTTGTGCATCATTACATTTATACATAGAAGTACGAAAAGTCAATGCCAATTTCTATTGTAGTTATTAATAGCATTTGTTGTTATTAAATTAATTGCATTATCTGAGATTAAAATAAATGCATTTGTCGTACCATATAACTTATATCAGATAATAGACTATATTTTTTTATTTTTTTATTTATGGTGGAGGATATATGACAAAAGTCGCAAGCGAATGTATCATTCTATACATACAATTCAAATTTAAGTTGACATTTTATTAAATATTTCAAATTGTAATTTTTTAGTAATGCGAGGAAAGGTCTTGAAGAAATGGTGTAGTTACGTGATCATAAGTGATAACCCGTTATTATAGGTATCTATAACATTATATATTTAGTACTAGAATATTCTTATGAGACTTAAGAAGTTTATACCTAGAGTAAAAAGTTTTAATCACGTATCATGCATAGATTACTAGTGTGAGGTTTATGTGGTGTACATAGTTTTTAGTGTGAAATTACTAAACGTGTATTGAGAAGGTTGTTTAACTATGTTAGTGGAACTATTTATTGAACAACTGATTGATTTTAGCAAGATTAATTAAATCGACAATCAAAAAATCAATACAGAAAACGATAAAGACTCACGGAATTGGTAACCATGTTCTGTGATAAAACACCTACTCAGGAATAAAAGGTACGAGACTTAGGTTTGCAGACTCACTCTCAAACACATAGCTTCTTTAACTTCTTGAATGGATGGTAATCTAAGCTCCCCTTAGATCAGAGACTATTTCTCTTTTTCACGCGACTCTTCCTCCGAAGATTGCACGATGCTCTCTCGAAGATCTTCTCAGCGTATCCACGTAAAACACACACTCACAAAACTATGTACAAATAAAGCACAATAGCAGCAAGTCTCTTGATCCAGTTGTCGATGGAGATCTCATAGCAGATGTTGCGATATTTTTATAACTAGCACGCAAGCGGACGTATCGAACAAGTAATAGTGTTACGTAAGTAACGGATATCGATCCCACAGAGCCTAGTTACTCTAGCGATTTTCTAAAACTTGATGCTAATTAATTCCAAGTAAAATTAAGAAGATGGTTGTAACAAAAGCAATAATAAAACTAAAGCAGAGAGTTAAATACGAGTTTTGCAAGAAGAGAAAGTAGGGGTCACGACTTCACCGGAGCTAACTAGGTCGGGGGGTTTCGGGCTCAAACATCAAAATCTACTCTTGTGGATGCCAATCTCACTCTATCAAACTTATTCACTAGCCTCTCTCGAGTGTTCTAGCAAACCTATGTAATTGACGGATTATTATCCTCTCGGCATCTAATCCTATTAAAACAATCACACGCAATGAACCAAGAGTTCAAACGATTACATAAATTGCCCAGATTTTCTAACCTAGGATCAACTATGATGACATGAACAAAAGCACGATTATTTACTCTCTCTCGAGTAGCTAAACAATCCTAGATAACAATTCTAATTGTGATCAAGCACTAGAAAGCATAATGAACAATTCATATCAAGCAATCCATAATAATGAAGCAAACAATAATTATCTAACCCTAACGAGCCCCCCAACCATTATCAATCCCGGCTACATCGCAACCCCATAAGAAACTTAGCCTCTAATGGTGTTCATAATCAACGCTAAACATAACAGAATAATTAAAAGCACTAAAATAAAGATTGAAACCAACACAGAATTCATATTAAATAAAATTGATGTTCAACAATAATTTAGAGCAATAAAATAAATAAAATAAGAGAAGAAAGAAGAACGAATGAATTCGGAGAAGGAGAACTCGTCGGGTTGTCAATTCCGTTGAAGAACGCCTTTTTCCTCTTTCAAAAGCTCTCTAGAACAACCAAACAATAAAATAGAAACTAAAACAAAAAGGAAGATGTGGTTTTCAGAGCTTAGAGTCACATAAATATGTCAAGGGGTGATTTTCGGAGCATATTGGGCCTTTGGAATGGTTTAATTCGCCCAAAAACATCAAAAACGGAAAGTAAGTCCGTCAAAACCCGAAGGAGGGCGCGGCGCACGGTCGTCCATGAGCCGTTGCGGTGGAAAGCGCGCTACACTCGGTGGAAAGCGCCACCGTGAGCCGTTGCTGGAACGGAAGTGGCGTCTCATAGATGCGGACCGACAAGGGCGGCTTAGGAGCTTTGTTGACCAAGGCAGCCTCCGCTTCTTCTTTTTTCGGGCTCTCAGTGACTTCCACATGTTGATGAGAAATGGCATTGCAATGCTCCCTTGGATTCACTTCGGAGGTGCTTGGAAGTGTGCCTTGGGGTCGTGTGTGGATGGCGGTTGCGAGTTGCCCCACCTGCGTCTCGAGATTTTGGATATGAGCCGATTGGTTCGAGAATGCCGTCTTCGTTTCGTTCATGAAATCGGTGGTGGTGTTCACGAAGGCAGTCGTCGACGTGGCCAGATTAGCTACGAGCTCCTCCAGATTAGTCTCGTTCTTGTAAGCTCGCAATGGTGGGGCTTGATATGGCGGTGGTCGGGGCTGATTCTGAGGCGGTCGAGGCTGAGCTTGCGGTGCGGGTTGCATCGGCATGTTATTTTGGTGCCCGCGCCATCCCCCATTCTGATAGTTGCTCATCGGGCCTTGATTGTAGTTGTTGTAATTTTGGTTGGGCGGCCGATTGTTGATGAAATTTGCTTGTTGGCCCTTGTTCCCTTGCGCACACTCATCGCTAGAATGAGGGCCGGCACACCAGAAGCACGGCTCGGGAATAGGGGCTTGGATAGCATGAACTGTAGCTTTCTGCTCGTGGAGCGTTTTGGTGAGGTCGGCCACTTGTGCTGCGAGAGCTTTTATCAATTCCATCTCGGGCGTGACGGGCTCGTGCTTCTGAATTCTTCGCTCGGAAGGACATTGGTCGTTGTTGTACGTGAGCTCCTCAAGGATGGCATGAGCTTCTTCCTCGATCTTTTGGAAGAAGGATCCCCCTGCGGCGGTGTTGACGAGGGTGCGCGATGAAGGAGAAAGGCCGCCGTAGAAGATTTGCACCATCATCCACCATTGGATGCCGTGGTTAGGATACTTCCGCTGCAGCTCCTTGAAGCGTCCTCAAGCTTCAAATAAAGACTCACCCTCGAACTGGGAGAACGAATGGATCTCGTTGCGTCTCTTGTGCATCTTCTCGAACGGGAAGAACTTTGAGATGAATTTGACGCGCAGGTCGGCCCACGAGGTGATGGAGCCCGGCGGGAGGAAGTTGAGCCATGTCTTGGCTCGGTCCCGTAGTGAAAACGGGAAGAGGCGGAGGCGGATGGCTTCGTCGGACACGTTGTGGAGCTTGAACGTGTTACTGATCTCGACGAAGGTGGTGAGATGGTCTTGCGGGTCTTCGGCCGGTGATCCCGAAAATTGGGATTGTTGCACTATATGGATCACGCCGGTCTTGATTTCGAAATTATGATTACCCGCAAGAACCGGAAGAACAATGGCCGATTGTGTGGCATCGGTCGGCGGTAGCCCGTATTGGAACAGGGTCTTGGGCTCCTCGGCGTTGTTCCTGTTTTCTTCCATTGCTCGTTCCTTTGATTCTTTTCGGTTTTTCCTGCAAAATCTTTCGATCTCAGAGTTGATTGGAACGAGAGCTGATGACCCGTCTTTTCGCGTACACCTTCAAAAGCAAGAAAGTGACGCAAAAAGTTAGAAAACAAAAATTAAGAAATTAAATAGCAAGAGCAAGTAAATTCAATCGCTATTGTAGACTAGTCCCCGGCAACGGCGTCAAAAACTTGTTGCGATATTTTTATAACTAGCACGCAAGCGGACGTATCGAACAAGTAATAGTGTTACGTAAGTAACGGATATCGATCCCACAGAGACTAGTTACTCTAGCAATTTTCTAAAACTTGATGCTAATTAATTCCAAGTAAAATTAAGAAGATGGTTGTAACAAAAACAATAATAAAACTAAAGCAGAGAGTTAAATACGAGTTTTGCAAGAAGAGAAAGTAGGGGTCACGACTTCACAGGAGCTAACTAGGTTGGGGGGGTTTCGGGCTCAAACAACAAAATCTACTCCTGTGGATGCCAAT
This sequence comes from Urtica dioica subsp. dioica, assembly GCF_054948205.1. Taxonomy (NCBI): domain Eukaryota; kingdom Viridiplantae; phylum Streptophyta; class Magnoliopsida; order Rosales; family Urticaceae; genus Urtica; species Urtica dioica. The sequence goes on from NC_142756.1 coordinate 13,369,483, forward strand.
CTCACTCTATCAAACTTATTCACTAGCCTCTCTCGAGTGTTCTAGCAAACCTATGTAATTGACGGATTATTATCCTCTCGGCATCTAATCCTATTAAAACAATCACACGCAATGAACCAAGAGTTCAAACGATTACATAAATTTCCCAGATTTTCTAACCTAGGATCAACTATGATGACATGAATAAAAGCACGATTATTTACTCTCTCTCGAGTAGCTAAACAATCCTAGATAACAATTCTAATGGTGATCAAGCACTAGAAAGCATAATGAACAATTCATATCAAGCAATCCATAATAATGAAGCAAACAATAATTATCTAACCCTAACGAGCCCCCCAACCATTATTAATCCCGGCTACATCGCAACCCCATAAGAAACTTAGCCTCTAATGGTGTTCATAATCAACGCTAAACATAACAGAATAATTAAAAGCACTAAAATAAAGATTGAAACCAACACAGAATTCATATTAAATAAAATTGATGTTCAACAATAATTTAGAGCAATAAAATAAATAAAATAAGAGAAGAAAGAAGAACGAATGAATTCGGAGAAGGAGAACTCGTCGGGTTGTCAATTATGTTGAAGAACGCCTTTTTCCTCTTTCAAAAGCTCTCTAGAAAAACCAAACAATAAAATAGAAACTAAAACAAAAAGGAAGATGTGGTTTTCAGAGCTTAGAGTCACATAAATATGTCAAGGGGTGATTTTCGGAGCATATTGGACCTTTGGAATGGTTTAATTCGCCCAAAAACATCAAAAACGGAAAGTAAGTCCGTCAAAACCCGAAGGAGGGCGTGGCGCGCGGTCGTCCATGCGCGGCGCGAGGTCCGAACTCCAAGTTATGCGCGGAGCGTGCATAAGACTCTGTGCATTTTCACGATTTGCGCTCCCAATATGCGCGGCGCGCGATTGTCGATGCGCGGTGCGTGGTCTCGAAGTCTATCATCGCGCGGCGCGCGAAGTGATGCGCGCGGCGCGCGGTTGTCGCCAATTTCTTGCTTATCGCTTTTTGATTCTATTTCGACCGTTTTGTCTCCAAATCCCGTCGTTTTTCCACAAAATTGATTGTAGACGCTCTATTGCTCATTTGAACCTGAAACTACTCAAAAACCTACTAAAAACCATTAAAATACTCGAGGACTCGTCGGTTTTTGGTTCGGGAAATAGGAGTTTTACGCGTGATTAACGCACCTATCAGCAGAGAGACTAGTTCTAGATCGGAGTGAATTGGAGTAGTCTGCTCCTCCTCAATGTCATTCATATGCTTCTCCGTGAACAACTTGGGATCTGCATTGAAACGCAGTGGCACTCCAGAAAATGCATCATCTGTTTTCAACTCTAGGCATTGCTTGAGTACCATCTCACAAACAAGATAAGGAAACCTGATGGGGTATTCTCGTATGTGGCATGCGCATCAATCTGATCAAAGATAATAAGCCCAATACCCCTGTTTAGAATGGGGAACCAATTCTTAATGGAAATTCAATATAGCATAGAGTACTTGGTTCTCAAGTCAGTAGATGACATGTTGATCAACCCAACAAGTTCTCTATCTTCTAGTGAGGCACATGACAATTTTGTTCAGATCAGGTTCTTCTGGAACAACATCTCGCATAACTGAACCATGATACTCACTAATCACATTAGGAGTAATTAACAACTCATTTTCTCTGATTCTGAACACACCAAAGTTTGGGCTCAATGACTCCCCAAAATCCTCAGTCGAGTTTGCTATAACTTCTCTCACAATCTGAATAGCAAATTTATAAGACGAGGTAACAATGGAGAAAAACTTTACATGGAATTGTGTACTTCTTTTCATTAAGTATCTTCTCATGATTTTTTAACCACCACAGCTCATGTATTGGCCTGAGCCTGGAAAATAAACCACACACCTTTCTTCTGAATTCCAAGTGCATGCTGATGGAGTATTGTCTTTTCTTCTTCTGAGCAGGGACAACAACTTGTAAAGGGGCTGAAGTGTGAACTTGTTCAGCTTTCTTCTTCCTCATAGGATAGTCTCATTGTCTTTTGATAGGCTCATCATCTGTGTCTGAACCTTCAACTTTACCTGAGACTCGAGCTGTCTCATCACTGTCAGATCCTTCATCTTCGGGAGCTTTCTCTTTGTAGAGATCTTCTTCTTTGTAAGCTTGGAAATGTTCATATTCTCTCCACACTATGACTTCTATTGGAATCAACAATATACCAAGGCCAAGAGGGGGCCTCTTCCAGTACTTTCTCCAGCTGAGCAATATAACCAATAGAAGGCTGAACCATAGTGACTAGCTCAAAGTTAGGAACAGTTTCTTCATTAGGATTCTCTTATTCTCAGCATGAGCAACAACTCTTCAGGGTCTTCTTCCACTGTAAGAACTTGTTCAACCATCTTCTTCTCAAGAGTAGACTTCTTGGAAATTTATCTTCTTCTTATCCTTCTGAAACATCTTCAGTGGCGGTTGAGCTGCTTCAGTAGGGTTATGATTATCAAAATAACCCTTCCCCTGAGTTGCATATGCCTGATCTAGCACTTCATCAGGTCTTTGACCCCATCATAGGCTCAGAGACAACAACAAAACCATCATCGATGAATGAGTAGCACCCATTTTTGCAAAAATCGCCGACGATCGGATGAGAATCGCAACGGAATATCAAGGGCACGAAAATGCTTTTTTTTAACACTCTCTCGAACAATTTCTTGAACAATAGAGAGAAAGTAGTGAACACGACAAAGAGAACAAGGAATCCTCTCTTATAAGTGGCCACAATTTTAATTCTTCTTCCGACTAGTGCCTATTGTCAATGGTGCCTACAAGAAGAGTAGTAGTCTTTATTTATGTACATTTGATGTAATAAAGTCACACGAAGACTCTTGCTTGTAACTGCTGAATAATTAATAAAAGTTTAAACGTTCATTCATTCTTCCTTGTCTGTTTGAAGCTTTATGTTAAACTATAGTCTTTAGTCCTTAAACAAACCCAACAACAAATGAAGAGTCAAATATAGATTTGTATGAACAAACTATTCATGGTTTGCTTAAAACACTATATTCGCAATCTAAGGGTCAAACGGCTATTGATCCAAGTATGATTGTTAGGAGAATCTATGATGTCTGGGTACGAGACATTGAGAGTTGGAGATGTTGTCGCAGTTTTTCGGACAACGATTTAGGAGTCGCAGACGGTTAGACCCAAGGCCGGACCAAGTGGTCTCGTCTCGACTCGAGCGTGTCGGGCTTGGTATTCCAAGCCGTCCCTTAGCTGTAGGTGATCTCTGTCTCGTCCGAGCACCTGAAAAGTAAGCAAAGAAGGTGTGAACTACAAAGGGGAAACAGAGGGGTTGCCTCTGTTTACCTCTCCGACGCTCAACATTAGTAGGATTGAGGTGGTTTGTAGAGGGTTTAGTGTTTTGGGGTCGAGACTTGAGAGAAACGAGCGAGGTACGAGTTCGACAGCGTTTCAGTACTCAAATTCGGATTACCTGGACTAGAGAATGGACTCCTCTATTTATAGGCGACCAAGGGACGTGTTGGGGGTCCCTTGGCCGAGTGAGGCTGAGCCGGCCATCGGCCGAGTGAGGCTGGGCCGGCCGATGGCCGAGTGAGATGATGGCCGTCGAGGGAGACTCACTCGGCCAATGGCCGAGTGAAGGAATGGACGCCGGGTGAGCTTTACTCGGCCATTGGCCGAGTGAAGAGTCTGGGCCGAGAGAAGACTCACTCGGCGGTTGGCCGAGTGAGCTGTTGGGCCGGCAGGGGTCTTCATTCGGCCTTCGGCCGATCGAGCGTGCTGGGCCGCCTGGGGCCTCACTCGGCCAATGGCCGAGTGAGCTGTTGGGCCGGCAGGGGTCTTCATTCGGCCCTCGGCTGGGCGAACACGCTGGGACGTCTGAGGCCTCATTCGGCCATGGGCCGAGTGAGCATGGTGGATCTCGTTCGGCCATTGGCCGAGTGAACATATGGAGAAGTTCACTCGGCCATTGGCCGAGTGATGGGCTTGGGCCGAGAGAAGGCTCACTCGGCCATTGGCCGAGTGAGTTGACGGGCCGGCCGAGTGTGGGCTGGAAGTAGGGTTTCGCTCGGCCAATGGCCGAGTGAGCTTGCTCGGCCGCCCGAAATGTCGATCGAGCCGTCGGACCTCGTCGGGCCGATAACATTAGCCCCCCGAGTTTGGCACCGGGCGTAGCCCGTGTGGTAAACTCAAGCAGCTCCGTCTTCAGTCGTCTCGCCGAACCGTCTTGTCAACAATTGGTAAGCCCGCTCACCTTAGGTATTATTTTAATATTTTTGCTGACGTGTTCATCCTTATTCGCGCTCATGGATCCCACCAACCACCTGTCGGGGTGTGGGTCCGTTGAGGACGACCTTTTTCCTCTTCTCGAGAATCAAGACGCCGAATTGGATAATTTTTGGGCACAATTCTCGCCCACCCCTCCCAACTACAACGCATCGTCTTCGTTTGTCTCGAGCAGGAACGTGGTGGATACGACAGGTGGCGATTTTTCTTTGATCGAGGCGTGGTTGGCCGACGGGGAGGGGGACACACGCGCCGGAGATTACCCAAACCGGCAGGGGAGCGCCGGCTTGATGGCACCAGCCGCCGGGGACAGCCGGGCCGACCAGCGCGAGGCTGGCTTGGCCGAAGGACGCGCCGAGGAGGTCGCGCGCGCAGGGTCGACCGCCCAGGAGGCCGGCGATGACACATGTGGCGCCCTCGTCGGTTCTGGCGCCGGAGGAGGTGAGCCGGCCACGGGCGGCGCTGTGCAGGCCGCCACCAACGCCGGGGGAGTCGCGCCTGGCTGGGTCGGCGCCGTCTGCGCTGGACCCAGCCCCGGGACCACGCCAGGAGGGCCGCGCGCGACGATCCCGACCAGGGAGCACGCCGACGAAGCAGAGGAGGCCGGCGCCGGCGTGGAGGAGGCCGCGCCCGACCAAGTCGGCGCCGTCTGGGGCGAACCCAGACCTGGGGGAGACGCCCCTCGCCCTGGGAGGGCTGAGCCGGCCGTGGAGGATGCGGGCGAGCTTTGGGGCGGCGCGTCTGGCGAGGCCGACGCCGGCGATGACGCGCTGGCGCGGAGGAACGCCGCCTGGGGCGGCGCTGGTGTCGGGGAAGACCCCACCCCCTCGGGTGGGGTTGTGTTGCAGGCGGCCGGCGGTCATGGGAGCCCAGGTGGGTCGGGCCTAGCCGGGCCGGAGCGCGTCCATGGCGGGGGAGCGCCGCCGGCGGCGGCCGACGCTGCAGGGGGGGGCGGCGACGCCGGACAGGAGGAGTACCGGCCGCCCGACGCCGGAGAGGAAGAACGCCGACCGCCCATGGCCGGAGAGGAGGAGGCGGCCACCTTGGCTGCCTTGCAAACCCTAGGGCCCAATGGGCCGGGCCTAGGTGAAGAAGATTTGGCCCCTCTTGGGCCGGGTTATGCGCTTGGGCCGGATGCATCACATGGAGGTCCCATGGCCGACCCAGTGACCCAAGGCCATGAGGAGGACACGCCTGGGCCGGCCCTAGGCGAGATCGACCTCCGGGCTCGAGCGGCCGACGTGCATCACGGGCCCGCGACCGGGCCGGATGCGCCGACAGGGCCACCTACCGCGGACGACACACGGGAAACGGGCCCGGCCGGGCCGAACGCGCGCGCTTCGGCTCGAGCGACCCATCCTAACGCCGAGGGCTCGGGCGAGACGTTGAGCCGCCGCACTCTGTCGACCGCCTCAGTCAGCTTGACCGCGCAGGAAGAAGAACGTGCATCGTCATTCCCCATCGGAGAATCAGCGATTCGGGACGGCTTCGACTGTTCCGGCGTCGACTTCCCGAGTTCTCTTTCGTTCGCGAGCTTTAGAGGTCTGAGGAAACGTTTCGGTATCCCGGAGTCCGTGTCGCTACTGCGACCATTGCCTGAAGATCTCCCCACTCGTCCTCGGAAGGGATACGCCGCCGTCCACGAGGCTAGTCTTCGCGGGGGGTTGCGACTACCTTTTCAGCCCGTGATCCAGGACCTTCTAGCTCGGCTCGGCGTTCATGCGGCCCAGATGTCTCCGTCCTTTTACCGTATGGTGGCTGCCTGCCACATGATGCTGCACCGAGCGAAAGGTCGAGCCGTTACGGCCGACGACATCAGGAATCTCGTGGCCGTCTTCGATGTTCCCGGGAAACCCGGCTTCTACAAGGTTCAGCACCGGAAGCGATTCCCCATCCTCACCAAGCTGACCTCGAAACACCGATACCCTTGGGTGTGGGTGTCCGAATCTGCCTTCGGGGCGGCACCTCTCGCCTTTGGCCCTGTTGCTGAATTCCCGGCCGACTATGGCATCGAGAGCTCCGAACTCGCGCTCGTGATCGGAGCGGTCCCCGACTCGAGGCGGCAAGGATCGCTTTTCGAGTCCCCGGACCTTATGGCGAGGAGTGGGTGGTTCGTGCCCAGCGACGATGTTCCCTTGTGCCCTGGCCTCGGCGCGGGGGCCACGGAGGATCCCGAGTCCGAGGCGGGGGGTTCGTCAGCTCCTTCCCCCGACGCGGGGGGTATTGGCCGCGCATATACTTTCGCGTTATTGTGCTATCGTTGTTTTTCATTATTTGTGCTTATCGTTATGTTTTAATTGACAGACGCTCTCTTCTCCTCTGCAGGAACCATGGCTCGGCGTCATCGACCGCGCACACAAATGCCGAGAGCGACGCCCATTGATGACGCTACGACCGTGGCCCGCCCTCCAGCTGAGGCCCGTCGCGGAGGGTCGCCATCGCGGGCGAGGAATGAAGCGATCTCCTCCAACAAGCGACCATCATCGTCGGCCTCTCTTGGGTCACCGTCCGGACACAAACGCGCTCACACGTCTACGGTGTCAGACAGCCTGGACTCCATGCTCTTAGCGGAGGCGGCGGAGTTGAGAGACCAGTGCTCCCGAGGGATCCTTGAGACCTCCTTGCGGGATTTCAAGGGTCTGCTGACAACGAGCGATCTTGAGCACTTCCAGAACGGGATCGGCGACGCCCGAAAGGTATGACTCGTTTTCATGTGTTATGTATGGTTGTCGTGCTTATTGTGATTATCCGTGTTTCCTTCGTTTCCACAGATGCTCGCGCGCCAAGAGCGGAGCGATCGCATTCTCCGAGATATGCTACGACGCATGCAGATCATGGAGAAGGAGAAGACGAGTACGGCGGCCGCGCACGCTGCCGCCCTAGCGGGGGCTCGCACCGCCCAAGAGTTTGGGGTGCTCGAGGGGGAGCTAGAGCGAGCTCGCAGGGAATTGGCCACCGAGAAGGCGCTTCGTGAGAAGGCGGAGCAGGCAGCCGACACCTTCCTGGGGGAAACGAAGAAGCTTCAGACGGCACTCTCGAGCCGGGATGCAGAGCTAAGCATCGTCCATGCTCGACTATCGGCGAGCGAGATCGCTCGGGTTAAGGTCGAGAGGGAGAGGGATACTCTCCGGACGGAGATGCAGACCCTTGCCGAGGAGAAAGAAGACGTCGTGCAATCCAAGACTGACTTGGAGGACGACTGGGACTTGGCGTTGGAGGCGGCTCGTTATGAGGCGGCCAGGCGAGTTCGGGAAGCGACCGAGAAGGAGAACGCGTCTCGCGGGACCACGTTTTCCTTTTTCAACACCATGTTCCCGCCTTACGACGACGAGCTGGCGGAGGACGACCCGCATCCCCGAATCCCTGCCGAGGCCGCGCAATCGACGACCCATCAACCGGACGGAGAAACCGTCGGCGGGTTCGGCGCTTCTTGCCCCGAAGAGGATGAGGAGCAGATCGATTTCAGCTCGGAGTAGCCAGCTTCTCTTTTAGTTTTTCGCGCAATTGTTTAGCGCTTACTTATTGTTTATTTTCGGATTTTCATTTGTTCGGCGTGCATCGTACTTTCTTTGTTTTTCTCGTCGGTTTGATTGTGTGACATTATCTTGCTTCAATGGAAGATTCCCTTTTTATCGTGCGTCTTATTTTCTCGACTTGCTATGCTTAGTGTAATCGATTTGCGCAATTTGAATAGTGCGTGTCTTACGAGCCTGGTTTGCTATGCCTAGCGTAACCGGTTGGCACGGCCAACTGCCGCGTTTGGCGGCGAAGTTTCCCGCGGACGCCGGCTAGACCAGTATCATCCGGCGGGTGCGACTTTTGGCCATCCACTCGTGACTCGCTGCCTATCGGCGTGCACGAGCTGGGTGGCCGTCGCGCTCATCCTCCGGCGAGTACGCTACCTATCGGCGTGCGTATCGGGATGGGTTCGCAGCTCCCAGTGAGCGTAGTACTCGTTGGTACGCGTGTCACGTTTTGGGTTTTGACTGCCGAGATCGACAATCCGGTGCGCGGACGTGATCCATCGATGCCTTGCCGCCTATCGGTGCGCAAGGTGCATCGGTGCACGAGAGGGTCGCAGCGAAAGACGTGCGAGGCCGGAGGTCCGGTGCGCGGATCCAACTTGTCGACGTTTCGCTATCTCTCGGCATACGGCCTCAACCCGTGCGAGAGCGTCGCACGAAGAGGGTACGAAGTCGGAGGTCCGGTGCGCGGATCCGATTTATGGGTGTTTTGTTACCGCTTGGCGCGTGGAAAGTGGAGTAAGCGAGCTCGTTACTCTCGCCTTATCCCCCTTAGCCCCCCGAGTTTCTTGGGTGCTCGTAGAGGAGGCTAGAAACTAAGATACAATGTTTTGAAGCGAAATGTAATTCATTAAATTATTGAAATGGTTCAAAAATTACATCCCAGGCCGTTGGCCAAACTTGAAATTGTAAATTATCTTTGCTAGAATCGAAAATTACATGAGAACAACAAAGCGTAAAAATGGACGAATGAACATCTATTGGTAATATTGCCGAAGGTGCTCCGCATTCCACGGGTGTGTGAACACGAGTCCTTCCATGTTCTCGAGCTCGTACGTGCCGTTGTGGATGGCTCGGCGCACACGGTACGAGCCTTCCCAGGTGGGGCCTAGAACTCCCGCGCCTTGCACCTTGGTGTTCTGGAACACCCTTCGAAGAACGAGGCTCCCGTCGGAGAACTTTCGTAGCTTGATCTTTGAGTTGTAGTACTTCTCGACTTTCCTCTTTTGCGCAGCAAGTCGGGTGAGTGCGTCCGCCCTCCTTTCGTCTATGAGGTCTAGCTCGAGCCTGATCGCGTCATCGTTGGCGGCTTCGTCGTACTCCTCGATGCGCAAGGTTTGCAACTTGGTCTCGACGGGTACCACAGCCTCGACACCGAACGCGAGAGCGAAAGGGGTTTCGCCGGTCGTGTTTCGAGCGGTGGTGCGGTATGCCCATAAGACCATGGGGAGCTCGTTGGCCCAAGCCCCCTTTCTTGCCTCCAGCTTCTTCTTCAGGTTCTCCTTGATCGTCTTGTTCACCGCCTCGACCTGACCGTTGGCTTGAGGATGGCGGGGAGAGGAGAAAGTCTTGCTAATGCCGAGTTGTTCGCACATTTCTCGGAGGCGCGCATTGTCGAATTGTTTTCCGTTGTCGGTTACAATTGACGCAGGGATCCCGAAGCGGCAGATGATGCTTTTCCAAATGAAGCTCGTCGTGTTCGCCTCAGTGATCTTTGCTAGCGGCTCGGCCTCTACCCACTTCGTGAAGTAATCGATAGCCACGATCGCGTGCTTGTATTGCCTCGGGGCCGTAGGTAGCTCACCAATGAGGTCGATTCCCCACTTCGCGAAAGGTCGCGGCACGATGATTGGACACAGTGGGGCTGGTGCTTGACGCGGGATGTGGGCGAATCTTTGGCACTTATCACATTTCTTGGCCCACTCGTGGGAGTCCTTTTTTTAAGGTCGGCCAAAAGTATCCAAGTCTCAGTAGTTTCAATGCCAACGATTGCCCAGCGGCGTGGTTTCCGCACACCCCCTCGTGCACCTCGTGGAGCGCCTTCTTCGCCTCGACTTCGGTCAAGCAGCGAAGGAGAGGCATAGAGTAGCCTCTCTTGAACAAGTTGTCCTCCCTCATTGTTTTACTTCGGCGCCAAGCTTCTCAGCTTTCTGGCCTCTTCTCTGTCTTCGGGAACGACTCCTCGCTTAAGAAATTCCACGAGCGGGGTCATCCACGAGGGAGGCGGAGTCTCGTCAACGACCCCTACGTCGCCTCTCGAGACGTAGGGTCGGGTCAGCACTTCGATTGGGACGCTACCCTCGCCCTCCTCGTCTATCCCAGACGCGAGGCGAGCCAGGGCGTCAGCGTCAATGTTCGCCTCTCGAGGGACTTGGACGATCTCGAACCACGACAGGGCTTCTAGATTCTTTTGGGCCTTAGACAGGTACGCGATCATGTGTGGCTCTTTTGCGGCGTAGTCGCCCTTAACCTGGTTCACAATCAATTGCGAGTCGCAATGGATGCGCAGGTTTTGGGCGCCCAACTTGTTCGCTAGCTCCAAGCCAACGATCAGAGCCTCGTACTCTGCCTCGTTGTTGGAAGCCTTGAACTCAAACCGCAGGGCGTATCTCAGCTTTTCCCTATCGGGATTTGTGAGCACAACGCCGGCGCCAGCCCCCCGGGCGTTTGACGCGCCATCCACGTGCAAGTCCCAGACTGGCCCTATCGGGTCGTTGGTTCTCTTCTTCGACGATTCGACGCGGTCGTCCCTCTTCTCTTCCGTGCTCTCTTTATTCTTGTCGCCCTCGTCGGCCGGGGGCGAGCTTGTGAATTCGGCGATGAAATCGGCGAGGGCCTGACCCTTAATGGCGGTTCTCGGTTGGAACTCGATCCCGTACTCGCCCAACTCTTGGGACCATATCGCCATTCGAGAGGAGGTCCCTTTTTGAAGGGCCTTCTCGATGGGATGTCCCGAGCGGACCACAATGGGGTGCGCTTGGAAGTAGGGCCGGAGCTTTCTCGCGCTCATGACGAGGGCGAGGGACAGTCTCTCGATTTCCGGGTATCGGGTTTCGGCGTCGAGGAGCGCCTTGCTAACGTAGTAGACCGGCCATTGTACCCTGTCCTCCTCGCGTATGAGGACCGCGCTCACGGCCCTATCGGAAACCGCGAGGTAGAGGAACAAGGTTTCGCCATTCTTTGGCTTCGCGAGGAACGGGGGGGAGGTGAAATAGGCTTTCATATCGCGGAATGCTTCCTCGCACTCCTCCGTCCATACGAACCCGTCGGTCTTCTTCAGTGCCTTGAAGAATGGTTGGCACCTATCAGTGGCTTTGGAAACAAATCGCGTCAGGGCGGCGATCCTTCCCGTCAAGCTTTGAACTTCTTTGACCTTTTGTGGCGACCTCATCTCTAAGATCGCCTTAATCTTCTCAGGATTGGCCTCGATCCCGCGGCGGCTCACCATGTAGCCCATAAACTTTCCAGACTCGACCCCGAAAGCGCACTTGTTGGGGTTAAGCTTCATCTTGTAGCGCCGCAGGATCGTGAACATTTCCCTAAGGTCTCGAACATGGTCGCGGGCTTTGAGGCTTTTGACAAGCATGTCATCCACGTAGACCTCCATAGTTTTGCCAATTTGATTGGCGAACATGCGGTTCACCAACCTTTGATACGTTGCTCCCGCGTTTTTGAGGCCAAAGGGCATGACCTTGTAACAGTAAAGTCCGCGGTTCGTAACAAAGGTGGTTTTAATTTGATCCGGCTCGTGCATGCGGATCTGGTTATAGCCTGAGTAGGCGTCCATGAAGCTTAGCAATTCGTGGCCCGCAGTGGCGTCCACGAGCTGCTCGATCCTCGGGAGAGGGAAGCTGTCCTTCGGGCAGGCTTTGTTGAGATCTTTGTAGTCGATACAGATCCGCCACTTCCCGTTTGGCTTCTTAACCATTACCACATTGGACACCCACTTGGGGTGCTCCGCCTCCCTGATGAAGTCGGCGGCGAGAAGTTTGTCAACTTCTTCACCAATGGCTTGGTACCTCTCCCCACTGAACGCCCGTCGCGGTTGAACGCGCTCGGCCACTCTCTTGTCGTCGTTGAGACGATGAACCATGATTTCGGGGTCGATCCCCGGCATGTCGGCGTGTGTCCACGCGAAGACATCTTTGTGCTCTCGGAGGAAAGCGGCGAGCTCGGTTCGGACTTCAGACGAGAGTTGGGCGCCTACCTTGACCACTTGGTCAGGCTTGGCGTCGTCCAACACGACGGGAACGAGGTCGTCCGGTGTCTCCACCTTCCGACGCTCGACTTCGTCCCTTTGGTCTAGCTCTCCGAAGGTACCTCCCTCCTCTAACTTGCACGGGAATTTGTCCCCGAGTTGGAAGACGGTGCACACCACCTTCCCTTTCCCTTTTCCGTCCACGCCCTGGATGTAGCACATCCTCGCCATGGATTGGTCTCCCATCATCACGGCGATTCCCTTCTCAGTTGGGAACTTCATCATCAGGTGATACGTGGACGTTATGGCCTTCAACCGATTGAGAGTCGGGCGGCCGACGATGATGTTGTACGCCGAGGGTTGATCCACCACTAGGAATGACACGATGTGGGTAACCTCGAGCCCCCCCGGCGTACCGAAGGTAACCGGGAGGTCGATAGTTCCCTCCGTCATAACCCTCTCCCCAGAGAAGCCGAAGAGCGGGGTTGAGATCGGGGTCGGTCTTACCCCGGAAAGCTTTATCCTGTCCAACGCCGATTTGAAGATTATGTCGGCGGAGCTCCCATTGTCGATCAAGATTCTCCGGACGAGGTTGTTGGCGACCGGGGCAGAGACGACTATCGCGTCGTTGTGTGGGTGGAGTACTCGCGCCGCTTCTTGTCCGGTGAAGAACATGGACTCGAAGGGGGCCGGAGGAGGGACCTCGTACGTATGGTTGATGTAGTGCGCTATTTTCCCTTGGGAAACTTCGCGCACATACTTCTTCCTCTGCGTAGCCGAGTCTCCGAACTCCGGGCCGCCTAAGATCGCGCCCACGACGTGAAGTTGCGAGCTTTCCGGTTCTTCGTTTGTCACACGGTCTGTGACGGTTACCGTCGCCGGACCTTTCTTTCCTTGCCGCGGGCGACCTCCGTGCGCCGCGGCCGTCCCGATAGTTCTAATGACGTATTCTTTCAGCTTCCCATCTTGAATCAGGGCCTCAATCTGACGCTTGAGTTGATAGCATTCGGATGTCAGGTGCCCGTGATCTTGATGGTAGTCACAGTACTTGCTTTGATCCCTCTTGGCGGGATCTTTCGTGAGAGGGGTTGGGCTCCCCAACTTGTCACGGTGCAGAGCTAGGATTTGCTCCGGCGGAGTGTTCAGAGGAGTGAATGGCGAGAACTTTCGGAAGCTGTCGACATGTGGCGGCCTCGGTCCGGGGAGGGAACGGCCGTTAGGGGCCTGGCTTCCCTTATTCCTCCTCTTTCGGGGGTCGGGACGATCTTCGTCTCGATCGTCGCGGCGGCGACTCCCCTGTCCTCCAGATTTTCGGCCATCTCGGCCATCGAGATAGTCCTCAACTCCCATGTATGTGCGGGCTCTTGTCATTAGCTCCGCCATGTCACGCGGGACTTGGCCAACAATAGACTTGAGGAAGTCACTTGTGCGTACTCCCTCAGTGATTGCCGTGATGGCGTCCCTGTCGTCGAATCCTTCGACCTTGTGAGACTCCTCGGTGAAGCGAACAAGGTATTGTCTCAATGTCTCGTCTCTTCCTTGTCGGATAGAGAGGAGGTGGGTCTTTGGTTTCTTTTGCGCCACAAGGGTGGCGAATCGGGCGAGGAACGCCTCTCGCAAGGCCCGGAAAGACGGGATGCTTCCCGGCCTCAAACTTCGGAACCACTCAAACCCCGACCCTGTGAGGGTCAGGCTGAAGGCTTGGCAGAGAGTGGCGTCCGTCTGCCCTTGCATCGTCATCCACGTCTCATAATGTTGGACGTGGAAGTGGGGGTCCGTACGTCCATCGTAGGGGGGAATGGACGGCAACTTGAAGTTCCCCACGCATGGTTGCGCGAGGACTTGCGCGGCGAAGGGAGAGTATGATTCCTCGATCCCTCCGTACGGCCTTTGCCTCCCTGACTCTCTCATTTCGATGATTTGATTCTGGAGGCTCTGAATCATCGTGACCATGTCGAGGCCGTTAGCGGGGCCGACCGTCGGGGCCACGGGAGTCACCGGTTGGCGTTCGTTGGACGCTTGGTCCACGACGTTGGGTAGAGGCCGGCCGAGAGTTGCAGCGGGGAGCGCGTCCCTTCGAGAGTTTAGCCTTTGGCGGAGATCCTCCCCTCGGGAGTTTCTCTGCGCCGTCAAGCGTTCTCTAAGGTCCACGCTTGGTGCGGGGCGAGGCGAGGTCGCCCTTGGTCGGACCGTCCGGCGGGCGCTTCGGCTATCGGCCCCATCATCAGCCAGAGTCGCTCTCTCCTCGGCGAGGGGCCGTGTCCGGCCGCCTCTTGAAACCGAGGGGGCGAGTCCCCGGGAATGTGACCGTGCCTGCTGCCGCGCTCGGTGCGACGGCCCGGCCAAAGCGTCGTTGGGCCTCTCGGGCCGCGGAGGGGCGAGGCTAGGCGTTGCCTCGTTGGTCCTCGACTCCCCCACATATTTGGGGTCGGAGTAGTCTTTGGCGGACCTATCTTCAATGTCATAGCCGAGGACATTAGCTATGAGCGTACCGTCGACGCCGGGACGGTCAAGAAGCTCCGCAAGCCGGGCCGTGTCCTCTCGGAGCTCGGCCTCGGGGTCGTTCATCGGGTCTTGGGGCTGGCTCTCGCTATCGCGAGGTTGCCCTTCAAGACGATGTGCGAGGCGTCGAAGACCGTACCTCGAGCCTGTCGCTCGGGTACCCGCGGAGGTGGCAGGAATGTGACTCATCTCTCGAGAGTCGTGAGAACAAAAGGGAAAAGACTGGTAGAGGGAATGCGTTGCCAAGGTCGAGAGATCCCCTCCTTCTAGCGCCAAAATGTTGTCGCAGTTTTTCGGACAACGATTTAGGAGTCGCAGACGGTTAGACCCAAGGCCGGACCAAGTGGTCTCGTCTCGACTCGAGCGTGTCGGGCTTGGTATTCCAAGTCGTCCCTTAGCTGTAGCTGATCTCTGTCTCGTCCGAGCACCTGAAAAGTAAGCAAAGAAGGTGTGAACTACAAAGGGGAAACAGAGGGGTTGCCTCTGTTTACCTCTCCGACGCTCAACATTAGTAGGATTGAGGTGGTTTGTAGAGGGTTTAGTGTTTTGGGGTCGAGACTTGAGAGAAACGAGCGAGGTACGAGTTCGACAGCGTTTCAGTACTCAAATTCGGATTACCTGGACTAGAGAATGGACTCCTCTATTTATAGGCGACCAAGGGACGTGTTGAGGGTCCCTTGGCCGAGTGAGGCTGAGCCGGCCATCGGCCGAGTGAGGCTGGGCCGGCCGATGGCCGAGTGAGATGATGGCCGTCGAGGGAGACTCACTCGGCCAATGGCCGAGTGAAGGAATGGACGCCGGGTGAGCTTTACTCGGCCATTGGCCGAGTGAAGAGTCTGGGCCGAGAGAAGACTCACTCGGCGGTTGGCCGAGTGAGCTGTTGGGCCGGCAGGGGTCTTCATTCGGCCTTCGGCCGATCGAGCGTGCTGGGCCGCCTGGGGCCTCACTCGGCCAATGGCCGAGTGAGCTGTTGGGCTGGCAGGGGTCTTCATTCGGCCCTCGGCTGGGCGAACACGCTGGGACGTCTGAGGCCTCATTCGGCCATGGGCCGAGTGAGCATGGTGGATCTCGTTCGGCCATTGGCCGAGTGAACATATGGAGAAGTTCACTCGGCCATTGGCCGAGTGATGGGCTTGGGCCGAGAGAAGGCTCACTCGGCCATTGGCCGAGTGAGTTGACGGGCCGGCCGAGTGTGGGCTGGAAGTAGGGTTTCGCTCGGCCAATGGCCGAGTGAGCTTGCTCGGCCGCCCGAAATGTCGATCGAGCCGTCGGACCTCGTCGGGCCGATAACAGGAGACTCTATAGTTCTTCTAGGTATCTTTTGAAGGTTTTGAATTGATCAGTGCACTTCTAGAGACAGAATAAAAACAAACCATTTAACCTCTTATGCCTCGAAGTCACTACGTATGAATTGCATCGTGCTTACCTCAATCCTTAAATGAGACATGTTATTTCGTAGCTTACGTATTCTCATTTGAGAAAGTTAGAGTTCTAGATTCACTATATGACTCTGAACATGACCTATTGGTGAAGTACTAAGTTATGAAGATGTTATGAGTAACTTTGTGAAGATCTCATAGATATGGAATTCATGTACA
Source organism: Urtica dioica subsp. dioica (assembly GCF_054948205.1). Classification (NCBI taxonomy): domain Eukaryota; kingdom Viridiplantae; phylum Streptophyta; class Magnoliopsida; order Rosales; family Urticaceae; genus Urtica; species Urtica dioica. Next base: position 13,385,607 of record NC_142756.1, read on the forward strand.
AGATTGCTGAAATGCAATGTATATCACCTCATGCTTTGTTCCTTGGAATGTGAATAGACAAGACCTATTGGTGAAGTACTAAGTTATGAAGATGTCATGAGTTACTTTGTGAAGATCTCATAGATATGGAATTCATGTACAAGATTGCTGAAATGCAATGTATATCACCTCATGCTTTGTTCCTTGGAATGTGAATAGACAAGACCTATTGGTGAAGTACTAAGTTATGAAGATGTCATGAGTAACTTTGTGAAGATCTCATAGATATGGAATTCATGTACAAGATTGCTGAAATGCAATGTATATCACATCATGCTTTGTTCCTTGGAATGTAAATAAATGAACTGGCCAGTGTCCAAATTGAGTCATGACTCTTTTGGATGAATCAATGTGACTTGTTAGCTCTTCCTCAATACATTGCTTCTAACTTATTCACAAGCGACAAAGGAGTTGAGGAAATAACGGCTAGAACGATAAAATGGTAATTTTGTAAATCCCATCTAGTTGATGATATTCATGAAGGGTAACCATAGATAATATTCAATGGATCCACTCATTACAATTAAGTAGAATTCTTGAGTCGAAAATATATTCATTTGAACTGAGAGATTTCAGTGTCACCTCTTTAGTGGAGTCAGTTGACATTAAGCTAGAACTTGGAAAAGATTTGTGAACTTTTGAGTCCAAGTATGCTAGCTCAAGCTTTGTTCATTTGGATCCATGAGGTCACTACCACAAGGCGTTAGAGTATGATTAGCTAAGTCAAAACTAGAACTAGACAAGGTTTACGAAAATTGTCTAAAGGGTATTTTTGTCATTTTGGACATGGGATGGTATGAATGTCAATAATTAAGTTTTTTGACATTGTCATATGATGACAAATGAAAGATGTCACACGGCCATGTTGAGAATATTGGGCCTTGAGGATTGAATTTCATTTCATGGAATTTTACTTGAAAATTCTTAATTGGCTTTTTTTATGTTGTCATGAACAAATGAATATACATCTAGAAGGTCCTTCTAGAAGTCCAAAACCGTCCAACCTAAGCAAGGGAAGAGAGTTTATTTTGTGCATTGATGTATGAAGATACTTGTCAAAAGAAAAAGAGGAAACAAATTTCCTCTATGAGGAAAGTATAGTGGGCGGCCAAGGCAAGGGAGAGGCAATCAAAAGAGGAAACAAACTTGCTTCTAGAAGCTATGTTGGGCGTGCAAGGTATAGAAAAGAGGAAATGAAGATTTGCTCGTGAATATGTGATATTCAATAGAGAAGAGGAAACTACGTTTTGAAGGTAATCTTCCTCCTATAAATACCCCACCTCATTCACAACTCACAACACACAATTTTAGAGATTGAGAGCTTCCTTCTCTAGAATAGTGGCCGCATATCTATCTCTCTCTCTAACCCTTCTCGTTCTTTTGTTTTGGAATCTAGGTCCTCATTAGACCTAGCATTTGTTTTAGCTCTTTGGCTCCAAGACTTGTTCTTGAGTCATCGTGTTTAAAAGTGCCCACACACTAAATCCAACCATTCTCTTAAGACTCTAGTGGTAGAAACTTTCGTGGTTGCTCGGCAGGTTCAAGAAGACTAGTGGGAGAGGCGTGCTACGTGGAGAGATGAACGTTTCAACCTTCCGAAGGCTTCTCAACGTTCAAGCTCCATTCGAGGTTGGTACCGAGTAAAAACTAAATGTAGTTTTAAAAAAATTTAAATTATATGTTCATGAACTTTGTAAAAACGTTTTACATGTTTTAAATAAATTTTTTATATTTCGCCGCTTGATAGAAGCGATAAAACTTTTCTTAACCCTAGATCTATTCCAACAGTGCCACGTGTAAGAAGGCTGAGCAACTTATCAAATCAAGTTAAGAATCTCTTCTCGCCCAACATACTCGAGTAATCTCCACATATATCTTCAATAATAAGCATTGTGTCACTCCACCTTGATTCTGCGTCAACCCCCAAGAAAATAAATCTTGTATTAGTACTCGATTAACGGACATGCAATGAGAAAATTAATTCTCAATAACATAGGGATCCACGGAAGACCCAAGTGTTTCAAATTTCATAATGCCGAAAAGCTTTATGAAAATAATGATCGTAAGCATGTTGTCATAGTAAGGAGTTACACCATCTTCTTGAACATCATACATATGCTTCATCAAGATCATACGCGCATGACTACTTCTAGTGACTATATACTCTGCTCTAGCTATGTATATGAACATAATGCTTTGCTTCTTACTGAACAATGACACCAGATTATTTTCCAAGACAAAACAACCTCCAATAATGCTCTTATGATCTTCACCAGAGTTTGTCCAGCCAACATCACAAAACTCTAAAAGGCTGGAACTAGTGTCTCTTATGTATCATATTCCATCTTAAACTGAGCCACTCAAATACCTGATGATTCTCCTTACAAGAACATATTTAATCTAAGAGACAAAGACATCATCTGATTTCATCTCACCCACAATGCTCATTATGACCTCATTCTCCCCTGTTGTAGAAATTGTTCCACCAAATTTTGCGAATGGTCATCATAATAAATATGAGTAATAATAGAGTCTGACCTCATGTGTTTCAAAACCGGAGTTTTCTTGTCCCCCCCCCCCCCCTCGAACGTAGTCATGATTAGAAACACGGTAAGTTATCCATACCACATGTGAATCACTTGTTGCAGCTCACACAGTTCCTTATGAATCCCCGTATGGGTTGAAAAGTAGGTAGGGTTGAAGAAGTATTTTCATAATAATCTTTGTTCAAGTCCTGAACAGATTCATCATCACATGAGCCATAAAATTTATCTTGAACGTAGTCATGAATAACAGTCTTAGAAAAACTAGGCTCGGTTTAGAATGCCTTATCACCCTTCAGTCGAGGAATGCCTCTAACAAAACCACCAACAACAACTTTCTTCGTAGTCTTCATATTCATATGCCAAATTCTGTTGTGCCAAAGATTCATCTCATCAGACTTGCGCATCAGACATGTTGTACAATAAGTTGTTTGACCAACTCCGAAAAGATAACAGTTGTCAGACGATTTGTTCCCTTCCATCACACATTGATAATGCTTATCAAAAACTTGACAGGCTCCCTGAGTGAACTTCACATGATGATCATCGTCACAGAGTTGGCCGATGCTAATAAGATTTTCTTTCAACCCATCAATGAGAAGAACATTCTCAAGTTGTGGTAAGCCTTTCACCTGCAATGTGCCTTTGCCAATGACTCTGTCTTTTTCACCATCACCAAACGTTATAATTTGTGTCTTACATGATATCAGATTGATGAGACATCTCTTGTCACCTGCCATATGCCCTGAGCAACCACTGTCGAAATACTAGCTTCCTTCATGTATACTCTTCGTAGACTGTAGGCCATAAGACACATCTTCTGCTTGACTTTCCACTCTTATCTGACAGGTGCCAATTTCTTCACTTTCTTCAGTCATAGATCTGTCAGGTACTTGAAAAATCAAGGCTTGATATGACCAGCTTTATCACAATAGTGGAAAATCCATTTCTTCTTCCTAGTGGTGGTGAGAGCAGGCTGTTTCTCCAGTTGCTGGAACATGTTCTTGGTCATAGAGTTCTTCATGCTTTCACGAACTCGATTTCAGTCTGTGATGACTCGCCATGGAATCCAAGTTCTCTGTTGCCATTACTCGTTCTCTGTAAAGCAAGGATGTAGTCAAGATTGCTGGAGCCAGAATTCAGCATCTTCACATTCTTCCTTAGTTGACTAGGGTCTTCAGATGCCTCAGAGTAGGCTCTATTAGCTTGTGTTACCTGATCCTTCAATATAACCATAGTCGGATAATTCATTATTCTCAGTGATCAAGAAAGTTACCTTCTTCTCAACGACACTCTTCTCCAACTTCAGACTGGAAACATTTTGACTCAGCTTCTTGTTGTTGTGAATAAGATCGATCCACTTATCATGCAACAAGGAGTAGTTCTTGGTAATATCTACCTCAGTAACATCAACTTCATCATCACTGCTCCAGTCATCAGGAAGTTGTTCAACCAACTTCTGGTCTGAGCTAGAACCGCCAATATCTCAATCTTTACCATATCTGACACCATTAAAAGTGAGAAAGTTAATGTTCTCCTCATCTTGCTTGCTGCAGTCAGAATCGTCATTGTTGATGTCGATTTTTGGATCGATCAACAATCACAAATATTAAAGTGCTAGTATATGATATATATTTTATCGGGGTTTCAGAAGACGTCGTATAATAAACTATTTAAGGACGAAAGGCTGTAATAAAAGGAAATTATTAATAAGCTTTATTGATCGTGAAAATGAATTACAATAGGACGAAGTGACGAAGTCTCGTAGGCGAACTCGGCACTGAAAGCAACAATATTGAAATAATAATTCTGAAAGATATGTGCAAATCAACATCTGATTCTCTATTTATAGACGAGGCGGGACTCCTTTGTTGAAGACACGTGTTGCTTAATCCGTTTCACATCGTCGGGGTTGAATTTGTCCTGGACCCGGTCTTCACGGCGCGGTTTCTCTTTGACTGACCGATTCTTCTGGCCAGGATGACGTGGTCGAACTAGTAGACGTGATTGGGCTTGGGCCGATCTGGAATGCAGTTGGACTTGGGCCGACTTGTTGAAGTCGAACTGGGCCCAAGACTGATATACGGACCGACCTGCTAAGAGGATAATGGGCTCGGTCTGAATTGAAGCCCAATCTAAAATAATATTTTCAAAAGTATATTTTTAACACCCACAGTTAGCCCCCGAATATTTTGAAAATATTCCGAATTTTTCGAAATATTGGAGCGAAATTCTTTAGGGTTACGGAAAATCAGCGATTTCAGCGATTACTTTGGACGCGTGGCACGCTGTCAGTCGAAGGGTCGGGAAAGCGGTTAGAATTTAATCCGCTTCTATAATATTTTATTCGTAATTACTCATCTTTTCTCGGAATTCGGTTTAATATAAAAGCTTATAAATAAGGAAAATTCGAAAAGACTTCACGTAAAAGCATACTTTTCTCTCTAAAGTTTTAAACTCTTTTTACGACTTCGGCTTTAAGTACCCTCAGTTCGTCTGCCGAACTCTAGAGACCTCCATATTTTTTTACCTCGCTTCAGTTCGTCAGGCGAACCCTTTAGTTCGCTCAGCAAATTTAAACATCTTTATATCTTTCAAATTTTCTCAAACATCTTCATGGAAAAACTAAGATTTCATCTTCCGAAATACCTTCATCGGGATCCAACCCTTCGAACGTCGATGATATATGCTTGCCATCGTCTGTCAAGAGTTCCGATCTCGCCCTTTTTTGCCAAAAATATCAGATTTCACCCGAGATAGGGCTTATTCTTCCTCCCCCGTACGTGACGGCGAAGACCATTCTTGACGATCAATGTTGTATATACGAAGTTTGGTTTGATCAGTGCGGACTCCGGTTCTCGATCCCCACTCTTCTTTTTTATTATGTCGAGGCCTTGGGACTGACCCTTCCTCAGATGTGTGTGAACGTCGTTCGGATGGTTCTGGGTTTGATGGTCGTGGCCCACGAGCAAGGAGTTGATCTCGACGTGATGGACCTAGTCCGTTTATGCGTCGTGAAGACGAACTCGAAGCAGGACCCGAAATGCTTCTATCTTTCGAAGGCGGCGGGCAAGGGAGTGATCTCGGCCCTTCCTTCGAAGGACAAGTATTGGGGTCGTCGATATTTTTACTTTACCGTCAATGAGCACTCTCTCGGGGATCGAGCTCCTCGATTCAAGTCGAAATGGGCGAGCTCTCCGAGTAGGCCAATCAATTTCGTAACTGTCTTTATTTGCTTATAGGGGTCGAAGTGGTATACTTGTTCATAATATTTTATCATAATCGTTTTTCAGGAAAAATCAGGGCGCCATCGAGTCCTCGGTTCGTCGAAAAGCTCGAGCTTTTGCAAGAAGGACGCGGTGAGTGGCCTTCTTTTACTGAAGAGAGATTCACTTCGGCTGGACTTTGGCCGACCTCCTCTGCAACCTTTGAAGGTTAGTGTTCTTAATTTTTGCACTCATCTTTGTCTTTTATCATCATATTTATTTATTATTTTAATTCATATATATATATATATATAAAGTTGTCGGGGACAACATGAATTCCAACGTCTCTGCTCGCGACGCTAGGCGTCAAAAAAAGTCTGTTGCCGGGGTCTCTTCCTCGTCCACCACGCCGCCGGTTCCTTTTGAGGAACCCGAAGTCGAGATCATCGGGATTCGCAATCCCGGCGATATCCCGATCGTCGATGTTGAAGACGGCGCAGTCCTGGTGAATGCTGAGGCCGCTCAGGGTGATCAAGCCGTTGACTCTACTCCGGCCGCACCGGGCGGAGAGGCGGAAAAATTGGGCGAGCCCTCCAGCCGACCCAGGAAAAAGAAGGACCTGGCTCGTCGAAATGATAGCCGAGAGGAAGAAGGTGAAGGTGAACCATCTGGAGATGAGGGGAACGAGAAGAAGAGGAAGAAGAAGAAGAAGAACGGCGATGGAGGCGGGGTGTCCGCACCGGCATCCACGGTCGGGGTAGCTAAAATCAGCGCCTTCGTCCACAGTGGACAAGGGGAAGTCTTCGGCCACGGCGGCTCGGGCGGCCCAGGAAAGGAGGAGGCCAGTTTTGGGCGAGGGGAGTCTGGTGGAGACTCATTCGAGCGGGGCGACCGCGGCGAAGTCTGTGAACGAGGTGGGTTCTTCTTCGAAGCCGAAGAAGAAGTACAACATCCAATTTAGGTATAACCGCGACACCCTACTCTGCGACGATTTGTACTCGTCCGCCGGGCTCCTTAGGCAGCTTACTGTCGACGTCTTGCCGCTGCCCAAGGTGCCTCTGCTCATCGAGGCGGATTGGTATCGTCTCAAGGCCCAACAGATCACCTCGGTAAGTCTTAAAATTTTAGTAGGCGGACTGAGAATCTTGGGGATTTTATTCAGGTTTTGATTTTGTGTCTGTGTTCGCAGCTCACCCACCAGCTAAACCGGGGTGTGTTCCAATATGAGAAACATATCAAGAGAGGTCGGACCGCCGCGGCCAGCTCTGAAGAGGCGAAGAAGAAAACTAATTCTCTCTGTGCCGAGCTCAAAGGGATGGGCGAGAAGGTAACCAAGCTTCAAGAGGACGTTCTGGCCAAGGACGCCCATTTGGCGAGGTCGAAGACGGTGCAGGCTGCCTCGGAGGCGAGGATCAAGGAGCTTGAGGCCTAGGTTAAGAAGGGCAAAAAGGCAATCGACAAGTCGGGCATTCACTCAAGCGCACTTGCCAAGGAGCTTGCAGGGGCCAAGGCTCGGATAAAAAATAATGGCAGGGACCTCGCCAGTGCCAGGGAGGAGATCGCCAAGCTGAAGAGATCGGCCAAGGCCGAGAAAGATAGGGCAGTCCTGGCGGCGAGGAAGGCGTCGTCGATGAAGTACTGGGAGCAGATACTAAAGTATCGCGCTCAGCGGGAAAAAACTGATGATGCGATCCTGATCATGAAGAAGTTGGAGCAGTGTCGGGGCAACAAGGAGCTGATCACCGAAGTCATCAACAATTCATCCCCCGACTGGTCGAGCGAACTGGCGGATACCGAGGCGGATATCACCGACTACAAGAAGGAGCTCGCTGTCGTCGCCATTCCGGAGGTGGAGGATATCCCCTTTACTCCGTATAATGATAGTTCGCCAACCGAAGCTCCAGCCGACTCTGAGGTTCCTGCCTTTGATGAGCATGGCTTGATGCTTGGCTTGACCGAAGAGGTTCTCGCCACCATCCCAGAGGCTAAAGAGGATCAACCCTTTACTCCGACCCCGAAGCGCGCTGGAGGCGAGGTTCCAAACTCGGAGCGAACTGAGCAAGACGCTCCCGGCCAGTCTTGAGTCCGACCTCGCCTTTTTTTTTAAGAATTTTATGATTTTGTTAATCTATTTCGTCGTTTCGTTTTTTTGGGCCCGCTTGTTTTGGCGAAACTTTTTTAGTATTTTGAACAATCATAGAGGGCTTCGATACCTCTATCTTTATTATGCTTTGTTTTATTCCTACTAGTTATTTTTATATTATTTGGTCAAAAACTCGTGCATGTGTGATTGTTCGCAAAATTGCCAAGTCATTCAGATCGTCCAACTGTGCTTTTAGAATACTTTGAAATGACACTTGATCGCGGTCTGAACTGACTTAAGATTCCCCTAAATTTGGTTAAGTCTTTTAGATTATCGGTGTCTAAAATGTTTCCCTTACAAATTTAGGGCGAGGTCCGATGATCTTGTCGTATCTTTATAATTCACTAAGTCTTTTAGATTGTGTAAATCTAAAATGTTTCCCTTAGTCGGAGCATTGTGATATTTGCTAAGTTTTTTTGGTCGACTGACGTCTAAAATGTTTCACTTAGGCTTGAGTAATCACCCTTTCATAGTCAAGTCTCTTAGATGGCCGAGATCTATAGATGTTTCACTTGGGATGAAATGGGCGAGGTCGACTCTATCAAGGGGGTGACCTCGCGATAGGGTGTTACGTGGAATATCGAGGGGAGTTTTTGGACCTTACCAGAGTCGAGATGGAATACACTGTGAGCTTGGTCTAGAGTCCGGGGTCCTAGGCGAAGTGCATGTTTTCGTTGTAAGGAGACTGCGCCTTTTTAAGGGCTGCCTACGTACCCTTATACAGGGATCAAGTCGGTTGTAGTTTGATTCTTATTGCTTTCAGCAATAGTATTTGTTTAGGTTCGAGACGTTCCATGATCTCAAAGTCGGGACGCCGTCCAGAGTTTCGAGTTCACAGACTCCGGGACGCACAACCTTGGTGACCCTGTATGGGCATTCCCAGTTAGCACCTAGTTTCCCGGCGTTAGCCTCAGCGGTGTTTTGGAAGATCTTTCGGAGTACCAAATCTCCTTTCATCAAATCTTCTTTCGTTAATACCTTTATTATAGAATCTGGCAATGGATTGCCTATAGTGGGATAGCCGTATCAGGGCTAAGTCCCGCTTTTCTTCTACGAGGTCCAAGGCATCGCATAGGGATTTGTTATTTTTGAATTCATCCTCCGGCGCATGCAGTACCCTAAGGGCCTGCACTTGTTGCTCGATTGGGATGACTGATTCGACTCCATGGACCAGGGAAAATGGAGTTTCCCTTGTCGGCCTTCGCAAACTAGTTCGGTAAGCCCAGAGCACGCCTGGTAGCTCTTCTGCCCACCGTCCTTTTTTCGTATCGAGCCTTTTCCTTATGGAATCTACTATGGTCTTATTTGTAGCTTCCGCGTGTTCATTCCCTTGAGGATATCGTGGTGTTGACATCCTCAATTCGATGTTATTGTGGAAGCAAAAGTTTCTGAATTTTTTTGATATGAACTGTGACCCGTTGTCCGTTATGATTTCGTGGGGAGTTCCATGTCGACATATTATATTTTTCCAGATGAATACTGTGACATCGACGTCTTTTATTAGGACGAAGGCGCCTGCTACCACCCATTTTGAAAAATAATCTGTTAAGATTAGTAGAAATCTTAGTCCGCCAGGGGCGACCGGCATTGGTCCCACGATGTCCATTGACCATTTCATAAATGGGTATGGCGCCGAGATAGAGGACAACTATTCCGCGGGTTTTTTTATGTTAGGGGCATGGCGTTGGCATTGGTTGCAGTGGCGCGAGTGCGCCTCGCAATCTGCCAACATGGTTGGCCAAAAGTAGCCTTGCCTTTTATTTTGATGGAGAACGCTCGTCCGCCTGCGTGATTTCCGTATTCTCCTTCGTGCACGTCTTTCAGGATTCGTTTAGACTCCTCCATCCCGACGCACTTAAGGTAGGGTCCTGTGAAGCTTCTTTTAAACAGGCTTCCATCTATGATGCAAAATCTAACGCTTCTCAGCACGAGTTTGCATTTGCCATCTTATCGGATGGGACCGTACAAGTCGTGATGTAATGCAGTATTTCATCCCTCCAATCCCCCCCTTCTATTGTTATGACTGGGGCGACGGTCGTGGCAATAGAAGGTTGTTTGATTGTTTCGACTGGTATGACTCTTTTGAGGTCCGGATCCGAGGTAGATGCCAAGGCAGTCAATGGGTCGGCCGAAGTATTCTCGCCTCGAGGGATCCTTGTCAGGGAGAATTCTTCGAAGTGTTTCGTTAGTTCTTTTACGACTTTTAGGTAAGCTTCCATTCGTTCATCCCTAGTCTCGTATTCCCCGGAGTATTGGTTTGCTACAAGTTGAGAGTCCCAGAAAGCTTCCACTTTCTTTGATCCGACTGCAGTGGCCAACCTAAGTCCGGCGATTAGTGCTTCGTAATCGGCTTTGTTATTTGATGCGACGAAGTCGAGCTTGAATGATTGTTCTATAGTCTCACCGTGAGGGAAGGTCAGGTGTATTCCTACTCCTGCCCCTTGCTTTGACGATGCCCCGTCCACTTTAAGTGTCCAGGTGCCTTCAATTTCGACTACGGCGGGGCTTTCCCTTGGGAGTTCGATGATGAAATCCGCCAAAACTTGCGATTTCGCGGATGTCTTCATTCGGTACTCAATATCGTATTTGCTCAGTTCAACGGCCCACTTAGTTAACCTTCCCGATGGATTGAGGCTGTGTAGGAAACTTCTGAGCGGATGCGATGTCATTACTATTATGGTGTGAGATTGGAAGTATGGCCGAAGTTTTCGTGCGGCGGAAACGACGGCCAAGGCCAACTTTTCCATAACAGGATTTCGAGTTTCAGCGTCGACCAACGACTTGCTTGTATAGAAGATCGGTCGTTGGTCCCCTTGCTCTTCTCTGACGAGTAGTCCACTAACGGCCGCTTGGGATACTGCGACATACAGGTAGAGCGGCTCCCCCGCAACGGATTTTGCCAAGATTGGGGGCGTCGATAGATACTCTTTCAATATTTTGAACGCCTCTTCGCACTTGTCATCCCATTCGAGCTTTTTGTTTCCTTTAAGGAGCCGGTAGAATGGGAGACATTTGTCCGTGGGCCGAGAGATGAAGCGGTTGAGGGCAGCGATGCGTCCTGTCAACCTCTGAACTTCACGCCTATTACGGGGTGAAGGCATTTCTCGCAAGGCGTGTAATTGATCCGGATTAGCCTCAATTCCTCGTTGGGTAACTAAATATCCAAGGAATTTACCGGATGAGACTCCGAATGAACATTTGGTGGGATTGAGTTTCATTTGATATTTGTTCAATACCTCGAAACACTCCTCTAAATGTCCTATGTGATCGTTTTCCCTTAGGGATTTTACGAGCATGTCGTCGATATACACTTCCATCGTTTTCCCTATCTTCTCTTTGAACATTTCGGTGACTAGCCTTTGGTAGGTGGCGCCAGCGTTTTTTAGTCCAAAGGGCATGACCTTGTAGCAATACGTGCCTCGGTTGGTGATGAAAGCTGTCTTTTCTTGGTCGTCTGGATGCATCAGGATTTGGTTGTATCCTGAGAATGCGTCCATGAACGACAGGATCTTATGTCCCGCGGTTGCTTCGACTAGCTGGTCGATATGAGGCAATGGGAAGCTGTCCTTGGGGCATGCTTTATTCAGATCGGTGAAATCAACACATACCCGCCATTTTCCATTCTTTTTCTTTATGACGACAGTGTTTGCCAGCCAGTCCGGGTATTTTACTTCGCGGATTGAATCTGCACTGAGCAATCTTTCGACTTCGTCGTTGACAACTCGTGCCGTGTCGGGACCGAGCTTTCGTCTTTTTTGTTTTATAGGTTTAAAACTAGGATCGACGTTAAGCTGGTGAGACGTAACGTCGATGCTAATTCCTGGCATATCTTCGGTCGTCCAGGCGAAGGTAGACTTGTTTCGTTTTAAGAAACAGATCAACTCTCGCCTAATACCACCTTTAAGCTTGGTTCCGATTCCGACACACTTGGAAGGATCGGAGCCATCGAGCTGTACTTGGACCATTATCTCGGTACTCGGCGCATCAAGGGAGTCGGGTTCTTCTAGTGCAGAAACGCTCTCGTCCGACTCCACGTTCATTAATTGCTATTGCTCTTCTTTAATTGCTTTAGCACAATGCTTGTGGCTAGTGAGATAACAACTGCGGGAGGTCACCTGATTGCCTCAGATATGTTTTATCCCCTTAGGCGTAGGGAAGCGGATACATTGGTGAAAGGTTGAAGGCACAGCCCTCATCCTATGTATCCATGGTCTTCCCAAGATAATATTGTAGGGGGAGAGACAGTCTAAAACTTGGAATTCCACTATTTTATTGATTCCACTTGTTTTTACGGGCAACCTGATCGTTCCTAAGGATGGAGTAGTTGACCCATTGAAACCCGTCAATTGGGTTTGTTCTCTATCGATCTCGTCTTCGCTGACTCCCATCCTAGCCAGGGTATCTTTGAAGATGAGATCTACGGAGCTGCCTCCATCGATTAGGATTCTCATGACCTCACAGTTAGACACGTCAATCGTGATTACGAGTGCGTCGTCGTGCGGATCGGTTGTCCCTATGGCTTCTTTTTCGGAGAACAAGATTTGAACGTCTTGTTCTGGTCTGATTCTGGTGGTCTGGTTGTTTAACTGACGTTGATGTGCTTTAATTGAGTTGACCGTTCCGTTGCAAAACTTCGAGCCGCCCATTATGAAGTCAACTCTATGTTTTGCGACGGTTGGTGGGGAACTTGGTTCCCATTCCTCAACAGGTCTCGATCTCTTAGGGGAGAGGTTGCCCCTTCCTCTGTTGTTGTTGTTGTTGAAGACCTTCTTTTTTGGCGGGGGTCCTAGATCAACGTCTTTTAGTTCCCATTTTGCGTATTTTTCTGCTAGAGCCTTGCGCATGGTCTCACAGTTAATCGTGTCGTGGCCGTTAGCTTTATGGAAACTGCAATACGCATTGGGGTCCTGCGTCCATTTTTTTGCCAGGGGACCTCCCTCCTTAATGTCTTCATCGACGTTGAAGGCGTAGTTAGGAGGGGTGTGTAGCTTTCTGGCATAAGGTGTGGCGTCGTGGGGGTTGACCCTGCGAGGGTTGCCCCCAGCATTTACAGGTCTTATCCAAGTGTTGGAGGACGGTTTCTTCTCATATGCACGTTGCCTCTGATAGGAAGCAAATTCCTCTTCGGCTTTGTTAATCGCATCTTCCAACGTTAGGGGACGGTTAACAGTCATCTCTAGTTTCAGCTTTGAGTCGTGCCTTAACCCGTTCCTCAGAGAGGTTATGGCAGATTCGTGACATACGTTAGAGATTTTTGAGAGCACGTCCTTGTAACGGATCATGAAATCCTTCAAGGATTCGTTCTCTTTCTGTTGAATTCCCCATAAACCTGCTATGGTCAGATCGTCCTCCACGAACATTGAATAGTGTTTCAGGAATGCAGTCGATAGTTTGTCAAAACTATTGATAGAGTTTGGCTCGAGTTTGGAGAACCACTCTAAAGCGGACCCGGACAAGCTTTCTGCGAATAATTGGAAATAACCTGCCTCCAATTCTCTCTCTGCGAGCATAACCCGTCCCATTGCGACTCTGAAGGACAAGATAAAAGCTTTCGGACTTGAAGTGCCACTATACCGCGGAAGCCGAATATTTCCAGTATCTCCCAATTGCACTTCGATAATATTTCTGGCAAAAGGAGTCATCCTCGTTTCTTCAACGAGACGATCTATTTCGGGGGCCGAGCTGGTTGCATAATGAAATTCTGAGCGAACAGCTCTCAGTTAGGCCGTTATTGACTCCTTAAATTGGTCTAGTTCGGTCATGCTGGGTTCGCCCTCGTGAAAGAGGCGAGGTCCCGTACGTGTAGGTGTGACCGCGGTAGCCTCGACCGGGCTATGACGGGTCCGATTCATCCCACCAAAACGTTGGGGGGTGAACATTTGATAGGTCGCCGAAGGGCGAGATCCCGCATTAGTCGGGAAAGACCCGGATGGTGCTGCCCCCAAGGGAGGTGGAGGGAGACCGGAAAGGTCGATCGTGACTTCTATCGCGACTTCGCTAGCAGTCCCCCCAAGTTGGAAGCTTGTGCCGGGAGACTGGTCTGTTCCTTGGGTGACCTGGATCCCAAAGAAATCCAGACGGACTCCGGGAGGGAGAGCCTGGCTTGTCTGCGCAGCCGAGGCTGCTTGACGAGCAGATTCCGAGGCGGTCGTATCTTCGGATCCCGCCTGAGGGTCCGGAGTGTGTTGAGGAGTTGAGAGAACATTCAACCGGTCATTAAGAGCCCGGTTGGTCTCTGCTTGCTCATCTATTTTTTTGGTCAACATATCCAGGATTGCCCTGATCCCTGGAGGGATCTCCTCTCCAGATTCGTAGTGAGTCGGAGTGGAAGACATGATGAAAAATTTCTCTTTTTTTTTTTACGAAGTGTTTCTTTCGAGGTTGGTCTTTCTGAATTTCCCACAGACGGCGCCAAACTGTTGATGCCGATTTTTGGATCGATCAACAATCACAAATATTAAAGTGCTAGTATATGATATATATTTTATCGGGGTTTCAGAAGACGTCGTATAATAAACTATTTAAGGATGAAAGGCTGTAATAAAAGGAAATTATTAATAAGCTTTATTGATCGTGAAAATGAATTACAATAGGACGAAGTGACGAAGTCTCGTAGGCGAACTCGGCACTGAAAGCAACAATATTGAAATAATAATTCTGAAAGATAAATTCTAAGCTCGTGTGTGCAAATCGACATCTGATTCTCTATTTATAGACGAGGCGGGACTCCTTTGTTGAAGACACGTGTTGCTTAATCCGTTTCACATCGTCGGGGTTGAATTTTTCCTGGACCCGGTCTTCACGGCGCGGTTTCTCTTTGACTGACCGATTCTTCTGGCCAGGATGACGTGGTCGAACTAGTAGACGTGATTGGGCTTAGGCCGATCTGGAATGCAGTTGGACTTGGGCCGACTTGTTGAAGTCAAACTGGGCCCAAGACTGATATACGGACCGACTTGCTAAGAGGATAATGGGCTCAGTCTGAATTGAAGCCCAATATAAAATAATATTTTCGAAAGTAGATTTTTAACACCCACAATCATCACTCCAGTTCACAACATATGACTTGTTATTCTTCTTCAACATATTATCACACTTTGCCTAGACATGCCCAAATCCTTTGCATTCTCTGCACTGGATTCCTTTTGACCTCTCTCCATGATTATCTTGACCATTGTCACCAAATTTGTTCCTTATCTGCAAGTCACTGCCTTTTCTATCATACATATTTGGTGTAGACTGTTGCCCTTGATATGTTTCTCTCTGGTTGACCTTCTTCATGAATTTTCTAAATTCTTAGCAAAGTAGGCAATCTGCTATAACATGTCACCATCATCTTCGGCTTCTTAGAGTACTTTAGTTTTGAGATCCACACATTTGTTCTTCTTCGTTGACTCCTTCACTTTCATATTCAACTCAAAGGTTCTGAGAGATCCTATCAGATCATCAAGTCTCATATTCTTCACATCACGAGTTTCTTCTACAGCAATCACCTTCATACTGAATCGTTTTGGAAGAGATCTCAACACTTTTCTTACAAGCTTTGCATCTTTAATAGGTTCTCTAAAAGAAAAATATTTATTAGAGATATCATAAATTCTAGCACTGAATTCAGCAATAGTTTCATCCTCCTTCATATTCAGATACTAAAACATGGTGGTTAGCATCCGAAAACGTTGATATCTGACTTTTATATGTACACTCATGAGCAACTTGCATAATATCCCATGCTTCCTTGGCAATTTCGTAGTTAGAGATCAATTTGAATATATTCTCATCAACAACGGAAAACATGGGTTCATAGCTCTTGAGTTTCCCATGGATGTTGATTTGCTGACCATTTACCTTGCGTCAACTCGGTCATTGCTCCCTTCTCATCAGTGACAGTGGGAGCAGTCCAAGCTTTCTCAACAGCACTCCAAGCTTTTTCATCTATTGCATTGAGAAACTCTTTTATCTGTGCCTTTCAATAGTGCTATAGTTTGGTCATTTGAAATGGTCTTTCAAAAAGTGGAGGTCGACCAATGCTCTGTTCTTCCTTCATGTTCATATCAAAACATACATTAGTAGACACAAATAGATCACACTCTGTATATTGAGTGACTCGCTTTGATACCAATTGAAATTACTAAAAGTGTACTAAGAATGTTGTTCAACTATGTTAATGGAACTACTTGTTGAGCAATTGATTGCTTTTAGCAAGATTAATTAAATCGACAATCAAACAATCAATAAAATAGAAAACAATAAAGGACACATGAAATAGGGTAATCCTGTTCGGTGATAAAGCACCTACTCAGGTAGACTGATATGTCAGGTGGTGAAAAGCGGTCCACTATCTCAATAAACAAAGATACAAGACTTAGGTTTGTAGATTCCCTCTCAAACGCCTAGCTTCTTTGACTTCTCCAATGGATGGCAATCTAAGCTCCTCTTAGATCAAAGACTCCCTCTCTTTTTCACGTGACTCATCCTCCCGAAGATCTTCTCAGCGTATCAACGCAAAACACGCACTCACAAAACTATGTACAAATGAAGCACATCAGCAGCAGCAGCAAATTCCTTGAACCAGTAGTCGATGAAGATCTCTTAGCAAAGAGACTAATTCTAGGTTAAGGTCGGCGTGAATTGACTTAAAAGTTCTGATTGACCTAATGAAACCCTATGCGAATTTTATTAGAGTCAATAACAAAATATCCGCGAATCAAATCGATCAAGAAACCAAATCCGATTTTATATTTCCATGGTTTCATATTTAAAAACATAATATTTTTAGTTCAATTCGCGCGTCAGAAAAGTAACTGAAGTAACTCGGGTCTAAACCTTAATTGAACTTCTTACAACTCTAACTTGAACAACTTTGATAGTATTATTTTACCAAACTAAATCATGCCACATGAATTTACTGCTTGACGAAGTATTATTCTCTATAAAAGAGAAGGGAGTATTATATATATATGTATATATATATATATAGAACCTCCCTTTTGTTTAAGCAAAAAAATTCAACAAGTTGTCTTTTTTCTTTTGTGAGGGGAACACGTTAACACGAACATCTATAACGATAAACAAGTGTGAGCACATGTCATTTTCTAGGTCCATCTGAAACGGATAATAAATAATTTCTACTTGTCGTACATGATAAACAATATAGGCAGTACGCAATAATTATTCCTTTTAAAAAAAGAAAGTCAATTACAATGAAACCTTTTTTTATGGCTATTTACAAGACTTTGCCATAATATACTTCGCTAGTTGGGCATATATATATATATATATATATATATATATATATATATATATATATATATATATATGTGTTATTCAATTATTACCTATATATTTATGTAACTTAAAAAAAAATATGGTCGGCAACAACTACTGAACATAATCAAGAACTTTTCATATATATATGTAAATGCACATATATAAGATCATAAGCCTGAAGATAACTTTGAGTTAGATCATTCAGAACTCAAAATCAAGCATCGATCAATATGGCTGCTGTGAAAAAGTAAGACAATAATTGTGTATGACTTCTATTTAGAAACACTTGAGATTTGAGATTTTAGTAACTCTTGCTGATGATAATTTAATTTGTTCATGAGTGTTCGCAGGGTTGAAGATGTTGTGACCGTCGACGTTTATACCGCCAATGGTCTTCTTTATACAGGTCACCGTTATTTAGATGTCAGGTTAATTTTTCTCATCCGCTCTTTCTTTTTCTTGTTTTTGTTATAGCAAAATACGATTATTGAGTTGAAAAAGAAAAATACTTTTTTTTTGTATGTGTATATATACATACATATATAGGACACCGGAGGAGTATAGTAAGAGTCACGTTGATGGAGCTGTGAATGTTCCTTATATGCTCCTTACCGAAGAAGGTCAATTAATTAGCTCTTTTGTTCTTTTTTTTTTCCAATTTTTTTGGTAATATAAAAATGTAACTTAGCAAAATAACCAATTTAAACATTGAAAATTATTAAATAGTCAAGGTTTTGTAAATATTAAATAAATACCCCTCAGATTTTAATGGTACGGTTGAGTTTACAAAACTACCCCAAATTCATTCCTGCCCAAACAAACTTTCTAATAATATTTAATTAAAAAAAAACAAGTAAATCCATAATTGAATGCGCGAATCGAGGGCATTAAGTTTCAAATTGATAACCGCATGCATAGAGCCATAATCGGTTCATTTCCTCATATTTGGAAAAAGAAAAAAAAGGGGGTTCCCCAAAAAGTGGATGTTCATCATTCTTCCCCGATGAGGAAATCCGTTCATCTTCCCCGGCGAGCTTCAGTTGCCGAAATTAGAAGAGGTATGGACGCCGATTTTGGGTTCATCTTCTTCATCTGTGTATTTACGAAGATTAAACATAAGTGAGTTTACACAGACTTACACGTATTTACTGCAGAAATTGTCAAGTCAACAAATTGTTAAATCTTGTAGACGAGATTAGGGGGTTTCGAGTTATATACGGCTTGATGTGTAAATAATGATAATATGTTTGCATGTATATGTCAATGATTTAGGTATGAAGTTGGTCATGAATATGATGTCTAGGTATTTTACATGATTTTGTTTCTACGTATTTACATGTATTTACTACAGAAATTTTAAAGTAAAAAAATTGTTAAATTGGAATATTAACACGTATTTACTGCAAACAGGGTTAATAGGGCTCAACCACAATGACGAGAACGAAAACAGCTGCCATAAAAAATAAGGCGCTCACAATAACAACAACAGTAAATATAAGTAAATAAAAGGGTAATTTAACGTAAACCTGTGCGAAAACGTCAAAAATATTCAAAAAAGAAAGAACCCCACCTGATTCAATCAAAGAAAACCCAGTCATGGTGTAATTTCCAGAAGTTTGAATGAAACAAAATGAGCGTTTGAAATTAAATAAGACAACTATTAAGGAAATAAAACTAATAAGGAAACAATATAAGATTGGAATATATAAGAATCGGATAATATTTCAGTTGCTAATTTTTTATAAAAAAAGAAATAAATATGACATTTATATATGAAAATCCGATAAAAGAATAAATAACCCACGCATATTACAGTTGCTTAAAATAAGGATCCGAAATAACCACCGAAATTTTGTTAACACAGATTTTCGGGAAATTTGAAAAATTCAAAATTTAAAAATTTTCGAATTCAAATGCTAAAAGGATACGCTCTGGAATTGAAAAAAAAAAATATTATTCGTCCACGTCATCGTAGTGGCTATTTACCTAATATTTACAAAATCTTGTCTATTTAGCAATTGTCAACGTTTTAGTTGATTATTTCGCTAATTTTCAGTATAAAAATTAGCTTGGATGATATATATTAACAGGTAGAGTGCAAAATCCAGAATTCATCAATCAAGTGTCGGCGATCTATAAGAAAGAAGATCATCTAATTGTGGTAACTATATAATTTCCTCCCCTTAATTATATCAAATAACGTCGTACATATTCTTCTTCTTTCTGATTTATTATTTATATTCCAGAAAATAAAGCATAGATGTAATTATGGAAAAGATTTGCGATCTGGTGATACTAGATATCGATCTTTTTTTCTTTTTACGTTTCAGTGAAATCACTTGCTCTTTTTCGTATATGAAAAGGGAGAAAGGTTGCAAATAAAAACCAAAAGTCAACCCAATTACCATGTTATTAAGTATGAACATATAATTGTGTTTATATATTATATGTTGCTGCTTGTAGGGTTGTAACAGTGGAGGCAGAGCAAGTCGTGCCTGTGTTGATTTGATGAATTCTGTAAGTACCATATATATTATTTAGGACAGTAATATTATTATTTTTGTTTGTTTTAATTGTTAATTCCGAATATCGTGTAAAAACCATCACCTAATTCCATGACCAAATCATTTGAATAATTAAGAAAGTATAAAACAATAACGGAAGCGTACGTTATGAATTTATGACCATTGATCTTCTAAATCAACACGTATTATTTCAAAATCCATTTGTTTTTCTCTCGTTTCATTCTGACGACCGGATACTAGAAAATAACAAGTGATACAAGTGACTTAGTGACTAGTCGTAGTTTTAGGCAACCATTAGTTTAACTTAGCGGAATTCCTATTCCAATCAATCACAGAAACACATTAAAAGCCAACAACTTATATATACATTAAAAACCAATATCCATAAAACATCACTTTTAATTGACAATTTTTATTGACATAATTATTTAATATATAAGTTCAATGTTGGATAAAAATCCAACATTAATTAGTCTATTATACTATACAGTATGCATACTACAGTAAAAGAAAATTGTTTAGCTAAAATATTAATTTACAGCTTATTTCACGATTGGGGTCTGATTTATTCGTATTGTGGTAGGTGAAACCCTATAAATTATAACACCAGTAATAAGTCCCTGAACTTAAAAAAATTTCTAACAATTACTTGATATCCGTCAACCTTTTGTTATGGAACTTCAATCTTGCGTCCTAACCTTATTAATTATGGTATCAAATGGTATCACGTGAAATTATCACCTATAATCAGTTATATATTCAAGTTTAACAGCGAAAATTGTGAGTAGTACGCTTAAGAATAAAGTTACATATATCGCACAATGTAAAAACAAAAAACATAAAAACAAAAGAAATGAAAGAAGTTAAGCAAATTAAAGGACAATGAGCGCAAGTTTTCAAAGCTCATGAACTATTGTTGCTAAGAAAGAAAATATAAAGAGGAATATGCTTCAACATGTAAATTGTAAAGTACCTTTATATTTTAAAATTTCAATGGATTCGTTTTCATTAGGCCCTTTTTTTTTTTAATATATCCTTCAACTTTATGGTAGCTAACATATTAATTAATTTCTGTATTTTCAATTCCACCAGTTGCTCCTGGATTTTATAAATATATTCGTCTGTTAATCTTTTGACGATATTATGTGTCTGATTTAGGTGACCTTATTTTAGGGTACAATTACTATTACATGTACAAATATTATAAACAAACGATTATGTTTAGGTTGTAATAACAAAATTTGTGAGTCACGCCGTCCAACAATTTATTTAGCAAAGACTTTTGTGCATTCAATTTATTAGTGTCCGATAACAAGTTAAAAAAATCAAACTGGACTGAACGATTTTTTTAAAAGAAAAAATAAACCGGACCAATAAGTAACAACTCACACCAGATCACCTAATAGGTTAAAATGGTTCGATCCGGTCCAAACTGTTTTAGCATGTGGAGACTGTTTTAGATCAGATCGTTTTTTTTTTTTTACCGTTTTTAGACCATTTTAACGTGGACCGTTTGAGACCAGACTGTTTTTGGTCTATTTTTTATTACAATTTTCTTAAATAATAACCGGTCTGGTCCAGATTTAGACTGTTTTAGACCCGATCGTTGTAGACATATTTTTTATTAATTTTTTTAATAATAATCAGTCTGGTCTACACTAGAACAAACAGTACTTTTGGATGCGACTATTGTCGCATCCCAAAATCTAATAGTTGCATATAATGGTCAAAATGGATGCGACATTAGATGCGATAAAGTCACATCCAATAGTCCGCATCTGTTGACTCTTGATGCGACCAGTCGCATCCAAAAGTCCAAGTTTTTGGATGCGACTTTATGGATGACCGCGGTTCAAAAAATTTAGAGTGGATCAATGAAATTTTAAATCGTTTAAAATCAAACTGTTGATCTAAAATTTAGTAGTCTAGTCCGATTTATTCGCCGGTCATTCTGCACCGGTCTGGTTTGATGAGTCTCCTTTATTTTTAAATAAATAATATAGGGGTACCAGGACGTGAGCAACATGGAAGGAGGTTATTCCAAATGGGTGGATAGCGGATTTGCAGGTGACAATGTTCCAGGGGATCAACTTAAAACTGCCTGCAAATTCCGTCCTTCAAATTCTCATTGAGTAGTTTATGTGTGTTTCTTATACTTTCTAGAACTATAACAATGCAAGGCTTTTTATTTTTATCCTACTTATATATATATATATATATATATATATATATATATATATACACATATATATATATACATATATATATAGCGTGCAAGTGAGAAAATGTAAAACTAGCATACATTGATGAAATTGCACAGGGAAATGGGAAATAAATTTTTTTCTTTTTTTTTTTTTAAATTGAAAGAAAATAATTAAGGAAAAGAAAGTTGCAAGTAGAAGCCCTACTAAGAAAAAAAAAATCACAGCCATTAAATATGTTCAAGAATTTTTATGCTGAAGTTAAAAAATCAACTCAGCAAAAAAAATTAAAAGCACCAAATCTGACCGTGGAAGTGAATAGTACGGTAGATATGACGGTTCAGGTGAACAACTTCCATTGCCATTTTCTAAATTCCTAGAGTAATGTGATATCATCTCACTTTACACTATATGACAGATTCGCCCGTTATTAATGATGTTGCTAATAGGAAAAAAAATACGCTTAAATATATGATAAGAATATGGTTTGTCATTCTACCTTATACCTGAATCGCACCGGGAGAAGCATTTAAGATTTCATCAAATGTCCTTAATAAGGTTCCTGCTAAGGCAACGAACAAAACCCATATGAACTTTGGACGGGACAAAGATGCCTAATCTGAAACACATGCACGTTTGGGGATGTCCAACTGATTTAAGGTTATACTAGCTTAACGAAAAGAAATTTGATTATTGTGATTCAAAGAAACTTGATTCAAACACATCCGAGGGTCCCGGTAAAAAATTTATGATCCCACAACTAGGTCAATTTTTAGTCGGAAAATGCTCGAATCTTTGTGAATGTCAAGTATTATGGGGGTAGATGTACAGTAAAACAAATTGTCTTGAGAGATGAATATGTTAATATTATCATAGGTGGTCTTAGCAATGATCATGACCTAGCTCCTAACACTATTCAAGACACAATTCAAGATAATACTTGAGAACCTCTTATTCAAGAAATTATGCCATTAATAAAATCCATTAGAGAGAGAGAGAGAGAGAGAGAGAGAGAGAGAGAGAGAGAGAGAGAGAGAGAGAGAGAGAGAGAAGAAGAAGAAGAAGAAGAAGAAGAAGAAGAAGAAGAAGAAGAAGAAGAAGAAGAAGAAGAAGAAGTGCAATATCAAATGATTATGTTTTATTTCTTCAACAACAAGAGGATGATATAGGATTGAAGGAAGATGATCCTATCTAATAACTTCCATTATGGAAAGACCTGACTCTCAAATGGGAATTGATGTCATGGATGAAAACATGAAACCTATGTAGGAAAATGTTGCATGTCACCGAAACATGTTGGTTGCAAATTAAATTTTAAGACCAAAAGAGATGCAAAAGGAGATGTGAAAAGGTACAAAGCTAATTTATTGTTGCAAAATGTTTCACACTATATGGTGACTCTCTTAGAATTATAGTGGCATATATAAGCGGAGCATTTTGATCTTGAATTACATCAAATAGATGTGAAGACCGTGTTCTTCAATGTTGAAATCAAAGAAACGATCTATATAGTGCAACCAGCAAATTATGTATCCAAAACGCAAATGATTTTATCTATAAACGAAATAAATGCCTACATCTATGGACTCAAACAAGTATCTAGGCAAAAATATTTCGAATTTCATCACGTGATTATTTTGTTCGGTTTTGAAATCAACTTGGTGGATGAATTATATTATAAGTTATGCAGGAGTAAGTGTATTTTATTTATTTATATGTCAATGACACATGTTTGCTAGCAATGATATTTGTTTATTGCATGAAACCAAAATATTTCTACATGAAAATTTGATATGAATTAAAAAGAGCTAGGTAACGACTCTTAGTATTAAGAATCCAAATAATCCAAGATGGCTTTCGGGGCATTCTTGGATTATCATCAAACAACTATATCGAAAAGGTTCTCAAGAGATATGACATGCATGAATGTAAATCAGGTTATACCCCTTATGACTAAGGAAGATAAGTTTAGTCTATATCAGTACCCTAAATTAACTTTGAAGAAAAGGAAATGAAGAAGATTCCCTATGCCTTGATAGTAGGAAGTCTTATGTATGCTCAGGTTTATGCGCATCCAGATATTGCGTACATTACAAGAATGTTGGGCAGACACATTTAAGCAACCCAATGACGGCATGGGAAAGCAGTTAAATGGGTTTTGCGGTAATTAAAGAGAAAAAAAAGACTACATATTCACATATCGGATGTCATATTATCATATTGAAATCATCGGATATACTAACTCTGATTTTGCTAGATGCCAAAATAATATGATATCTACATCAGGCTATATGTACTTGCTCGCTGGATATGGTATCTCTTGAAAGAGATTAAAATAGTCTCGTATAGCATCTTCCAACATGGTAGTAGGATATGTAGCTTGTTATGAGGCATGCATACAACAATGGGATATGGTTGTCGAATTTTGTCACTAGGTTGTACATAGGAGATTACATTGAAAGACCACTCTCAAGTTTCTATGTGACAATGTCATACAACCATGGGATATGGTTGTCGAATTTTGTCACTAAGCTATACATAGGAGATTATATTTAAAGATCACTCAAGTTTCTATGTGACCATGTCGTACTATACTGCAACAACAACAACTCTACGAAATCAAAGATCAACATCAAATTCTTGATTGTGAGAGAAAGAATTCCGGTAAATGAAAATTTTCTATTAAGCACATCATAACAAGCTCAATAATTGTGTGGATTCACCTACTAAGAGACTACCATCCTAAGTGTTTCATAAGAACACTCTTAGTCGTTCCAAATTCTAGTGGGAGTTTTCTATATTCTTTTTTAGTACTTTTATTTTGAGATGCTTCACTTATTTAAGATTATTGAAGTTTTCTATAGAAATTTTCATTTGGTGTATTTAGACTTTGTTTTCTAGTATATGGTTTGATCTCACTAACTTTTAAGGAGGACCAATTAGAAACAAGGTTTGAAATCCTGTGCGGTATGTCGTTTCCTGACGCGCGGAAGTAGGATGATAAAATCTCTCAAATTGGTCCAAATCCACCATTAGTATATAAATACCGCATAAATTCTCCAAATACAGCAAATACATATTCTACAAAATAACGCAAATGCCGCACACTCTTTTCATTAAAATTTTCCTAAAATACCTCAAAATGTGCATTTATCTTAAAAACCACAAAATTTTAATTTTTTTAGTCATAATTTTATATTTATATGTACTATATATAATATTATATATATATATATATATATATATATATATATATACTTGCGATATGATTAAAAGTTGCGGTATACATTAAGAGAAGGGTTACAAGTAAATTTAAAAGTGCGGTGTGCTGACAGGAAGTGGTATTTTAAACATTGATTAGAAATATGCAAATTGAGGTCATATAGCATGAAATTTTCATACTACACATCCACTTCATGATTCATGACATTCATTTAAATAGATTTACGTGATAATTGATAGGTATAGTTACGATAGATGTAGCGAATGCCATTTTAATCGTATGCTAGTATTGTATGGACCAGATTGGTTTTCAAAATACATTATGGTAGTAACATTAAAGTTGAGCTCTTTCGATTATTTTTGTCATGCATAATAATAATATTAAACATAGATCACAACTGGGAGATAGTTGGATCCTTAATCCAACATTGGGCTTATATGTTAGATGATTATCTATTGTGGATTATCAATATGAATTTCCCGTTAAAAGTGATCTAATGCGATTTATAAATATTGGGCTTTAAACTATCTAATAAGTTGTGGCCCTAAAATGTGTAGAGACTACGGGCTTCTATTTATGTGATAGGTTGAAACAGGAAGTCCACTGGTATAACCTAATGTTTGCTTATAAATACGATCGGTCCTTAGGTTATGCATAATTGCTTGTCATTTTTTGATATCTTGTCGTTAGAGTCAAAATGAGACAAGAGATAAACAAATAAGCTCTCTGAAATATATTGACCTAAAAGAATAACCGTTATACATTCATCAGTTAGATACGTTTCTGTTATTGGTGTATGATTTATTAACTATTCAATATGATTCATTTTTGGAATTAGATGATTATTTTTTACTGGTGATATTCAATATTGATCATGTTTAGGGTAGTTAGCTAATTTAATTAAAATATTGGCTATTCACCTAAATTACGAATTACTCTCGAAATCTCATATTAATATATACGTTGTCCATATTATATTCAACTAAACAGGAGAAAAAGAAAAAGAAATCAATTAATTTTGAAAGCTATGTACAAACGAGCAATGTAGACCGTATAAATATATAACGACATAAATGGTCGTATATTACAAAGAATATCTATGAGATATCCCTATTTTTCTTATTGCAAACAAAAGAAAACATCCAATAGAACCAAGCTCACAGGCACGTGCAAATACAGAGCATATGTAAAATCCTCGAGAATTTCATACAGCGGTGACAATGATTTTCATCCATGATTGTCGATTTCTTTTTCGGATTTCAATCTTTGAAGTAAAATCAAGGATATCGATCGACTCAGACCATCACGAGGCCTGCATTAAAAATTTATTATTCATTCTCGCTATTTATTTTCGTTCAACTTGAGAAAATCAAAAGTGAATAAAAAAAAATCAACAAGTTGGAATCTTATTGGACTACCATTTTCAAGGGAAGGATGTTCATATCTTGATGAAGAAGCGTTACCATCATGGCTGTTACTGTCATTGTTGTAGACCTAACACATATCACGTTACACAAATTTAGTTATAAGAAATAATTAATACCTTGTTTGGCATGATTTAATCATACATTATTAACCATTTATTTATTATTTCTCCAAGATATATTGCTGTGATACGAACTATATTCTATATATACACACCCTCTTTTAATTTTTAATTATTTTTTTCGAATTCTATCGCGATGATAATACTTCTGCGTGACAAAATTCCGGCGAGCAAAGTCTTTGCCCTTTAGATTTTGTAGGAGAGAATTGCGTGACAGAAAACTGAAATGCTCAAAAGGTTTAATTTTCAGTAATAAAATATCAACCGTATTATAGGACTACCCGTGATGAAACTGAGCTAGAGCAAGTGGTTAAGAGGGGCTAATTTGAAAGAAAGAAAAATTGAAAGGTGCCTAATTTGAAAATTTTCTATGTAGACTAAAAACAATTAAACAATAATTAAAAAAAGAAACCCTTGCTATATATATAGGAGCTAGGCACCTGACTATTATTTGGGGTTTTATCGGAGAGCTTGACAGCGGTGTAGGCAGCTGCGCCAGCGAGGGCACCGAGTGGCGGGGCCAGCATGTATATCCACACTCCGCTGTAATTTCCCGATGCAATTGCCGGCCCCAGAGTCCTCACCGGATTCATTGACGCACCTGTTGTTACTCTGCCAATATTTTAACAAATAACGCTCAAATTAGCCAACTAAAACTAAAAGAATTTTTAATTAACTATCGTTTTGTAAATTTTAGGTGAATAGCCAACATTTTATAAATTTTAAGTAAATAGTCAACGTTTTGTTAGGGTATTTCAGTTCATTTACACGTGCAAATATTTGGTCATGGTTATTTACCAAAAACTTAATAAAAAAAAGTTGGTTAAATGACAAACCAAAACTGTAAATAAGGTTATATATCTAATGGACTCTTATTTTAAAGATTTATTTATTATAGTACTAAATGAATTAAGTGAACACTTTTATTAGGGTTTAAGCAATACCCCCCCTAATCAGTAATAAGTAATAAACTACGGTAGACAAAGACTGACCTTTTTTTTTTCTTAATTCAATAGCCATATGATCGTAATAATTAGATTTTAATAACAGTCCATTATTTAAAACAAACATTTCAAATAAAAATTTATAACTGAAGAATACATTTAATTTATTTATTTCATTACTCCATTATTATTATTTTATTTTTATATTTTTTCTTATGTTCTTATTATTGTTGTTAATTAACGTTTCTAGTTGTGTATATATGTATCTTTTAATGTCAGTTATTTTTTTCAGGCAGATACATAGTATTACGCACTTGTCTCGCACTCGATTACAAGACACCACAATAAAAATGTACCATGGCATTAACACATTTTAGAAATTCTAAGAAGGCCCAAACAAATCAACAAATTCATGGTAATTTAACACCCGAGGTACTACTTAGTAAATGCCTACATGACTATAATCTTTGTCTTCTAAGTATTTCATTGACTAATGCAATTT
The DNA here is from genome assembly GCF_054948205.1 of Urtica dioica subsp. dioica. Classification (NCBI taxonomy): domain Eukaryota; kingdom Viridiplantae; phylum Streptophyta; class Magnoliopsida; order Rosales; family Urticaceae; genus Urtica; species Urtica dioica. Next base: position 13,413,746 of record NC_142756.1, read on the forward strand.
TGGTGGTAAACTAATTGGTCTTCAACTGATTATTTATTTATATATATATACTAATTGGTCTTCAACTGATTATTTATATATATATATATATATATATATATATATATATATGTGTGTGTGTGTGTGCGCGCGCGCGCGCGCGCGCTTTCAAACAGTATATTCATCTATACATGTTAACAAAACTGTTTATTCATGAATATGATTCTAAAAAAAATTCACGAGGAAATAAACACCCATGATCAGGAATTAAACATATATAACTGTATTTATATTATCTCACCCGGCAACAAGATTGTTGAGCAGAACCGTACCAGAAACTGCTATAGCCGCCAACTCTCCCACCTTGTACCCAATTTAACCCATATAAGATTGTGGTTTTTAATTATACACGCATTTGATACCCATAGTACAAATAAATTAAAGTAACATAATTCAACAGTAAGTAAAATCAGAACTTGAAAGTAATAATATAGAAACATTAATTAGTCATGATATGCGAGTGTAAAAAACTGAATTGTACTTTTTTATCATTTTATAATTCGTTGAAATAAAATATAATGCTCCACAATTCTACTTTACGTCAACATATAATATGTTAAAAATAAAAAATTATGCAATAGCAAAATGAACTTGTTTGTACTCTAAATATAACTATTGAAAAAATTATACAAAATTAGCAAAAAATTACGGTCAATTTTTTTTTTTACATGTAGATTAAATTTTTTTATAATTATTATAAGCAATTTATTACTTTCAAAATAAATAATCTTAGGATAAAAAAAAATTGAAACATCATTATTGTACGTTTTGTCTATTTCACCAATTTTAGGCAAATCTTGTTTTGCAAACCCAATAATTTAAATTGACTATTTAGCTAAATCACCTTCGAAAAAAAAAAACAGAAGCGACCCTAATCCTACGTAATTATTTACTGCTTAATTTAGCTATAAATTAAAATATATCTAAGAAAAATGTCAATATACTCAACGTATATTGCTTGAAAATGTCATGAATAAATGCAAAGAGAGCAGAGCGAGGCATGCACATACGTACGTACCGCACGTGTATCGGTAGAGACAGCCATGACCACAAACATGAGGACGAATGTGATAATGAACTCGTGCGCAAATGCATATCCGTGGGCAATAGTCGGCACCGTGACTCCGCCGTTAGCGTAGGGCTCATAGACAGCCTTGAGAGCAAAGCCGGCCGACACGGACCCCAAACTCTGGACCACCGCGTAGGGCGCCACGTGGGCCCACGGAAAGTGGCCCAAGGAGGCGAAGGCAAAAGTGACGGCCGGGTTTATGTGGGCCCCGGAGATGTGGCCCGTGGCCAGTATCACGGCCAGCACCGCCAGCCCGGCCGCCGCGCCGTTCGCCATCACCGTGGCCGGCGTGGCCGTGGGCCCGAAGCTGGATTGGTTTATTATCGGAGCCGCCGCGGCCGTGAACACCATTATGAATGTGCCTAGGAACTCCGATCCCAGCTGTTTTGTACGTGATATAAAAACCAAAATTTAGAAAAGAAAAGAAAAATGAAAAATAAGGGATTCGGAAGTGACAAAATTAACAATGTGTATATTATATAATTCAAAAAAATTAGGTACCTAGACAACTAAAATGTTTGAAATTGCTATATAGTCAACGTTTCGTAAATCTTAAGAAACTAACCACAAAATATGACGTGGTATTCATGGTTTGCATTTTCATTTAAATAAAATAATGGGGTTTTTACATCAATTTATGCGTGTAAATATATGGACGTGACTATTTATCTATGATTTACGAAACGTTGATTATATAGCAATATAAAACTGAAAATATGGCTATAACCCTAATGGACCCATTATAATTTTGTAGCATTGTGTAGCGAATATTACTAAAATATAAATGAACTCAATATTTCTAAAGTCATATTTTGGATGAGATGGCCGATCGGTAATTTTTTTTTCTTTTTTCTTTTTTAGTTGTCTGTTGTATTTTGTGGATCTATCAATCTTACATTATACATATATCTATCTATGGTCATCTCATGATCTCTATCTCTAGCTTACTACCTACATATTATCAAAACACTGTGATATGATCTTCGTCTGCTATTTACGTTCATCCTATATCCATGATCACTAACTCGATAACAACTTGAATTGACTCGAGTAAAATGGTTATGATTATTTACATTAATCGAAATAAACATAAATCATATAAATTCTATAACTTAAAATGGTAACAAAAAGTTTCTGAATCTTTTGAGCTTTAAGCTGTTCCTCTTTGACATTTCTTTGATTATATACTAAACTCTAATTAGTATATAATCAACTAAAAGTCAAAATTCAACAGTTTTTTATGATATGAGTTGTGCAATGTCTTTTATAATTTCGTGACAGCTGGTCGCTTAGGAAACAAGCGGTCAATAAATAAAAAATGAAAAATAAAAAAACGATTACGAAAAGATATATTTTATAAGTAAATAATTCTATAAAATTGTCAAATTTTAACTTTTAGTACATGAGTTAAGTAAAATGACGAAAAGTAAATTTATAAAATAAAATAAAAAAGTGTAGTATGCATAAGTAAATTTATAGAATGCATGCATTGAAAATGAGAATCCTTTTTGGATCCTTCAAATGCTTAGTGTGGTATATAAATACATGTCATGTGAAGTTAACTACCAACAATGCTGTTACTTATTTATGGAATAAGCTTCTCAATAATTTAGTGGTCAGTCGTAATGCGTACGTACATATTACATTAATATGAAGTTGTCAATGATATACCACTCTATATATTCTATACCTTGCGAGCAAGAGAGACGTTGGACTCTGGAAAAGCTCCCAAGCAATTCATTTCTGGCGTTTGAAGATTTTTCTTATCGACCACTTATATTTTTATAACAAAAAATATAAGGAAAAATAAAAGTAAGTATATAACTATAAGCACTGTAGTTTTGTGTGTTTTGTTGTTGAAATATTTGGGGGCCTTATATAAGGACGCAAAAATAAGCCATGAAGTTGGGAAGCACTTATTTTTGTTTTGAAACCAATGTTGCTTATCATCAATTTGTTTTGAAAAGTTATACGGTATTAACTATATGTTTTGAAATGAAATGCAGCTTTTAATTCCAATTTCGCAGGACTGCAAATGATTAAATCATATATTCATGAATGTCTTTTTCGTATATCTTTTTGTGTACCATAGATCCATCTAGAATATAGAGGTACGCCAAGTCATTGTTATCCCAGCCTCAAGTTGATACCAAAAAGTTCTAAATAATTGTCATGATTTGTCTGAAATTCTCCTTAACATTAAGAGCCTAATAAAGTTCTAATACTTGCATTTTATTGCAAATCTATGGTGTTGGCTCAGATATGTGGTTTCTTATGGTTTTTGTGGATGATATTTGAATTGGATTAGTGGTAAAACATATGTGGATGATATTTGAATTGGATTAGTGGTAAAACATGTACTCTTGGCTATGCGTAGGCAAGGTTGGCCCACAAAAATTTGTTTTTAGGGTGCTATTGATCAGCTTGTCTATTCATCAATTCCCCCTTAATTTTCTTTTTCTTTTCATAACCATTCATTTTCATTTCAAGTAAAAGTCAAATTTATTATATGAGATCAAAGAATACAGCAACCTATGAAGAATCAAATGAGAATCGGTGGGATGTTACTTGTTTTTAATCCTTCCCGCGACAACTGGAGGAGCAAATGGTGACATTTATATTCATTTACAAATTTATCACCTCGAAAAATTAAGTTTTATTATTATAAAATTAGAAATTTAGAGTTATGGCATCCAATTTAAGGGAATACTAGTCCAAATGTACAGCTTAGCATCTTGGTCCGAATTTAAGCACCACTCTAGTGTGTGTTTAATTGCACACCTGTTTCATTGTATTGAGCCTTTAAACAAAGGTTTAGATTGCTATTTTATGAGGCTCCAATGAATCTTTAACTCTGTTTCTCGTTCTACACAATATTTATGTTCTTATACTCAACTTGGATAAAAGCGATTATATTACAAGGAAAATATTGCTTGACTGTACCAATTCAAGATACATAATTCAAATAACTTCATCCATGAAGCGTTAGCAAAAAAAAGAAAGACACGTCACATATAACACAAAATGTTATCCATTCATAACCTAAGACTAATCTCAAAAGCAACGCTTCCGAGTTTTTCAGCCACAGAGCTCGGTCTAATATATCGGGTCTCAAAAAGTGTTTTGACTTGTCCGACTGATATCTAGTAGCTAGGCAAAAGTGCAGTCCCTTGACCAGTGTCCCGGCTTACCACATTTGTAGCACGACCCCGATGAAGCCGATCCTCCAATCTGAGGCGAAGGATTTGAGGACAGAGCGGAAGGACAGTCTCTCGCCCAATGCCCTTCCTTTCCACACTTGAAGCAAGAAGAAGAAGAGCTAGTCTTTGCAGTGTAGTTTGTCGTGTTGTTTGCGTTTGTATTGGTCGAGTTACCGTACACCTTAGAAGCACTGAATCCGGGTGATTGAGAGTTCTCGTTACACCACTTGAAGAACCCACAAGAACTCCCCTGTTGAAAAACAAAATCTGATTCTTGTACTTTTGTTGTTTACATGTACATGTACCAAAGATCAACTGAAACTGTAACAAGCGTTGAAGCACAATCCCATCGGTGAAAAAAGAAAGCTTAAAAGAATAAAAGCAACTTGGCAAATGTTTCCCATGAGCAGTTTTTTAGATTGTACATGAAAAGCTACAACACATTAAGCTTCTAAATACTTGAGAGGCAAAAAACATTTTCCGAACACTGTAGGCCCGTTTACATTGATAGCCAAACATAACATCACCGATGATAACAGAAAAGGCAAAAGTAAGGTACTAATCCATATCAAACAACATTGGCTAATTTCAACTTGCAATAATTAATTTTCTTAATGTTCACTCAATTTTCGAAATTTTTTTTTAATTCAAACACCGAGCTTATCATCAAACCAATCAACTAAGTTTCAGACACCAATAAATCTAATCTAGATATCAAGTCTAAACATCGCAAGCATTTAATTATTCAAGAAATGGATATACTAACATTCATGGGTGTTCTTGTTATCTTAGTTGGCAAAACTTCGAAGATATAAGCTAAAAGCCAGAGCTGTAAGGTTCAAAAACCACATTACCTCACTCGAAGGACATCGATAGAATTGCTGGCCGACATTCTTGCCGGTTTTCGCCGTCAAGGTCAAGCACAAACCAGCGCCGCAAGGACAATCAAGACCTGGATACAGAGAAGAATTGCTTCCATAGCTCCCACCAGCGGCCATGGAATTAGGTCCGGAAGAAGCACTGTCACACCACTCAAAGAAGCCACAACCTCCATTTTCCTTTCAAACAAACAACAACAGAAAGGGAAAAAATATCAGTGTCTCTGAACAAATAATAAAAAATAAAAATAAAAACCCTTGAAATCAAACAAAAATAAATATAAAAAATAAACCTGTCTAGCAGGACACTTGTAGAACTTTCTACCGGGATTCTTCTCCGTATTAGCGGTCAGGACCAAACAAAGCCCTAATCCGCAAGGGCAGTTCTTCTCGGCTGCAGACGAATCGATGATCGAACCAGAGGCGAAATTACCAGATTGACCTCCGCCGCCTCCAGAATCGCAGTCTCGCGCCCAATGCCCTGGCTTCCCGCACTTGAAGCACGAACCTCCTCCTCCGCCGCCGCTGGCGACGTTCTCGAATCCGGTGGCTCTCGGAAGCGCGATGGTCTGGTTTCCTTTGAGAGCCGCCGTGTATAGGCCGTCGTTGATTTGGCCGTCGGAGACGAGATTCGGGACGGAGCCGATGGCTCCCGACGGTGGAGTGATTCTCCGGCGCTTGGAAGCCAAAGCTTCGGCCTCAGCGGCCATAGCGAGAGAGAAGAAGGTCTCGTCGTCGTCATCTTCGATCTCGATAACCGGTTTCTTTGCTGCCATTTTTGCCTCTCTCTCTCTATCCCTCAGATTTTTTTTTTCCTTCTCTTTTTTGGTTTCTTCAAATTTCTTCTTCAACTTGCTTGTACACAAATTACAAACTCTCTCCCGCCCTTTTTCTCTTGCTTTTTTTGTATGAAATTGCAATTTTGCCCCAAAACTTTATCCGATTTTTACTTGGGAATTTGAGCAGCAGTACTACCGTTACCGTTACCGTACCGGACCCCAATTTTGGGGGATATCGCTTATCGGAGAGGAAACCGAGGGGATTCAGACCAAAAAAAGGAAACCGGTACCGGTAGGAAACCACTTACCGGAGAGGAACCCGACAAAAAATGTAGGAACCCGAAGGGTATTCAGACAAATATTTTACAATAATAAAAATAGTTTTCATAGTTAAAACTTCAAATAAAGGTTCATACCAAACATAAACTGGGTTCTTAAACAAAAAATACCATAAGCAGAGTATAAATTTATTACAACACGTACGATAAAATACACTAATTATAAGTGGAGTGTCTCGGAGGTTGAAATCTGCGTCGCCTAAATCAGCGGCGTGGTTGATCATCCACCATCATGTTATACTGGTACCTGATGAGTGCGTTTTATACGTACAAATCGCTCGTTCCCGGACATGAATCGAAGCGAATCCTTAAGTGTTTTTGATATATTTTGTGTTTTTTATTTGTTATTATAGTTTTTCATGATCTAAAAGTGTTTTGAGGGCAATGGAGCAACTTTGGGATGATTTGAAGATTTTTCGGACGAGTTAGAGCTAATCAAGAAACATGGCGTCTTCTTCTGTATGATTTGAGATTTTTAAGTGATGATTCTGGATAAATTCTTTCCATCATTGGATAGAGCTATCTCTTAGCTTTCCAATGCATATTTATTTGTGAAAATCGGACATCGGAGCAAGAAGATACGGCCGATACAAAAACAGTGCGCGCATCCGGAAGAATCCTCGCACCGCGAGAAAAAAGTGCGCGCCGCGAGGATCTCCAGACTACCATTGCGCGCCGCGAGCATTCGACACGTGCGCCGCGCATTCCTTCGGGTTATGACGGACTTTCTTTCCGTTTTTTATGTTTTTGGGTCATTTGAACCATTCCAAAGGCCCAATGCTCCGAAAATCACCCATTGACCTATATATTCGACTTTAAGCTCTCAAAAACACATCTTCCATTTTGTTTAAGTTTCTCTTTTATTGTTTGGTTGTTCTTGAGAGCTTTTGAAAGAGGAAAAAGACGTTCTTCAACGGAATTGACAACCCGACGAGCTCTCCTTCTCCGAATTCATTCGTTCTTCTTTCTTCTCTTCTTTTATTTATTTTATTGTTCTAAATTATTGTTGAACATCAGTTTTATTTAATATGAATTCTATTTTGGTGTCAATCTTTATTTTGTTGCTTTTACTTATTCTGTTATGTTTAGCGTTGATTATGAACACCATTAGAGGCTAAGTTTCTTATGGGGTTGCGATGTAGCCGGGATTGATAATGGTTGGGGGTTCATTAGGTTTAGATAATTATTGTTTGCTTCATTATTATGGATTGCTTGATATGAATTGTTCCTTATGTTTTCTAATGTTTGATCACCATTAGAGTTGTTATCTAGGATTGTTTAGCTACTCGAGAGAGACTTAATAATCGTGCTTTTGTTCATGTCTTCATAGTTGATCCTAGGTTAGAAAATCTAGGCAATTTATGTAATCGTTTGAACTCTTGTTTCATTGCGTGTGATTGTTTTAATAGGATTAGATGCCGAGAGGATAATAATTCGTCAATTACATAGGTTTGCTAGAACACTCGAGAGAGGCTAGTGAATAAGTTTGATAGAGTGAGATTAGCATCCATAGGAGTAGATTTTGTTGTTCAAACCCGAAACCCCCGACCTAGTTAGCTCCGGTGAAGTCGTGACCTCTACCTTCTCTTCTTACAAAACTCGTATTTAATTATGTGCTTTAGTTTATTATTACTCTTGCTACAAACATCTTCTTAATATTATTTGGAGTTAATTAGTATCAAGTTTTAGGAAATCGTTGTTTCACTAGTCTCTGTGGGTACGATACTCGAATTTACATTCTATATTACTTGAGCGACACACGTACGCTTCCGTGCGCGAGTTATTTTCGCAATAGTACCACGTCATGGAACTAGAATCACTCGTGAATGAAGAATCGGTCGACGGATTTGGCCAACCTCTTGATCCCAGAGTGCGATCTTCTTGGATCAGAGGACCCCGAAGATCCACCGGGACCTTCATCTATTTCTTCGTCGGAGTCCCCTAGACTTTTGTGAAGGTCTGCTCGCATCGACTCACACAAACTCTCACGTTCCTTCTTCTTTTGAGAGCGTACGTAGAGTAACTCCTGCATTTCCTCCTGTACTTCATGAGGAACCTGGTCGCACATCTTCACACTTTTTGTCTTCTCTATGTTTGCCAAGTGATTTTTCACACGAGTGATTCCACCACCGCTAATGATGTACCCGCAAAATTTGCATTTGCTTGCATTCGGTCGTCCTTCGACGGGCTCGCAATACTTGTATGCCGGGTCGGACGCCATACTTCATAATCATAATCATTTCAATTCCACATATTCACAAATCACCATAACAATCATCAAATTAATTTCAATTCAATATAACCATCACAATAATTATCAAATTCATTTTAATCAACATTTCAAGTCATTCAACTTAATCATAATAAAAATCATCAATTCATAATCTAATGAAGATTAATTCAACATTTCAAGACTATCATCATGACAATAATCAAATAATCTCGATTAATTAAAATTCTACAATATCATCACAATAATCATCAATTCATATGAAAAAAATCAACATAACCATCCCAATAATCATCAAATTAATTGTAATCAACATTTTAATTCAACTTCATCATGACAATAATCAACTAATCTCGAAATTAATTTAAATTCAACAATATCATCACAATAATCATCAATTCATAAGAAAAAAATTGAAAAAAAATCCTAAAAAATGAAAAACTCGAATGATACCTCTGAGGTTCCCCGAGATTTGGACAAAATCGGCTTCGATTGTGCGGGATCCGACGGGACGCAAACCAGAACTGAAGGAATTCGCGGGATTTGACCGGGATTCGAGCAAACGACGACGAGATGACACAGGATCCGGTCGGGAGGGTTTGCGCTAATTCCTTCCTCGGGATATAGTAGGGTTTCGCGGAATGAGGACCAACTCTTTTAAACAAAAAACGGGACCCGGTCCGAGGGGATCTGATCCGGTTCGACCGGGATTCGACCGGGTTTGGTTCAGGGGAACGGTTTCTGCTAGTCCCGTCCCGGTCCCCTCCGGTTCAAGGGATCCCGACCGGAACCCCCGGGATGTCGAACCTTGGTTAAAAGATAAGGAAAACTTTAGTAAGTTACCTCACATTTGAAAACCAAACTCGTGTTAAACACAAAAAATTAAGCTTTTGGATTGGTAAAATGCTCACAATACCCTTATTAAACAAAGTTCGAAATCACAAAAAAAAAAGTAAAAATTTCGAAATCACTAAAAAAACACGGGCACTCTAGCAAAGTAGTCAAATTGAAACATTGAATTTCAATTTAGCCAACGTTTTAGAAATTTTTGAAAATTAGCCACTTGGTATTATAAATTGCCTAAATGTTACAAAATTACCCCCACAATTATACCAACACATAAGCACGGTTTTATTTTAAGAAAAAAAAATAATTTATGTGATATATACGCAATCCTAATATCACTATATTGTGGAGAAAACTCCCTAGTACACACAACAAACAAATTAATTATCATTTCAATAACGTTTAGAGAAAAGAAAACAAAAATTGATTGTATAATTTAGAATACTGAAATAACAATAACCAATGAACACAATCGCTTATAACCAATAATTAACGATTAATAATTGTGCATAAAACCCAATAAACTGAAAATCAGCAAGTTATTAACATATATTAACGATTATTAGCCATAACGGAGGTTAAAAAAAACATCGCAGTTAATAGTCGATAATAACTGTTAATAGGTTTCTGGTAGAAACCTATTAACAGTTATTACTGAATATTAGTTAAAGCAGAAACCTATTAACAGTTATTAACGACTTTTAATTGCGCTTTTTATGTTTTTGATCTTTGTCCATGGCTAAAAAATGTGACGAGAGAGTGAGTGAGAGAGATAGAGATAGAGATAGAGAGAGAGAGAGAGAGATAGAGAACGTGAAGAGAGAGAGAGAGAGAGAGAGAGAGAGAGAGAGAGAGAAAGAGGTATAGATAACTGAGATCCTAATAATTAGTGATTTTTGAATAATAAATTAGATTTAATTAATTTTGAAAATAAATTATATTAACTAATTAATAAGGGTAAAAATGGTATAAACAATGTGCCACATAAGTAGAATGGCTAGAAATCAAAAAAATCTAAAACGTGTGACAAAACGAAATTCTTAGGTTTGAATAGGCTTAGTTAGTTACAATTCTCAAAATCAAATGCACAACCTTCGAAACGATTGAAAAGATCAAGACAAAAAATTTCGAATTACTAGTGTTAGACTAATCTATTTTTTAAGTTTCTGCCTTTATTTTTATATCTTCGAAAGTTTTACCTTCATTTTTCTAGTGATTTCGAAGTTTTTTACTTCATATTTCTAATCATTTTGAAGTTCTATAACAAAAGTATTTTAGTCGTTTTACTTATCCAAAAACTTAAATTCTCTAAAGTGTTCGAAATAGAACTTGGTTTTCAAATGTGAGACAACATATAACTTTGTTTTCCAAAGATAAAATGTGATTATTTTGGCCTAAAGTTTTAAAAATAAGGTTAATATTTATTATATTTTCTTTTGATATTTGTATATATATATTAATCTAGCAACGTAGCCAATTTCAAACATGGTTTTAACGATGTAACCAACGTTTGATAAATTTTATAATCTAGCCATTTACAGAAATAAACGGTTAGAAAATATCGAAAATACCCTTATGTAACATAAATGATAGAAACCAAATACAAGCCAACAATTCAGCCAGTCGAAGTTTATTGTGCATAAAATAAACGGAAATTAACTGAAATTAACAAAGTAGCGGAGATTAACAAAAAATTAGAAAGAAATAAACGTCAATAACCAACTTTGCCAAATATAGAATTTATTTTAAAATTCTAAATATATACACGTGTATTAACTTTGAAAATTCGTATTGAAAATTTGATCGGCTTGTGAATAACACCGTATTAAATGCGTATTAAAGGAAAGGAAAGAAATATCAATTGATAACACCATCGACAACTTCAAACTGGTGGACATTGATCAGCTCTACCTGGACATATGTAAATTTGCCATAATTAACATAAATATCAGACAAACATGAAAATGGCGGGGCAGACGCCCTCGACAATGTGTCAAGCGTTTTGCCTCACACTCACTGGAACTGCATTCGAATGGTTTCAAAGGCTAAAGCGAGGATCGGTCAAATCTTTCGAGGACCTTCAAGAAAATTTTCTAACACGGTTCGCTGCGTCACGTGTTCGAAGGAAAGATAAGTCGCATCTCCTGACATTCAAGCAAGGAAGCCATGAGACCCTTTAGCATTACCTAAACAAATTCATCGAAGAATCAAACAAGGTAGACGATTATGATGACAGCGATGCAATTTACGCCTTCATCGACGGGCTCAAAACCAACAACTTCCTAATATCGCTGGTAAAACAACGACCGACGACCATGTCGGAACTCATCACTCGCGCCACCCAACATATCTCCGTTAAGGAATACCTCGATACTCGAAAGACCAGCGACAGAGGAAACCGTCGAAGAGAAGACGATGAATTCGAAAGCGATTTATGAAGAAAGAAGAACCGGACTACGATGGCTACTGTCTCGAACGTTCGTCCACCATCAAACCCGCGACCTCTACTGCTCGAAAAGTTCCAAAGAAACGCAGACTTCATTCCGCTCGAAGCCACGCCAAATAGGACCTTTTCATTACACAAGAACATGTTCACCGACCCGATGCCCATGTATACAGATCCATCCATGTGAGACAAGAGAAAGTACTGCGAATTCCACAAAGATCACGAGCATTTCACCGCCAACTGCATCCAACTCAGGAGGCAAATTGAGGAGCTGATCCAGAATGGAGAATTAAAAGATTTTGTCCTATTGATAGTTGCCAACCCAGACCCCGCTGAAAGGAGACGCGTTACACAAGCCAACAAACAGCAAGACCGCGGGAAGAGGCCTGCCACCGACAACAACCGTGGCGCCCAAGGGAGTGCGGCAAAAGCCCCACTTCATATTGTTACGACAATCTTTGGGGGACCCGAAACGGGAGACACTGCACATGAATGAAAAAACTACGCGCGAGCAGCAACTGGGGAAGCTCACTCTCCTCACATCAACCTTACGGAAAGAAAATGGCCAACCACCCCGTATGAAACAATTCACTTCACCGAGGAAAAACCCCTCCAAGTGATGCACCCGCACAACGATGCAATCGTCATTAAGGCGCAAGTAGCAAACAACATGATAAAAAAGAATCCTCATTGACAATGAGAGCTCAGCCGACATACTATTCAAAATGGCCCTTGAACGAATGGACCTGGGCGAGATCCACCCAACCCCAGTCAAGACCCCGCCTTTCGGTTTCACCGGAGAGCGTGTCGACACGGAAGGGTCCATCAATCTCCCAGTTACCTTCGGAACAGAAAGGGAAGCCCAAACCACGCGATTGGTTAACTTCTTAATTGTGGACCACCCTTCCGCCCACAACATTATCATAGGACGTCCTACGCTCAACAAACTCCGCGTCGTCACCTAAACATACCACATCCTCATGAAGTTCCCGATACTGTCGGGGGTCGGAGTAATGAAAGGAAGTCAGACCGATTCAAGGATGTGCTACATTCAGGGATCCCACAACAAGAAGGTCAACATCACTGAAGAAAATGATAAGATAATGGGGGCTATATACCAGATCGAAGACAATATCTCAGAGGAGATCAGCAAAGCCCAAATGTTCGGAGACCTGGACCCAAGGGGGGTTAACAGAATAAAAAAATAAAGAGAGCTCGCGTCATCGAGACTCTAACAAAAAAAGAGCTCGTACCGTCAAGATTCTCACAAAAAAAGAGCTTGCACCGTCGAGACTCTAACAAAAAAAATAAAAGAGCTCGCCCCGTCGAGACTCTAATAAAAAAATATATAAAGAGATCGCGCCGTCGAGACTCTAAAAAAAAAAAAAGAGCTCGCGCCGTCAAGAATCTAATAAAAAAAATATAAAGAGATCGCGCCGTCGAGACTCTAACAAAAAAAAATAAAAGAGCTCGCGCCGTCGAGACTCTAATAAAAATATATATAAAGAGCTCGCGCCGTCGAGACTCTAACAAAAAAAAGAGTTCACGCCATCGAGACTCTAATAAAAAAAATATAAAGAGCTCGCGCCGTCGAGACTCTAACAAAAAAAAGAGCTCGCGTCGTCGAGACTCTAATAAAAAATATATAAAGAGCTCGCGCCGTCGAGACTCTAACAAAAAAAAAAAGAGCTCGCGCCGTCGAGACTCTAATAAAAAAAATATAAAGAGCTCGCGCCGTCGAGACTCTAACAAAAAAAAGTGCTCGCGCCGTCGAGACTCTAACAAAAAAAGAGAGCTCGTACCGTCGATACTCTCACAAAAAAAGAGCTCGCGCCGTCGAGATTCTAACAAAAAAAAAGAGATCGCGCCGTCGAGACTCTAATAAAAAAATATATAAAGAGCTCGCGCCGTCGAGACTCTAACAAAAAAAAAAGAGCTCGCGCCATCGAGACTCTAATAAAAAAAATATAAAGAGCTCGCGCCGTCGAGACTCTAACAAAAAAAAGAGCTCGCGCCGTCGAGACTCTAATAAAAAATATATGAAGAGCTCGCGCCGTCGAGACTCTAATAAAAAAAAATAAAAAGAGCTCGCGCCGTCGAGACTCTAACAAAAAAAGAGCTCGCACCATCGAGACTCTAACAAAAAAAAAGAGAGCTCGTACCATCGAGACTCTCACAAAAAAAGAGCTCGCACCGTCGAGATTCTAAAAAAAATAATAAAAGAGCTCGCGCTGTCGAGACTCTAATAAAAAAAATATATAAAGAGCTCGCGCCGTCGAGACTCTAACAAAAAAAAGGAGCTCGCGCCGTCGAGACTCTAATAAAAAAATATAAAGAGCTCGCGTCGTCGACTCTCACAAAAAAAAGAGCTCGCACCGTCGAGACTCTAACCAAAAAAAGAGCTCGCACCGTCAAGACTCTAACAAAAAAATATAAGAGCTCATGCCGTCGAGACTCTTCAAAAAATATAAGAGCTCGAGCCGTCGAGACTCTCGTAAAAAAAATAACAAAAGAGATCGCGTCGTCGAGACTCTCACAAAAAAACTGGCGCCGTCAATACTTTTACAAAATATTATTTTGAAAAAGATTGCACAGATAATCTATAGACTCTTAAAGATTATACAACTATTAATGCTATAAGGGAAATTGTTCATTTGCCGAATAAACCCAAAACTGGGACCCGCAAAAGTTACAACGGGCTAGAAGGACGCTCACAAGCTGCACCACCAAAAGGAAAAAACCAACAAATGATAGTTTTCCCAAAAACATACAAACATAGTAAATACGCAAAAAGACAAGCACGGAATGTCATAAGAGACCGTACGAACAAAGGACATGAAGGCTCCTAAAGCGACGAGTCGCTATCACCACTCAAGTCTACTCGATCCTCGCCCCAAGGGGGAACCGCCTCGTCCTCGCCATCGCCTGGCTCAGTCACCTCCGGAGGCAAGTCAGAATGAACATAGGAGAAGGAAATTGGGAGACCCGGGTTCTCCACGATCGTCTTCTTCTTCCCCTGAAAGATCCCAAACCAGTAAGAAACCAGACCGTCGTATGCTTGATCAGAGATGAGCTAGCCCCGCTCGATCATAGATGAGCCACACTCCGCCCGAGACACGTCACGCCCCATCCAAATAGTGTCACGATCTGCTCGAATAGCATGAAGGTCCGAACGCAGATATAGGAGCTCGGCCGCCTGATCACGGTCCTTTCTCGAGAAGGCAACAACCTCTTCTCGCAGCTTCTTAATCATTGAAGCGCCCTCATCCCGACCAGCCTTCAGACCTTCTTCCCTCGCAAGGCGGAGGATTTCGGACGATGTCTCGGCCTGCCTCGCCAAGTCACAAAAGTTGTGTTTAGCAGCAAAGAAAAAAAAAACACCGCAAAAAAAAAAAAAATCGAACACCAAATTCGGAAAACACCACCAAGTCAAAAAAAAATAGTGAGCAAAAATTCGAAAAAATCTGGGTAATTGAAGCTTACACATCCAAGTTCACTGGAATGTTCAAAACGGTACCGAAAAATTATAGTTTCACGCACGACGAGTCGCACGTAAAACTTGGGGGGTTAATGTTATGGCGTCATTTTTCGTATGGGAAAAACAACAATCCAAATGCACAAACGACGCAAAACCGGAGGACCCCTCCGCCAGGACCATCAAAACCAGAGGATCCCTCCGTTAAAACTCACAAAACCGAAGGATCCCTCCGGTAGAACCCACAAAACTGGAGGACACCTCTGGTAAAACTCACAAAACCGGAAGATCCCTCCGGTAAATCTCACAAAACCAGAGGATCCCTCCGGTAAAACTCACAAAACCGGAGGATCCCTCTGGTAGAACCCACAAAACCGGAGGATCTCTCCGGTAGAACCCACAAAACCGAAGGATCCCTCCGGTAAAGCTCACAAAACCAGAGGATCCCTTCGGTAGAACCCACAAAACCGGAAGATCACTCCGGTAGAACCTACGAAACCGGAGCATCCCTCCTGTAAAATCCACAAAACCGGAGAATCCCTCCGACCAAGTTTCCATAACTTTGCACATTTAAAATCCTATAAATACTCCTTCATATTTTCAGAAAAGGGATCCAAAAAATTTCAAGAGAACAAAAAAGCTCTCAAATCTCACAAACCTCCAGAAGCTCCCAAAACTCTCAAATCTCCCAAAATTCCCAAAAGCTCTCAAAACACCAAAAAAAAAACCGGAAAAGATCAAGAACAACGAAGAAGATGAAAAATTCAACAACAACGCGAAGAACACGAAGAACGCAAAGAACGCGAAGAACACGAAGAACACGAAGAACGTGAAGAACACGAAGAACGCGAAGAACACGAAGAACGCGAAGAACGCAAAGAGCGTGAAGAACATGAAGGCCGACTATTTGCGAAGTGACGAGGAGTCGGAAACCACTTTCCGGTGAGACAAAGACGACGATAATAGAAGAACTTCACCACACCTAACCTACGTGCGCCTAGATCGAACCACGGACGGTTCTGAATGCTAATCCAAAAACGCGACTAAGAGTGAGTAGACGACAGATGATGCTTTATCCACTTCACACTTGTAAAATATACTTGTAAACAATGCATAAAATAAATTGCATAGAGAAATTGTTAAACACGTTATATGCCTTGAAGTTCTATTGGGAATAAACACATTAGAATAATGTACATTGATTGAATTAAACAATACAAAATGAAATTATGAACAACATTAAAAAAAAATAATTAAGAAAAAAATTCTATGAAGAGGGAATATTGGTTTTAGACGGTCTCGTATCATCTAAAACCAATATTCCCTATCATTAGTGTGCCTACTATTAGCTTAACGGTAGCGGTTCTACCGTTTGGCATTATTTTGCTTTCCGTTCATTAACGGTAGCGGTTTTACCATTAAACTTAACAGAAATTATAGTATTTTCGTTAATTTCCGTTAATTTAATAAAAACAAATCAATTTTAAATGGTAAATAAAAGGGATTAAAATATAGAACTTTTCATAAAAGGGGCTAATATGTAAACTTTTATATCGCGGAGAGTACCACGGAAATTTTATTAATTACCCTCACTTGTGGCGAAGGAAAACCGTGGTTACAATTATCATAAAAAAAAATACAAGTGAAACATGAAAACAAGATTTTGATAAAAACATTACAACAAGATTATGAAATACTTACGTCTTAGAAGTTTAGATCAAAATTATCAACAAGATCAATGTTAATAAATGTTTCTTGAGAACGTCATTTCGTGTTGGCACGAATCTTTGTAAACGGTTAGTGCCTCGACGATTTCGGGTTTAAAGCTCTGTCTACGATCATCAATGATGCGACCCGAGCTACTAAATGCCCGGACAAAACCGTTGAAACCGTGATCGAATGTACATCTCGGACCATCTTGGACAATATTGAAAACATGTTTTCGTATGCCTCCACCATGACAGGAGATGAAGTTCAACCTCAAGCGGAACGACCTTGACCTCGAAACATTCCTCTACTTGTTGATGCATGTCAAGGTGGACTCGACTCATGAGTAGTTGGAATTTGTAATTGGTAAAACCTAAAATTGAGTAAAAACTCTTCCACGACCCTAGTATGTGTCATGTAATCTTGTCCAGTAATATATTTCAAATATTGTAAAAAAGTAAGATAACCTCTAAATTTTATTTGGGGATCTAAAATGCATGTAAAACCATATAAGTGAGGAATCTTTGAGGTACCCCAATATTTTGAAAATTTTGATTTCATAGATTGTACACATAGTTGAAAATTGTAAAATTTTGTTAAGGTGAAGATGTTCAGCAATATTCTTGCAACACTATGTAGTGCTAAATAAGATGTGGGTATGTAAATGACGAACAATGTACATGTTTCATCGTAGTAAAAAACGTGTAAAAATGGAAAGAAACACTTAGCCACTGCGATGTCTTCCTTGGTTATGTTATGGAAACTATTCACATATTCACTAATAACTTCTACATATCTATTGGCCAAGAATGATTTCAACATTAAAAATGTCAAGTTCCGCCTTGTATTGTTATCTATGTGAAAGTTCCTCTCGTCAAGGCCGTTAAATTAAAAACGTCTCTTTAGTTTGTCTACTCTCTGGTTTGAATTGTTTAACCAAGCTATGGTTTCTCTAATCTTAGAAATATATTGCTCGAAATGTTCAAACCCGACTTTCACTATAAGGTTGATGAGGTGGGTGGCCCATCTTTGATGTAAAAGAGACTCTTGATTAGGTATCCTGAGTCTTAAAGCTCTAACCATGACGACATTGTTTGTGGCGTTGTAAAGGTTATGAAAATGATTCTCTCACGTAGGTTCCACTCTTCTATAACTTTTAGAATGATTCCCATGATTGCATCAGCGGTGTGACTACTCTCTATTCTCCTAGAGGCTATTATACGTTTGTTTAGGTTCCAAGAATCATCTATGTTATGAACTACAACACTCGTGTAGTCCATTTTTTCATTTTCAGACCAAATATCAGACGTCAGGGCTACATTAAACCAAGAAAACATGAAGCATGCTTTAAGTGTTTCTTTGTCTTGTTGAAAAAAAATCATAATATCTCTATGTAGAGTATCTCTAGAAATCATTTGAATTTCAGGAACTAAATAATGCACAAATCTACCAAATCCAATACTTTCTACATGTGAAAATGTTTGGTCGGTAGAAACTATATATTTAACAAGTTCTTTTCTGAATTCCAAGAGATCGTGTTTACTTACCTGAGATGAAGAAGATCTGGCATGGACGCACATCCTGTAGTGGTGGTGCAATCCAGGAGTCCCTTGACCCCTATTGTCAGCGTTGATGATCTTTCCACATTTATTGCAATGACCCTTTTTTCATACGTCCTCGTTGATCTTGGTGAAATATTTCCACATTTCGGAACGCGATTTTCTTTTTTTCCTTGGTCGTCGTGTAGATTGGGGATTTTATTATTGTGGATTTTCGTCGGGATTGTCTTTTGGATTTTCTTCGGGATTGTCTTGTGGAATTTGTGTTGGGAGTGGTGGAGGAGGTGACTCTCGTTGAAATCTACAAATTCCTTCTTGATATGCCATATATAAGTGTCTTCGTAAACGGGAGATCGGGGTGGTTGTTGTGAGATATATGGATGTTGTGGTGGTGGTTGTTGTTGTGTATAATATTGTGGTTGTTGTGGAACATAAGGGAAGATTGGGGCAAATTGGTTTAATTGGGTCATCTCTTCTTGAGTGAAGTTCAAAGTTAGTACTTGAGATGAATATGTTGGAGGGGGGACGGGAGGGATTTCGGTGTCCTCTAAATTGGGATATTGAGAAAATTCAACAAATTTTGTGGATATTGGATGGCTCGAGAGGAGGGATTTGGTTGCTCAACTTCTTGATTTTGAGCCTCTTCTTCATGTCTTGATGGTGATGGTGTGAGCGTGTAACTAGAACTTCGACGAGAGTCTCGGTGAGATGATGACTCGTCAGATTTTTTAAAATCAAAACAACGTAATATAAATGTAATAAAAATTTTAAGTAAATAATTTTTGTATAAATCAAAACTATATACTATAAATTGTAATAAAAACTTTAAGTATATAATTTTTTTTTTTTGTGAAAATCAAAACTATATAATATAAATTGTAATAAATACTTAAGTATGTTTTTTTTTAAATCAAAACTATATATTATAAACTAAATAAAAAATTTAAGTATATAAATTATATAGAGAGATTTGGTTAAAGAGAATTGTAGAGATAATTGTAGCGAGAATTGGTGGAGAATGTTGTGAAAATTGGATTGAAATAGGTTGTATTTATAGTGTTGGATGATGAAAGAGTAAAAAAATTTGTTATTTCCGAGCTCAAACAGTAAAAAAAATGGTCATATTTTTTCAGCCATTAAATATCAAAATGGTCACATATTCGACAGTTTAGATTGAAAGTCAAAATATAAAATATAAAATAAAAGCAATGTTCAGTTACCAACAGTAGCAAACGGCTACCTGTCACGTTCTGCCTCATTGACTGGACTGACTGACACACGGAAGCCATTTGTTCGCTACCGCTTTTACGCTTAGCGGTAGCCAACGGTAGAACACCACGTAGACGGTAGTCACGGATACCGTTAAGTACAGTGCGTCTGCCTAGGATGAGTCATATATCAACACACGATTTCTATTACTCTAGGCATCACTCCCCACGCAGACTGAACGTAAGTAAAATTGATTTTTTTTAATTTGAAAAAATTATTAAAAGCTGACAACTTTCTCTTTGGTCTCACTATTTTTCTCAAACACACAAATGGTGTTTCTCTTACTTAAAAAAAAAAAAAAAAAAAAAAAAAAAAAAAAAAAAAAACCAATCGCACTGAAGATAAAAAAAACGCTCACATCCACGATTTTCGCCGAGTTTTTATGCCTAACATACAACGAAAATGCTCGGTTCTTTTTTTTTACGGAACGGCACGTCGTTTCTATGATTATCGAACGACATTCTAGAGTGAAACGAAAAATATATTATTCTTCGGCCACTAGGTAACCGGAAGCGTCGACGCCGGCGAAAGTCGCTGATTTTTGTCGGCGTTTCGAACCTAATGCATTTTGTTAAATTAGATTATAATGGATAAAAGACATTTATATGATTGATTGAAACTGTGATGATTAACTTTTAGTATAGATTATGGGTAGAAAATTGGACTTAAATCCAAAATAACCCATTTACAACCATATTTACGACTTGTTCCAAAGGGGATCATAATTCTCGCTTGGAGGAAATAGAATTCTAATTCCATCCAAATGCATAGTTTTTTTCTAATAAGGCCTAGCTAGCTTAGTCAAACAACACCCACTCTCAAATGAGAAGATGAAAGGAAATCGCTAAAATCATAAAATGACAACAAAAGGAAATGACGGTAACAATACCGATGTTTGATAAAATCAAACTTATAAACATAATGTATTTTCGTTGTTGCGACAAAAATATCTCATATTACATTTTAGTTGCGCCGTAAACACTTTCGTCATTGCTATTTAACGTGGAACACTAAATTTCAAAAAAAAAATTCTTCTACAGATTTTTTTAAAGTAAAAAAAGGATTAAAAGATGCATTTGAAAAAAATAAAGAAATTATATCGACTAGCCAAAAAGTTACCCTCCATTAAAATTATAGTCAAACTTTTTAAATAATTAACGAAATAGTCCAACGTATACATATGTCTCCATTATATGATGCATGTGTCATGTCTTAGTTTTGATTTTCTTAATTTTTGAATAATTTGGCTAGAATTTGAACGTAGGGGGGTTTGAATGAATTATATGTCTAACTCCTATTTATTGTGAGAAGAACTTGAAATCAATAAATCTTTGTTTTTCAATCTTCTACTTCTTCATAAAAGCTATATGAGGACTCGACCCTGGGTGCGATGCCAAAAATCCCGGCGATGTCAACAGCCCGGAAGGACTCAAATTGGGCAAAGAATCGGGAGACCAAGGTCAATAATCTTAATTGGTAGTTCCATCGACAAAATAGAAAAATACAAACAAACAAATGAAATTGTCTCTTGTCATAGGTTATTCTACATACTGTGGTATGTTTAACATTCAAAGTTTCTCACTGTTAATTGATTATTGGATATCTTTAGCATCCAAAAATCCAACGAACATGTCTTTTGCAAGGCAATTTTGATTGATTATTATACATCATTTGGGCAAGTCTCATGCCCAACATGCTTTAAATTTCTCACTGTTGATTTGGGATTGAAAGAAGAGACCCACCAGACTGGAAAACTCTCCATTAAGGGCTTCAAATCCTCCTATATTCTAAACAGAATTCGCCTCATCAATCTCAAACAGAAGATATAATGTGTTCTTGAGTTATTTTTCGTACGATATTAGACCCCTTGGACTTTCTTGTTGTTGTTGGCCGAATATTATATGAGCTTTGAGATGGAAGAAATCATATTCTCGGTCGAGAGGGATGGTACGCTATAACATAATATAATCGATGATGACTAATTTATGCTTTACGGGGCATTCTCTCAGTACATATAGAATATGTAAATTCTGAACCCATACACGCATATTTTGTTTATGAGACTAATTGAGATAGTAACACAAATATCACAATGCTCTTACCGATCAATTCACACCAAGTCATACAATTTTCTAAGGGTAGTCTTGATCATACACCACCACAAACCATTGTTGAAGGGTCATCATCGTAGCATCCATCTCCGGGGACATCTCTTTCAATAACACAATCACGATACGACGTGATTTCTAACAAAAATAGTGAAATTCGGTTAAAAATATACACCAAGACAATAACCGGTAGTGGAGATAGAGGGAGAACGATTGTCCGTAAAGTTAAATGAGTTAATAGATCAGGAGATGGAAATAGATGTTTTTATGTCATTTTTTATCAACACTTAGAACCCAAGCAATTAAATCTGTAGGGTAAAACTCTATGGTTGCACGTGAGCCAGAGGGTCGTGGAATCCTTAAGCTTGTGATATTTGCCCCTTTGAAAAAAAGTATATAACTTCTTGTCACTCGAGAAAAGAGGGAATAAGTGAACTAATAAGATGCCTTCAATTCCTCGACGGAGGATCTGACACTCAACATTAGTTCTTTTATATATATTTGAGGTGGAAGGTCTCATCTCATTCCTATAGACCTGCAAAGAGGAAGAGTTCTTTCGTTAGAGAAAGGGAGGTGAGAGAGATGCAACGTTTTCTCAATTATAGGAAACTTAACTTTTTCCTTGAGAGAGACTTGGTATATATAAAGGAGAGCCTTGGACGCAAGTCGATTAAATGAGGCTTGGACATGTGTGGTCCAAGGAAGGAGGTATAAATCCCGATGATGCAAGAGGATCCATCCATGGGAGGTCTAGACTTGGATGGAACCAGTCGTGAGAGAGGCTTAGTCCTCTCGGATGCCCGAGGCTAGCCTCCTTGGGGTCCGAGGCAAAGTCCAGACTGGAACTAGGCTTACGACGCTTGTTCATTTCCAATGTTCATATCCTTAATTGTTCGAGATTGATTCTTGATTTAATTGTTTGGGCCTATGCTTATTGTGTCATTTTTTTTTAGTAAGAGTCTCAATTTTTGTCATTGGAAAAAACAGCACTAAACAAGAACCAACAATGAAGTTTCTGGTGGAGACAAATAGAAGAGATCAAATAAACGACGATGAAAACTCAATGTCGATGAAGGACATACTACTACAAAATTGGTTTTCTGATGCGCAAGAGACACCGGGTTCCCAAGGTCCTAAGAAAACAAGGGGACCAACAACCAGCTCTACTTCGGCAAAAGCAGCGCTTGGGGTACCCGATGCGAAAGTTGCTAGGTGGGACCCATTCAACAAATCCTTCTACCAGGATGTAAGGAAAACAATAAAAAAAAGGTAGGAGTATTCAACAACCGTGTCGGCACTTTGG